>NC_041227.1:38279327-38290664 GCF_002837175.3 Physeter macrocephalus
TTCTGTACTGCAGTAGTTATTTCCACCATTTTGTCTTCCAGCTCACTTATTCGTTCTTCTGCCTCAGTTATTCTGTTACTGATTCCTTCTAGTGTATTTTTCATTTCAGTTATTGTTTTGTTCATCTCTGTTTGTTTTTTCTTTAGTTCTTCTAGATCTTTGTTAAACATTTCCTGTATTGTCTCAATCCATGCTTCCATTCTATTTCCGAGATTCTGGATCATCTTTACTATCATTACTCTGAATTCTTTTTCAGATAGATTGCCTATTTCCTCTTCATTTATTTGGTCACGTAGGTTTTTTTTTTTTTTTTTTTTTTTTTTTGCGGTACACAGGTCTCTCACTGCTGTGGCCTCTCCCATTGTGGAGCACAGGCTCCGGACGCTCAGGCTCAACGGCCATGGCTCTCGGGCCCAGCTGCTCCGCGGTATGCAGGATCCTCCCAGACCGGGGTACGAACCCACGTCCCCTGCATTGGCAGGCGGACTCTCAACCACTGCGCCACCTGGGAAGCCCAAGTCACATAGGTTTTTACATTGCTCCTTCATCTGTGACATATTCTTTTGCCATCTCATTTTTTTTCCCTTTTCTTTATGAGTGGGATTTTGTTCCTGTCTTGCTGGTTGTTTGGCCTGAGGCCTCCAACACTGGAGTTTCTAGGCTGTTGGGTAGAGCTTCGTTTTAGTGCTGGAATGAGGACCTCTGTGAGACCTCACTCCGAAGAATATTCCCTGGAGTCTGAGGTTCTCTGTTAGTCCAGTGGTTCGGACTCAGAGCTCCCACTGCAGGAGCTTTTGCCTGACCCCTGGCTTGTGAACCAAGCCGGTTCACTTGGGGGTTCCTCCTGTCTCCTTGGGCATCAGGGTCTTTCACCAGCGGCCGTCAGGCACCCTAGGTGTGGGGAGACACTAACTCCACGTCTTCCCACACTGCCATCTTGACTCCACTCCCCCCAACAAGGCTTTAATGTAGGAATTGTGGAATGTTTCCCCAAAGTTATTTTGTATTGCTTCTGTCAGGTTTCCATATTTATCGTCTTATTGGTGCAAAGATATTTGTGTATGTGAACATATTGGCTTGAAAGTGTTCACACACACACAGAAAAAAAATCAGGTGGCATAAATTCAAATTCAGATCTGTATAAGGTGCAGGGATATTGTGTAGGTTATTTTCCAGGAACATGTTTTTCCCTGTGAAAGTCTAAGTGGAGGAAAAGCTTCCTTGATAGTTATATATAATGGTGGGTGGTTTGTTGTTTTTTCCTAATCTCCCCTTTCACTGTATGCACAGCTCTATGAGACTCTTAGTTTTATTCATAACTCTTCAACTCAATTCCCTTGTCAAAGATCTTTATGTCTTTTTTATTTTCCCAGCCTGGGATTTAAAATCCAAGGCTCATCCATTACCAGCTCTGATCACAGCTTGCCAAAACATCAACTCACATGCTTATTTTTCATTATTTCTAGCACCTGGGGATTTCAGTTTCTTGTGAGCCCAGGTCTTCATTTAAAAAAAGTGTTTTGGCATATATTAGGTGTCATTTTTAGGTATTTGTAAGCAGGAGAGATTTCGTATTGGATTAAACCACCATTTTGCCAGAATAGGAGATCTTTAGTGATTTTCTTTTAAAATAAATTCTTTCACAAAATAACTTGTGTTGATTTAAAGAAAAACTTTAAGTAATAGGAAAGATATTAAATGGTACACAGTTTTGGTTCCCTGATAAGCAGACTTTAAGAGTTTGGAGTATTTATTAAGAACTGTCTTTGGGGGCTTCCCTGGTGGCGCAGTGGTTGAGAGCCCGCCTGCCGATGCAGGGGACACGGGTTCGTGCCCCGGTCCGGGAAGATCCCAGCGTCCAGAGACCGCGCTCGGCAACGGGGAAAGCCACGACAGCGAGAGGCCCGCCTACCGCAAAAAAAAAAAAAAAAAAAAAGAACTGTCTGTGGGACTTCCCTGGTGGTGCAGTGGTTAAGAATCTGCCTGCCAATGCAGGGCACATGGGTTTGAGCCCTGGTCTGGGAAGATCCCACATGCTGTGGAGCAACTAAGCTCATGTGCCACAACTACTGAGTCTCTGCTCTAGAGCATGCAAGCCACAACTACTGAGCCTGCATGACAAAACTACTGAAGCCTGTGTGCCTAGAGCCTGTGCTGTGCAACAGACAACCACCGCAACAAGAACCCCCCGCACAGCAATGAAGAGTAGCCCCCACTCACTGCAACTAGAGAAAGCCCACGTGCAGCATCGAAGACCCAACACAGCCATAAATAAATAAATAAATAAATAAATAAAAAGAAAAGAAAAAAGAAGTGCCCTAGGGAACCACACCTGGTGAAGAAGTTGGATTAGGCAGAAAGAGAAGCTGTGATGCAACCTGCAACAGAGAAGAACAAACCTGACTCCATATCAGATCTATTCCTTTAATTCTAACCCTTGTGTTCTGTTGTCTGTGCTCAGCCACGCTGGCTCTGCTCCTTTTGTAAAAGAATGTTGCTTATAGCCTGAAATATTCATGATAGCCCATTCTCAAGGTTCTGACCTTTGAAGGTATAACACTTTTCCATTCATATAGAGATAAAAAGTTGCAGAACAGAAAATAATAATTGTCTTCTTGGTGGTATATAGGAACATTGTGACCAGACCTACTTGGACAGCTGAAAGAACAAAGGATTCCTGCACCAAAAAGTTTGCAAGAATGAGCCATACCTCCTTCCATCTTAGTATAAAAGAAGCCTGAATTCTAACTCAGGTAAGATGGTTCTTTGGGACAGTAGTCCACCATCTTCTCAGTCTGCTGTTTTTCTGAATAAAGTCTCTATTCCTTGCCCCAACAACTAACTTGTCTCTTGATTTATTGGCCTGTCATGTGGCAAGCAGTACAAGCTTGGACTTGGTAACAAGCCCAGTGAAACCCTTTCCTGACCCCAGAGGGTACTCTGGAGCTAACATGTCTCTTCTAACTCATCCCAAGTTAGACTGACATGGTCAGGCCTTTATGTTCCCGAATTGATTAGTCATTGGAAGTTGGCTCTCCCAGGAAGGAGGCATAACCTTGGGCTATGCAGTTGTCTGCACCTGAGACAGTCTCTAAAGGGACTGACTGCTGAAGGCTGTCTGTGAACTGCACTTCCTGAAACTGGGCAACAAGTCCCTCATTGAAGAGAGGATCTGAATGGCACTTCCCAGTGTCCTCCACAT
Organism: Physeter macrocephalus; assembly: GCF_002837175.3. Lineage (NCBI taxonomy): Eukaryota > Metazoa > Chordata > Mammalia > Artiodactyla > Physeteridae > Physeter > Physeter macrocephalus. Next base: position 38,282,530 of record NC_041227.1, read on the forward strand.
ACATCCCACAGTCAATAAAGTGGAATACTAAAGATAAACTTAGCCTAGCTGGTCACAGACCCTAGAAGTGAGAAAAAAGAATGCCAACCCTGGCTTAAAGCAGGATTCTAAGACACTCCCCTCCAACCAAGAACACAGGAGCTGTATGGTCTAATCACCGAAATTAATGATGATTAATGCCAAGAAATTCCAGGAAGGATCTGGTCAGGAAGGACAAAGAAACTAGTGTTCCAGTTGCCTGCAGGAATAGGCTCCACTGTTCCCACTGCATGATTAATTATTGATTTGTCTTGCTAACAATTTAATAAAGATAATTACTCTATTAGACTCAATTCTGGCTCAGAAAGAAGAATTAGTTATTAAAGTTCTAGTGATAAGATACCCTGAGAGAAAATGAGCATGCTGTTAAAAAAATGTAATGGGATATGAAAGCATTGTGTTCAACTAGAAAACACCATTCAAACATACTCTAAAAATGTAAGGGTTTATTATTTGTATGTAGCACCTATATTGTAGTATATTATTGTAGATAACGCTGAACTTGGAGTCAGAAGATCTGAGTTTACATCCTAGCTCTATATAGGAAGAATTCAACTCAATTTAATTCAGCAAATATTTATTCATATTAAGTATGTGACAGACACAATGCCAGGCACAGATCTTGCCTTGAATTAAAGGGAAAACAAATGCTACTGGTTATATTTGACAGCCTCTAGGTAAAGGAAAAAGTGATAGAGATCTGAAAATTGGTAGACAGTTACCCTATTTTCAAGATGTAGAAAAATATATTCATATTCTAGAACCAGCTTGATGCCAATCTCCTTAATTTCTCTTTCATTTTTTGAACAGATTTTTATATACAGTTTGTGAGGCTTGAGTTAAGGACATATTATCACTAAGAATCAGGAAGTTTTTTGAGAATGTTAGGTTCAATCTAATTTTTCTTTTCTGAAAGACTAACAAGTCTGGGGAGTAGCATTTATATAAAACACCTATATCCCATTTTCTATGTTATCCTGTACACAAAATGTTGAAATGGGAACTGAATGAGAATGGGATTTAGCAAGGTTTTTAGCCAGCTCTATAACCATGTATAATCCATATTTCTGGTTCATTTCATAGCCTGTAAATCTTCCAAGGAAGGTTACTTCTCCATGGCTTCCCCTACTTTCTTAACTACTGATTCCACAGGTACTGTTCCTGACACTAGGCTTCTGTGTGGGGTTGAAGGTGGGGGATCAGGAAGGCGTGTCTGTCTACTTTCTATCTACCAATGCTTATTAAGGCAACTTCCCAAACAAGGGCAGTGCACTCTGTACAAGGCATTCTGATAACTAAAATTTTATTTTTTCAACCTCATCACATGTAGATTTTTATCTGTTATCAGAGGGTAAATATAATATTAGAGATTTATGGTGGATTATTGTGGGCTCTAGGCTCTAAACTTGGTCCTGTCTGGTTAACGTCTGTAACAAGAATTTGGGTAAAAGATTGGAGGGCATGCTTGTCAAAAATTTGAATGACAGAAAACTTGGAGAGTTTGATTGATATAATTGATAGTTTGAAATAGTCCCCAAAGAACACAATGAAACAAATAGACATAAATGTAAAAGATTTCACTTAGATTCAAAAATTTAGTGAACACATAAGGATTAGGAGATATCTGGCTGTGATGGTCAACTTTATGTATCTATTTGGCGAGTACAGTCTCCAGTTATTAAGCCCTACATGAAACTAGCTTTTGCTGTGAGGGCACCTTTAAGTAAGTGAGATTATCCTAAATAATCTGGGTTGGCCTTTCAAACAGTTGAGAGGCCTTAAGAACGGAACTGACCACATGCTGCGGAGCAGCTAGGCCTGTATGCCACAACTGCTGAGCCTGAGCTGTAGAGCCTGTGAGCCACAACTACTGAACCCATGTGCCACAACTACTGAGGCCCGTGCATCTGGAGCCCATGCTCCGCAACAAGAGAACCCACCTCAATGAGAAGCCTGCGCACTGCAAGGAAGAGTAGCCCCTGCTCGCCGCAACTAGAGAGAGCCTGCGCACAGCAACGAAGACACAACACGGCCAAAGATAAATAATTTTTTTAAAGAGAAAAACAAATACCATATGCTAACACATATATATGGAATCTAAAAAAAAAAAAAAGGTTCTGAAGAACCTAGGGGCAGGACAGGAACAAAGACGCAGACATAGAGAATGGACTTGAGGACACGGGGAGGGGGAAGGGTAAGCTGGGACGAAGTGAGAGAGTGGCATGGATACATAAACACTACCAAATGTAAAATAGATAGCTAGTGGGAAGCAGCCGCATAGCACAGGGAGATCAACCCGGTGCTTTGTGACCACCTAGAGGGGTGGGATAGGGAGGGTGGGAGGGAGGCCCAAGAGGGAGGGGATATGGGGATATATATGTACATAGAGCTGATTCACTTTGTTATAGAGCAGAAACTAACACAACATTGTAAAGCAATTAAAAGCCAATAAAGACGTAAAAAAAAAAAAAAAAATGGAACAGAGGTTTCCCTGAAGAAGAAAAAAGTCCACCTGTAAACAGCAGCTTCAGCTCCTTCCCGAGACGTCCAATCTGCCTTGTTGATAAACTACCCTGTGGGTTCCGGACTTGCCCAGCCAGCTCCCATAATCGCATAAGCCAATACTTTAATATAAATCCTTTAATATATATCTCCTACTGGTTCTTTTTTTCTGGTTGAACCCTGATTGATACACTGGCTTAGTACTTTTAGATGCGAAAAGATTTCAGTTTGCTCTAAGTCTGTTACGCGTCATCGCTATGAGTGGGGGCCAGAAACAACTCACAGGATCTTAGAAACAATATGCACGAGCCACAGTATCCAGTGAAGGGGAGCAACGGCTCCATTGCTGGAGTCCATACCCATAGCAGGATTATTCTGTCCACCTCCAGCTGCCTAAGATCACTGTGGGGAAGGGATTTTGGTTTAATGGAAGCTAACTTTATAAGAAAGAGATATATTAAATAATGTCACAGGCTGCCCTGTATGATATAGTGAGCTTAGTCACAGGTATATAAGCAGGAGCTGCTGTCGTCTGCCAGGAATATCTGATGAAAGATACTAGACTAGATGACCTCTAATGTTCCCTAATTCTAAGGTTCTGTAATTTTACTTTTAATAACTATGCTTCTAATGCATGCCACTAAATGTCCTCATCCTTTTAGTTCATGCCATTTAATTTCCCTTGTCTGGAAAACCTGGTGTGTTCGTTGTCTTCTGATTGCTTTTCTAGAGCCATTCCATCCTGCTCTACGCCCATATGGGCTTCTTCAAAGGACTCCCTTGCCCTCCAGCTTCTGGTTAGGTTTGGCTGAGAGGCACCAGCTGGAAATACGAAGGGTAGGAAGAGAATGAGGTAGGAGTATTTATTCTCCAGCTTCCCAAGTCTGGGTTGCTTCAGGCTGGCTTAGTCCCTTGACCTCACGTCATAGTTCTGTCAGAGGGTCCTCTCCACATACCTCTTGCTTTCTTTCTCAGCATCCCAGTAGCCACTACTGCCCTGAGACCCTGCAGACCTAGGGGTGGTAATGTCACTGGTTACTATCCTGGGTTTCTCCACGCCCTGTCTGCACCTTTAGAAATAGGCCCTTGACTAAATTTTACTCATATAAATTTAAGTATTTTTAAAAAAATATTTATTGTATATATGTGCCACATCTTCTTTATCCATTCATCTGTCAATGGACATTTAGGTTGGTTCCATGTCCTGGCTATTGTAAATAGTGCTGCAATGAACACTGCGATACATGTCTCTTTTTGAATTATGGTTTTCTCAGGGTATATGCCCAGTAGTGGGATTGCTGGGTCATATGGTAGTTCTATTTTTCGTTTTTTAAGGCACCTCCATACTGTTTTCCATAAAGAGGTAGACATAGAAAATGGACTTGAGGACGTGGGGTGGGAGGGCAAAGCTGGGGTGAAGTGAGAGTAGCATTGACATATATACACTACCGAATGTAAAATAGTTGGCTGGTGGGAAGCAGCAGCATAGCACAGGGAGACCGGCTCAGTGCTTTGCGATGAGCTAGAGAGGTGGGATAGGGAGGATGGGAGGGAGGCTCAAGAGGGAGGCGATATGGGGACATGTATATGCATATGGCTGATTCACTTTGTTGTGCAACAGAAATTAACACAGTACTGAGAAGCAATTATACTCCAATAAAGATCTATAAAAATAAATAAATAAATATATCACTTCTCAAAAGTAGATTTATTTATTTATTTGGTTGTGTCCAGTCTTAGTTGTGGCAGGCAGGCTCCTTAGTTGCAGCTCACCAGCTCCTTAGTTGTGGCATGTGAACTCTTAGTTGTGGCATGTATGTGGGATTTAGTTCCCAGATGAGGGTTTGAACTCGGGCCCCCTGCATTGGGAGAGCGGAATCTTAACCACTGCGCCACCAGGGAAGTCCCCATATGACTCAAATTAAATGTGTCATTTGTTTCCTGTCAAAAATCCTACCTGGTACTTCAAGTAACACACATGTCAACATTTTTATGTCCTATATAGAGCCAACTCTTCAAATGATCAGTCAACCAGTCTTTTGGAGTAAATGTGGGAAAAATACTCTTAAAATATTAAGATTAAAAAAATTAAAAAATCTTTGTCGAAGCAAGACTCTCATAAAGACCAAGGACAGACTAGGTCAGTAAGAGTCCTTCCAGCTCCAAAACTAACCTCTCTCTCCTCTGGAATCCCTTGGTTCTCAATTCCTATCTATTGCTCTTATTAGTAGTGATCACTTTTCTATGTTTACTTCTGGCAGAAGGAAACATTTTCCAATTTGTGTAAATCTTGGTGAATGGATGTTATGACTATTATAAGACAGGGGTTCTCAAATGTCCTTGAAACATTTAGGTAGGCATCAATGAATGCATGCACACTCCCTAGAGATGTGGAGGACAGGAATACATTTCTTTAAAGTCTTAGGTTTGATAATTCAAAGTGTGAGTTTTGAAATCTACTGCATACATTATACTGTTCTAAAATGAAAACGTTTTCAATTATTTACCATTATTTTTTTTTCCATAAATTTATTTATTTATGGCTGTGTTGGATTCTTGTTACTGGGCACGGGCTTTCTCTAATTGTGGCAAGCAGGGACTACTCTTCGTTGTGGTGCACGGGCTTATCGCGGTGGCTTGTCTTTGTTGTGGAGCATGGGCTCTAGGTGCGCGGGTTTCTGTAGTTGTGGCTCGCGGGCTCTAGAGTGTAGGTTCAGTAGTTGTGGTGCATGCGCTTAGTTGCTCCGTGGCATGTGGGATCTTACTGGACCAGGGCTCGAACCCGTGTACCCTGCATTGGCAGGTGGATTCCTAACCACTGTGCCACCCAGGGTAGTCCCTACCATTATTTATTTCCCTTAAAATCTTCAAGTAAATTTGGTGCTCAGGAAATAGAGCATCTTTACCATACAGTTCAATATTTGCCCTAAGCCATTTTGAGAAGGGATTAAAATTTCTTAATATTGTCAGCATACTTTTGTGAGATGCATATGGTATAGTGGCTAAGAGCTAGAGGACTTTGACACCAGACCATCTAAGACCAGACCATCTAAGTTCAAATCCTAGTTTCTCTACTAAATATTGGTTTTATAATGCTAAGCAAATTATTTCTCTGTGCTGCAAGTTTCACGCCTTACAAAGTGGAAATGATATAACCTATCTTAAGTGAACACTAAAAAATATGGGGGATGCTCAATTAGAGTTAGCTTATTATCTATTATTTTTAGGTATAATATAACCAGTTCCATATAAGGGAAAGGGATCTCATTTGAAGGGTGACATTAGTTACTCTTTTAAACAGCAGAAGCTCTCTTAAACAACCTCTACCTACCTCATTCGCCAAATTAATCAATGATTTTCATGTCTTCTATCCAACTTACTGACCGATGTCCACAGCATATTGAACTAGTTTGTGGCCAGTGGGATTCTCTTTAGTACAGGTGTTACTTCTGTTCCCACCCTTTGCATACTTACCAAAGATCAGGAGTGCTTGATCCCAAATCTATCTGTATCAATTGTGCTGTTATTATAATTACAGAATTTAACCAAACAACATGTAAACTTACTAAAATAAGTACAAAAAGAAAATGTTGTTTCTATGTAAAGTGATTGAAATATTATGAAAAAAACATGATAAGGAGAGCCACTAAAAGTTATCAAATTTAATTGCAGGCAAAGCATTTATAATGACTGGGGGAAAAGTCTGCAAATATCTGGAAGGATTTTGCCTATACTTGCTCCATAAATGTTTTTAGCTCCTTTTCTCATTAAAAAACTGAGATGGGAAATCATAGATGATACAGTTTGAGTGTGGTTTATACTAGAAATGCCAATAAGTAGACCAATGCTAAATAAAAGGCAGCCCTTGTTTCTATGCCAAAAAATGGTCAAATGTACGTTTCAATGTATATGATTTAGATTTAAAAGAACTTTAAGATATGTACATATTTTATAATGCCATTAAAAACTGATATTCTTAATTTATCTCTGCCATAGAAGATTCCTTCTCCTAAATAAGATGTTAAATTATACAAACTCATACATACTTGTTAGAAAAGAGAAAGTTTTCATGTATCAGACTTAAATGTTGAAAATGAGTCTTAAATTTTATAATTGAGCACCAGTTAACTCCTGCACACAGAATCTAGGGACACATTGTTTATATTTTCTTTTCTATTAATACATCTTTATTGGAGTATAATTGCTTTACAATCTTGTGTTAGTTTCTGCTGTATCACAAAGTGAATCAGCTATACGTGTACATATATCCTCATATCCCCTCCCTCTTGCATCTCCCTCTCACCCTCCATATCCCACCCCTCTAGGTGGACACAAAGCACCGAGCTGATCTCCCTGTGCTATGCGGCTGCTTCCCACTATCTATTTTACATTTGGTAGTATATATATGTCCATGCCACTCTCTCACTTTCTCCCAGCTTACCCTTCCCCCTCCCCACATCCTCAGGTTCATTCTCTACGTCTGCATCTTCATTCCTGTCCTGCTCCTAGGTTCCACAGAACCTTTTTTTTTTTTTTAGATTCCATATATATGTGTTAGCATACAGTATTTGTTTTTCTCTTTCTACGGTATTTGTTATCCCTTTCCAGATATTTCTCTTCACTCTGTATAACCGACTCTAGGTCCATCCACCTCACTACAAATAATTCAATTTCATTTCTTTTTATGGCTGAGTAATATTCCATTGTATATATGTGCCACATCTTCTTTATCCATTCATCTGTCAATGGACACTTAGGGTGCTTCCATGTCCTGGCTACTGTAAACAGTGCTGCAATGAACATTGTGGTACATGATTCTTTTTGAATTATGGTTTTCTCAGGGTATATGCTCAGTGATGGAATTGCTGGGTCATATGGGAGGTTTTTTTTTTTTTTTTTTTGTGGTACACGGGCCTCTCACTGTTGTGGCCTCTCCCGTTGCGGAGCACAGGCTCTGGATGTGCAGGCTCAGTGGCCATGGCTCATGCGCCTAGCCGCTCCGCGGCATGTGGGATCTTCCCAGACCAGGGCACGAACCTGTGTCCCCTGCATCAGCAGGCGGACTCTCAACCACTGCTCCACCAGGGAAGCCCGGGAGTTCTATTTTTAGTATTTAAGGAATCTCCATACTGTTCTCCATAGTGGCTGCATCAGTTTACATTCCCACCAACAGTGCAAGAGGGTTCCCTTTTCTCTACACCCGCTCCAGCATTTACTATTTGTAGACTTTTTGATGATGGCCATTCTGACCGGTGTGAGGTGATACCTCACTGTAGGTTTGATTTGCATTTCTCTAATTATTAGTGATGTTGAGCATCCTTTCGCGTGTTTTTTGCAATCTGTATATCTTCTTTGGAGAAATGTCTATTTAGGTCTCCTACCCATTTTTGGATTGGATTGTTCGTTGTTTTGATATTGAGCTGCATGAGCTGCTTGTATATTTTGGAGATTAATCCTTTGTCTGTTGCTTCATTTACAAATATTTTCTCCCATTCTGAGGGTTGTCTTTTCGTCTTATGGTTTCCTTTGCTGTGCAAAAGCTTTTAAGTTTCATTAGGTCCCATTTGTTTATTTTTGTTTTTATTTCCCTTTCT
>NC_041227.1:38291069-38293696 GCF_002837175.3 Physeter macrocephalus
GTAGAGTCATTTTCACAATGTTGATTCCTCCAATCCAAGAACATGGTTTATCTCTCCATCTGTTTGTATCATCTTTAATTTCTCTCATCAGTGTCATAGTTTTCTGCATACAGGTCTTTTGTCTCCTTAGGTAGGTTTATTACTAGGTATTTTATTCTTTTTGTTGCAATGGTAAATGGGAGTGTCTCCTTAATTTCTCTCTCTGATTTTCCATCATTAGTGAATAGGAATGCAAGAGATTTCTGTGCATTAATTTTGTATCCTGCTACTTTACCAAATTCATTGATTAGCTCTAGTACTTCTCTGGTAGCATCTTTAAGATTCTCTATGTATAGTATCATGTCATCTGCAAACAGTGACAGATTTACTTCTTTCTTCTGATTTGGATTCCTTTTATTTATTTTTCTTCTCGGATTGCCATGGCTAAAACTTCCAAAACTATGTTGAATAATAGTGGTGAGAGTGGACAAACCTTTCTTATTTCCTGATCTTGGTGGAAATGGTTTCAGTTTTTCACCACTGAGAACGATTTGAATAATAGTGGTGAGAGTGGACAACCTTGTCTTATTTCCTGATCTTGGTGGAAATGGTTTCAGTTTTTCACCACTGAGAACGATGTTGGTTGTGGGTTTGTCATATATGGCCTTCATTATGTTGAGGTAAGTTCCCTGTATTCCTACTTTCTGGAGGGTCTTTTATCATAAATGGGTGTTGAATTTTGTCAAAAGCTTTTTCTGCATCTATTGAGATGATCATATGGTTTTTCTCTTTCAATATGTTAATATGGTTTATCACATTGATTGATTTGCATATATTGAAGAAACCTTGCATTCCTCGGATAAACCCCACTTGATCATGGTGTATGATCCCTGTAATGTGCTGCTGGATTCTGTTTGCTAGTATTTTGTTGAGAATTTTTGCATCTATGTTCATCAGTGATATTGGCCTGTAGTTTTCTCTTTTTGTGACTTCTTTGTCTGGTTTTGGTATCAGGGTGATGGTGGCCTCGTAGAATGAGTTTGGGAGTGTTCCTCCCTCTGCTATATTTTGGAAGAGTTTGAGAAGTATAGGTGCTAGCTCTTCTCTGAATGTCTGATATAATTTGCCTGTGAAGCCATCTGGTCCTGGGTTTTTTTGTTGGAAGATTTTTAGTCACAGTTTCAATTTCAGTGCTTATGATTGGTCTGTTTATATTTTCTATTTTTTCCTGGTTCAGTCTTGGACGGTTGTGCTTTTCTAAGAATTTGTCCATTTCTTCCAGGTCGTCCATTTTGTTGGCATATAGTTGCTTGTAGTAATCTGTCATGATCGTGTGTATTTCTGCAGTGTCAGTTGTTACTTCTCCTTTTCATTTATAATTTTATTGATCTGAGTCTTTTCCCTCTTTTTCTTCATGAGTCTGGCTAACAGTTTATCAATTTTATCTTCTCAAAGACCCAGCTTTTAATTTTAATGATCTGTGCTATCATTTCCTTCATTTCTTTTTCATATTTTTCTGATCTTTTCTTCATATTTCTTTCTTTCTGCTAACTTAGAGGTTTTTTGTTCTTCTCTCTCTAATTGCTTCAGGTGTAAGGTCAGGTTGTTTATTTGAGATTTTTCTTGGTTTTTGAGGTAGGATTGTATTGCTACAAACTTCCCTCTTAGAACTGCTTCCGCTGCATCCCAAAGGTTTTGGGTTGTCGTGTTTTCACTGTCATTTGTTTCTAGGTATTTTTTGATTTCCTCTTCGATTTCTTCAGTGACCTCTAGGTTATTTAGTAGTGTATTGTTTCGCCTCCATGTGTTTGTATGTTTTACGTTTTTTTTCCTGTAATTTTTATCTAGTCTTATAGCATTGTGGTCAGAAAAGATCTTTGGTATGATTTCAATTTTCTTAAATTTACCAAGGCTTGATTTGTGACCCAAGATATAATCGATCCTGGAGAATGTTCTATGAGCACTTGAGAAGAAAGTGTATTCTGGTTTTTTTGGATGGAATGTCTTATAAATATCAATTAAGTCCATCTTGTTTAATGTGTCATTCAAAGCTTGTGTGTCCTTATTTATTTTCATTTTGGATGATCTGTCCATTGTTGAAAGTGTGGTTTAAAGGCCCCTACTATGATTGTGTTACTGTCGATTTCCCCTTTTATGGCTGTTAGCATTTGCCTTATGTATTGACGTGCTCCTATGTTGGGTGCATAAATATTTACAATTGTTATATCTTCTTCTTGGATTGATCTCTTGATCATTATGTAGTGTCCTTCTTTGTCCCTTGTAATAGTCTTTATTTGAAAGTCTTTTTTGTCTGATATGAGAATTGCTACTCCAGCTTTTGATTTCCATTTGCATGGAATATCTTTTTCCATCCCCTCACTTTCAGTCTGTATGTATTCCTAGGTCTGAAATGTGTCTCTTGTAGGCAGCATATTTACAGGTCTTGTTTTTGTATCCATTCAGCCAGTCTATGTCTTTTGGTTGGAGCATTTAATCCATTTACATTTAAAGTAATTATTGATATGTATGATTCTATTACCATTTTCTTAATTGTTTTGGGTTTGTTATTATAGGTCTTTTCCTTCTTTTGTGTTTCCTGCCTAGAGAAGTTCCTTTAGCATTTGTTGTAAAGATGGTTTGGTGGTGCT
>NC_041227.1:38293722-38347265 GCF_002837175.3 Physeter macrocephalus
CTCCCGTTGCGGAGCACAGGCTCCGGACGCGCAGGCCCAGTGGCCATGGCTCACGGGCCCAGCCGCTCCGCGGCATGTGGGATCCTCCCAGACCGGGATGCGAACCCGGTTCCCCTGCATCGGCAGGCGGACGCGCAACCACTGCGCCACCAGGGAAGCCCCTGGGTAATCTTGGTTGTAGGTTTTTCCCTTTCATCACTTTAAATATGTCCTGCCACTCCCTTCTGGCTCTCAGAGTTTCTGCTGAAAGATCAGCTGTTAACCTTCTGTGGATTCCCTTGTCCGTTTTTTTTTTTTTTTTTTTGCGTTACACCGGCCTCTCATTGTTGTGGCCTCTCCTGTTGCGGAGCACAGGCTCCGGACGTGCAGGCTCAGTGGCCACGGCTCACGGGCTTAGTTGCTCTGCGGCATGTGGGATCTTCCCAGACCGGGGCATGAACCCGTATCCCCTGCATCAGCAGGTGGACTCTCAACCACTGCGCCACCAGGGAAGCCCTGTATTTAATTTTTGATAGTTTGATTCCTATGTGTCTTGGCATGTTTCTCCTTGGATTTATCCTGTAGGGGACTGTCTGTTCTTCCTGGACTTGATTGACTATTTCCTTTCCCATATTAGGGAAGTTTTCAACTATAATCTCTTCAAATATTTTCTCAGTCCCTTTCTTTTTCTCTTCTTCTTCTGGGACCCCTATAATTCGAATGTTGGTGCATTTAATGTTGTCCCAGAGGTCTCTGAGACTGTCCTCAATTCTCTTCATTCTTTTTTCTTTATTCTGCTCTGCGGTAGTTATTTCCACTATTTTATCTTCCAGGTCGCTTATCCGTTCTTCTGCCTCAGTTATTCTGCTATTGATTCCTTCTAGAGAATTTGTAATTTCATTTATTGTGTTGTTCATCATTGTTTGTTTGCTCTTTAGTTCTTCTATGTCCTTGTTAAACATTTCTTGTATTTTCTCCATTCTATTTCCAAGATTTTGGATCATCTTTAGTGTCATTATTCTGAATTCTTTTTCAGGTAGACTGTCTATTTCCTCTTTATTTGTTTGGTCTGGTGGGTTTTTACCTTGCTCCTTCATTTGCTGTCTATTTCTCTGTCTTCTCATTTTCCTTAACTTACTGTGTTTGGGGTCTCCTTTTCACAGGCTGCAGGTTTGTAGTTTCTGTTGTTTTTGGTGTCTGCCCCCCGTGGGTAAGGTTGGTTCAGTGCGTTATGTAGGCTTTCTGGTAGAGGTGACTGGTGCCTGTGTTCTGATGGATGAGGCTGGATCTTGTCTTCTGGTGGGTAGGACTGCATCCAGTGGTGTGTTTTGGGGTATCTGTGAACTTATCATGAGTTTAGGCAGCCTCTCTGCTAATGGGTGGGGTTGTGTTCCTGTCTCGTTAGTTGTTTGGCATGGGGTGTCCAGCAGTGGAGCTTGCTGGTCGTTGAGTGGAGCTGGGTCTTAGCATTGAGATGGAGATCTCTGGGAGAGCTCTCGCCGATTGATATTTTGAGGGGCTGGGAGGTCTCTGGTGGACCAATGTCCTGAACTAAGCTCTCCCACGTCAGAGGCTCAGGCCTGACACCTGGCCGAGCACCATGACCCTGTCAGCCACACGGCTGGGTCATACTGGAGAAGATGCCCTGAAGCCAGGAGAAAGCTACATGGGAGACCTGTCAGAAGGCTTGTTTGATGAAATCAGGCAAAGGATGGTGACATTCTGTACCCAGGCTCTACTCGCCAAGGGGAAAGTGTGCCTCAGGAAGGTGAGTGTGTGCTTCCACTGTTTATATTTTCTAGACTCTTCCTGCATCCAGAGAAATCTATCAACTAATCAGTTATGTCTTTACTAGAGACAGTTTTCGATTGCTAGACCAGAAAAAAAAGAGCACTATATTAACTTCAATTTTCTTTAAAGTATGAGGATTTCTATTAGCAGAATATCTGAAATGTTTTGTTTACATAATTATGGAGGTTTTTTATTCATGAGTCTTAATTATCAACCTTGCTTATTATCATCAGTACAAATTCTAAATTAAGTCAGTGGACAAAAACTGACAAAATTTAAGGCTTTTTGTGTGTATAACTCTTTATGACTATATCCTAAGACTTTCTGGAAAGTAGCTACAAAATTTGATTTTAGAGTACATGAAGTCATTTTTAATTTACCTGGGAGAGGGCATTCTACTTACAATGATTTTTACTTCTTTTCCACAGATGTTTATTTCGATTTCTTTTTATTCTTAATTTATGCTGATTCTTCTTTTTTTCTAAGAGATTTTCTTTTTTATTGATCACATTAATTGATTTTTTTTGTTCCAATATATTTGATAAATATTGTTTGATTTCACTCACTGATACCTACAAAGAAAAAGATTTTTGCTCATTTTTTTTCATGTGTAGCTTTTTAAAATGAAACAAGTGACTCTTTAAAAACCAGCTTTATTGAGATATAATTCATATGCTATAATTATAAATGTATAATTGTACATTTAAAGTGTACAATTCAACGACTTGTAGAATAGTCACAGATATGTGCAATCATTACCACAATTTTAGAACATTTTTATCACTTCAAGAAGAAACCATGAGTCCTTTAGCTATTACCCTCCCTCTTCTCTCATTCCCTCTACTCCCAGCCCCATGCAATCAATAATCTATGTTCTACATCTCTACACATTCCCCTATTCTGGATTTGCATATGAATGAAATCATATAGTGTATGAATTTTCGTGACTGACTTCTTTCACTTAGCATAATATTTTCAAGTTTGATCCATGTGGTGGCATGTATCAGCACTTCATTCATTTATATGGCCAAATATTATTCTTTATATGGGTATACTACATTTTGCTTATCCATTTGCCTGCTGATGGACGTCTGGACTGTTTTTACCTTTTGGCTATATGAATAATGCTGCTATAAACATTCATATACAAGTTTCTGTATGGATAAATGAGGACTTTAAACGTGATTCTTCTTATTGTAGGGTTGCCAGGTTCAGCAACGGAAAATACAGGGTGCCCAGTTAAATCTGAATTTCACATAAGCAATGAATTTTTTAAAAGTATAAGTATGTGACAAAGATTGTATGTTAACAAATGGACCCACAGTGTATGATGGCTCAGTGGCCACTCTGCAATAATGAGGTGTTCAAGTCAGTGGCAGCTCTGCTCTGTGCTTTCATTCAGGGACCTGGGCAGATAAAGGCTGTGCCAGCTTCAACATGTGAATTCCAAGGTTTCCCAGAGTACTGATATCTAGCAGACAGAAAGGGAAAGAGCACAGAAGATCTTGTGCAGAAAGCATTTTCTGTTTGTTTTGTTTTATTTTTTTGCTTTGTTTCACTTGGTTTGCTTTGCTCAATTTTCTTTTATAGGCCAGACCTAGAAGTAGCATACAGTGCTTTCAGTCACTTTCCATTGGCTGAAGGTGTCACATGGCCCCACCCAACTGCAAGGGGAGTTGGGAAATATAATCTATCTGGGTATAATGAAGAAGAGAACATGGACTTCGATGGGCCTCCAGCATTCTTTGGTACAATGGGATTATCATATATTATTGCTATTAAAAGAAATTGAATTTTTCAATTCAAAAATAGCCAACAGCTAAGTTGAGGAGGCAGGAAAGCTTGGCAAATGCCTCTGATTATCTGGTGTTTCTATATCCTCCTTCTACAGAGGCTGTTTCCTGATTTTGATTCCTTTCTCACCTAGTAGGAGTGGGCAGAACAGTAGCCAGCTGGAGCAAGTATCAGGGAGCCCTGGCAGACAGAGAGCCTTCCTCTAACTCTTAAAAGCATCTGAAGATTATATAACTCAATAACAAGTATTTATTGAGTGTCTACCTCAGACCCTGTTCTAAGAGCTGGGGAGATAGACACGAACAAAAATATTCCTTGTCCTCATGAAGCTGATGTTCTGGTGGGGAAGATAAGAGTCAACTGATAAAAGGAGGTTTAAAAAGACAAGAGTAAGGGGATGGAACTGATCAAAGTTGGTGTTATTTGATACGGATTGTAAGGGACAGTTTTCTGATAGCATTTGAGTGGGCCCGCTAGGAATGAACACATAGTGGCAAATAAGACAAAAGAATTTTCTGATCTTATGGAGTTTTCATTAGTCTGTGAGAAGACAGACAATAACCAGTAAACAAGTTAGTATCATGTATCAATACATGCTATGAAAAGACTAAAACAAGGAGATGTAAAAAAGAGTGATATGCAGGGTAAAGAGGGATTGGTGTACAGGCAATTTAGATTGGATGCCCAAGAAGCCTCATTGAAGAGGTGACTTTGGAGCCAAGAATTTAATGACAGGAAAGTAGTCCTGCCTAGATATGGGGCAGAGCATTCCAGGCAGAGGGAATAGCAAGTACCAGTGCTCTAAAGCGGAGACAAACGTGTATGTTCTAGGAATGGAAATAAGGCCCCAGTGACTGAAGGAGTGTGAGCTAAGGGGAGAATTACAAAAGAGAAAGACAGAGAGAAGTAGGGAGCATATCATGTAGGGACATGGTAAGGAGGTGATATTTTATTCAAAAGACAAGAGGAAGACACTGGAGGGTTTTAAGTGACAGGCTCTCATTTACATTTCAGAAAGAAGGAACATTCTGGCTGACATGTGAAGAGCGGATTGCACAGGATTAAGGGTGGGAACAAAAAGTACAGTTCAGAGACTATTGTAGTCAACCAGGTGAGGGATGATGGGACTCAGATGAGTGTAGAAGCAATAGAGATAAATTACATGGGCGGATTTAGGATATGTTTTGGAAGTAGTGCAGATAGGGACTGTATATAGGCTTATCCCCAAGGACAAAGCTGAAGATAACTTCTTGTTTTTTGGCTGGACCAGCTGAGTTGATGGAGATTCCAGTTACAGGGATGAAGAAGAATGGGGAGCAGGGAGGAATTGTGGAGGAAGGAATCATTCTCACACCGCCACACACATACATGTGGTAATGTCTCCAAATTGTGTGACTATATACATGGAAAACAAAAATTTTTGTTTTTTTGTCTAAGTGGGGGTAAGTGTGAATCATGTTTGCTATGGGATGGGAAGTGAGCATAATTCCCTGCAAATGGGAGATAGCTGAGAAGTTAAAGAAGAACTGGAAGGTGAGGATGCTTTGCCCGTCAGACTTACTTTCCCTAGGGCTCAATAATCAAGGGCGTATCTTGCTTTCCTTAACTATCTGTGTCCCCTTTTTCCCTCATCTCACATGCCTCAAAACAGTCACTGTTCCTTGGCAATGTATAAGGTCCTAAATTCTGCTGAAAAACCTCTTTGGGAAGAGAGCACATGTAAAGTAAGAGCTTATTGAAAGCATCAGTGAGGACGAGAGCAGTGGCAAAACCAGACTAGCTCAGCACTTCCTCATTAGTGGCCCCTGTTGGGGGGATGAGTGAGGTGCTACAGAGCTGTGACAGAGAGAGCAAAATAAGCGCTAGCAGCCCAGCCACATCAGGTTTTGAGGTAGGAGAACTTGGTCCAGCCTGTAGCCTTATGGAAGTTGGCATGACTTTTCCCGTGGAAGGAAAAAAAAGCAAATTTTCTCAGCTCCACTTAAGGTCTACAGAATCAAAAACGCTGGGGGTGAAGCCCAGCAATCTGTGTTTTAACAAGTCCTCCAGCTGATTCTGATGCATGTGAAAGTTTGGGAACCCCTGCCCTAGGTCGTAGTGAAGAAGGTAGACAGCAAATTAAAATGGAATTAAAGTACACAAATAAAATATTATAAAATTTCTATCACTCATCAGACAGTGAAGATATTTACACACATAACAAAGACACATTGAAGCTGATTGTCTGGATTATGGTTTTTAACAAGGAATTTAAGTTGTAACAGATTACTCGAGCTTTCTAGGTCTTAAATAAATGTGTATATATATATATATTTGGGAAAAAAAGGACTGGCACTTTTAAATTAGAAAATCTCACTGATTTAGTAGTTTTTCTCCTTTAAAGTAAGATTTTACTTATGAGATGCTTAAATTGAAGCAAATGTATTTTTGGTAATGATATTATTATTTTTCATTTTTCCTAGACTATATTCAATTAAGGATATAAAATAATCTTGAAAACTTTTTCCTAACATGCTTAAGTTTTTTTTTAAATAAAGCAAATATGGCAATAGCCACTTGTAAATTAAAAGAATAGTTACCTCTTACATAAAAGAAATAACTCATTCATCAGTAAAAATATTTCTTTCTCTTGGCAAAGACAATGTTAATTATTTTATTGTGTATTTGTACATCTACCTTCAAAAGTCACCAAATAACAACAGTAGACAGCTATCCAAAGATAACTTCTGAAATGTGGGAAAATGGTGAAGTAGAAAGTAATAGGGGAAAAATAAAATAGCATCAGTGATACTAATAATACAGTGCTAATAAAACATTTCTATTAATTGGCAGATGCATTATAAGGGTAGCTTTCTGAATTTAAGAGAACATTAAGAACCAACACATATTAGAGTATTTATATTCTGCATTTTTACATGCAAGGAGCAGAAAAAATTATAGTTAAACATATAGCCATATTAAGTATTCATGGTACAAGGGATAAACAGGTAATTAAAATCAAAAGGTAACCCTAGAAACCTGGCTTTTGTCATTAATTTCAATACCTTTTTTCTTATAACTTTCACTAGAGTTTCTGTTTTGTCCCTTAAAAAGGAAGAAAATTCTGATATGCTACAACATGGATAAACCTTTGGGACTTTATGCTAAGTGAAATAAGTCAGTCACAAAAATACAAATACTGTATGTGTCTACTTATATGAGGTACCTAGAGTATCAAATTCATAGAGACAGAAACTATAACAGTGGTTGCCAGGGGCTGGGAGTAGGGGAGGAGTGGAGAGTTATTATTTTATGGGTATAAAGTTTCAGTTTTGAAAGATGAAAAGAGTTCTGGAATTTGGTTTCACAACAGTGTGAATGAATGTACCTAATACTAATGAAGTGTACACTTAAAAATGGTTTTGAGGGTAAACTTTACGTTATGTATATTTTGCCACAATTTTTTTAAAAAAACCTTGAATTCTGTAACATACTTGTTCCCAGGGTTTTAGAAAAGAAACTGTGGTCCTGTAGTGATGAGCCGCCAACTCTAGGTCAAGTAAGAAGGGAAGTGAGAATGTGAGGGGAATGATGAGCAGTAAAGGGGACAAATAGACTTGAGGTCCTGGTGGGACTGAAGTACTGACGGAGTAACCTGGAAAGCATCAGGGGTCATTAGAGACTTGGAAACTTGAAATTTTAATTAGAAAAAGACATAGTCCAGATTATGACCATGGGAGTAGAGAGGAGTGTGCAATTCTTGGAGCTAACAGATCTGAATAACAGAATTGAGAGGCTAGGATTCACGGATACTGAAGTCTCTAAGAACAATGACAGGAGCAGAGTTGGAGACAAAGACCATGGGCTACTTCTCTGTCCCTATCTCCTATTACTCTCCCAATGAGAATGTAGCAATAAGGAGGAAGATGGATACTGACCACCCCAACTAGGACCAATATTATTTTGCAATGGGAGAAAATTCCCAAGAGGGCTACAGGGAAAGAAGTTCTCAGGAGACAACCAGATTTCAGTTAAAATGAAGGTAAAGGCAGCATTTGGAGAAGTATGACACCAAGATAGGTGATTAGAAAAACAATAAGAGTCCACGGGATGGAGAATCCACCCATTTTATAATGAAAGTCTTAGATGGTAGCACCATATTTAATTAAATCTGTAAATCTTTATTGTATCTACCATATGCAAAAAAGTTTGACAAGATACTTTCTTATCCTTTAGAAGCTCACAATCAAGTTTAAGCAATATCAAATGGAGGTTTCACAAAGATAAAAAAAATTAGAATCTTTTGGAAATTCCAGATTCCAGTGACTATATTTGGTACATGGTAGGCATTGTGTTGAATGAATGAAATTTGTAATACAAAGATCTTTTAAATTTGAACATGCTTGGTTATTCTAATCTGTAAAATGGGGTTAATAAATAACCATTTAAATAATTAACTTCCTTCACAGAAACGTTAGGAGAAATGAATAGTATATGTGAAGAGATTTTATAAAATTTAAAGTATTACATAACTGTAAGACATAAATCAAGGTACCAAAATGTGTAAAAAAAAATCTAACTATTAGAACAATAACAATAATCTCAAAAACAAGCAGAATGTGTCTGCTTAGGTGAAGCAGAGGAAGGAACTGAGGACTCTGGGAACTCCGGTGAAACTGTGCAATCCTGCGAGCTGGGCTACTTTTTCCTTGTTTTCAGAGTTTTCACTGTTGCTCTTGGTAGCGGTGGTTGTCATAATGGTCCCTCAGCCATACACTTGAATTGCTACCTTTTGTGGCCTCAGTTACTCCATGGTAGGACATTAGATACCTGAGAGTCTACCCCCGCTCTGTGATCATGATCATTCTTTAATACTGAAGGAAGTAATACACAGAACTCCTGAAAGTATTAGATCCTTAACACAAAACAAACTGTCTTTAAACATTATTTTAAGTGTGAATGTGTGTTTTTAGAAAGTGTGTGTTGGGGGATGGAGGAGTAGATGATACTCTTGTGGATTTTAGAGTTATAAAGCCAGAAAGAGAAAACCTAGGGAAAGAGTAGCTATACGTAGGTGAGTGTTCAAAAAAATTATGATGCAAATAGTAATTATTATGAAAGATAACTAGAATTTACCATGTCTATAGTAGGGGTAGAGCTAGGCAGAGAATGTTTTCAGCCAGATAATATCCTATTTATTACAAAGGAGTCATGAAACAATATGGCAAGTTGAGTGAATTAAGGTTACTTGATCCTGGCTGTAGTAAAGAATGGTTGTAAGGGAACTTTGCATTAGAGTCATTTGCAGTCTTTGGTCTTTTCACTTCTGCAGTCTGTGCTCTATGAGGTTGTTGCTATGGAAGGTAAAAAAAGAAGAAACTCCGGGGGAATTGAGTGAGATATAGTTTACAAACAGGCCACCCTGGCACGTTTTCCATCTTTGACAGGAAGATAGTGCTTTTGTTTTCCAATATTCTAAGATCTCTAGTATAGTTTATAGTTTTCTATTTTGCTTGGCTGTACATGGGTAGAGCTGGGGTCCTATCCCATATTTACTGTATAGGCCTCATCTATTAATCTCACTGGGGAGGACGCTTATGGGCCTGAGCAGCATCCTTGGTCCCAAGCAGTAAGGAGGTCCTCAAATCCAAAGGGGGCTTTTATATGTTATTGGGCAGGCACTGCAAATCATAAGATAACAAGGAAAGCAAGATGACCTGATGAAGCAGATGTCCTTCAATCTCTACCTGCTCAAGGACAAACTGAGCTTTATGCCAAGATCACTTCTATTTCTTCAGATAACAATCCCACTGCTAATTATGGGATGTGGTAGTTATGGGGAAAAAGCTAAATTTGCAGGGGTTTAGAAAATGCTGCAATGTATAGAGTTTTTAATTTATATAAACATTTTTTCAAAGTTTACTTCTTTAATCTGGATTTAAGATTTATTCATTAATTCAGTTAACATTTATTGAGTGCCTGCTATGTGCCAGGCACTGTTCTAGTTATTGGGGTAATAGCAGTGAACAACAGAGACAAAAACCCCTGCTCTCATGGAGTTTATATTCTAGTGGAGGGAGAGTGACAACAAACATAACAAAATATGGTATGTTACATAATGGTAATTCTGAGAGGAAAAATACAGCAAGGAAGGGAGATAGAAGGTGTTGTGATAGTGATTTTAGAGTGACTGCAACTTTATAGAATGTCTAGGGAAGGACCCTCCAAAAAAGATGACATTTGAGCGAAGACCTGAAGGAGGCGAGGGAAGGGAGCCATGTGGATATCTGGGCTCAAGGATGTTACAGGCAGAAAGAACGGAAAGGTGGGCACGCGTCTGGGGTTTCTGAGGCACAGCACAGAGCCCAGTGTGTCTAGAATGGTTTGTGTAAGGGAGGTGATGTCAGAGAAAAAGCAGTGGGGCCAGACCACAGAGTCTGTTAGGCAAGACATCAGCGTGAGATGGTTGCAAGGAAATGACTTAAAATTTACAGGATTATGCTGGTTGCTGGGTTGAGAATAGACTGAAAATGTTAAATTCTTTCAAGATGTCAGAAGACATCCTGAGGTTAATAAAGGTTAATAAGCATCTGTGACTCTATAAGCCAGACTGGTCTCTGCCCTTTTTGTCTTAGTATTTAGGACCTCAGGCAGGCCATGGTATATAGAAAGGCTCAGGCCTGATGACATTCTTGTCTTCTCACAGTGGAATGAACAAATATTTGTTGAATGAACAAAAAATATTGATTGAGAATGAAAAAAAAGGAACAGAAACAAGTCAATAATTAGTTGTTTAAGAAAATCTGAACATGCTGAGTAAACACTACTAATAGTACCTACAGCTTACATTTTGTATTGGAAAAATATAATGATTTAGCAAAATATTTACCTGTGTGGTGACATTTCTTTCTTTTTGCTTTTTATTATGTTTTTCTGCTTCGATAGCTGCAATATACAAACATTTTTATAAAATATGAAAACATTTTCTTTTTAAAATTTCACCACAGTTTCTTGTTAAAAAACTTTTGGGATAACTTAGAATTCGAAGAATATTAATTTAAAATAATATACAGTTTAAAGTTACTAATAGTGTGTTACAAAGTAATTCCTTTACTGATAATTTTTAAAGATGTAACTTGACACCAGACATAATCTAAATACTTTAATCAAGCATCATGAAATTGAGATAACATGAAAGAGTTCTACAAATAATGGAGCTAATTACAACAGTTGAAAACTTTCTGAGCTAGAATTTAATTAAAAAGTATCTAGGTAAATAAAAGCCATCTATTAATAGAGAATATTAAAACATAGAAGAGAGAATACAGTCTTTTAAATTTTTATAGACTCATCCATATGGCAGAGAGATACTAAAAATTAATATAGTTGAATGATATAAATATCTGAGAAATGTAGAGTAGTATAATTATATCAGGCTTTGAAATTTAAGCAAATAATTTTCACAAGCAATTTTTAATGAATCTTTTTATGAAGAATAGACTATATATACCATATAGAATACATATGTACTCATTGTTATATTTCATTTTTGCACAGTACTTGAAATTTATTAACTTACATATTTAGAAAAATAAGAATTTGAAAACCTGATATAAAGGGGTGATACCTCATGACATGTCAACTACTTTATTAGTATTGTTCAGTTTCAATTACTGAAAAATTATTTGATGCACAGCAAAAATGATCCTACATATTTCCTGAAGTAAAAAAATGCATGTATGTGATACATTCACATTTTACAGACTGAAGAACTTGACTCAAGACAAATATAGGGTAGTCAAAATTTTATATTTCCAATAGTCATGAGCTTGTACTTTAAGAGCAGGTTATGAATTTTCTAACATTATCTCTGACATTTTATTTATTAATTTGATATGTTTTATTCTTTCTCTCACTAATGAACTTTAGCACTTGGCCTCACAATTCTGTTTACTTCATAAGCCAGTCCTTAAAGAAACTGATCCTAGGTTGTTTGATATTTAGTCTTCTGTCAAATTAGAGAAACAGTTGGCAAATTCTAAATAAAAATCCAATAACTACATGGTGACAAATGCATTAATATAAAGCACATGAAAAATTTAAAGATTATACATATTTCATACAAATATGTACATTAGGATTGCTCTTTAGCTTCAGGATGTAAAATAAATTTTACCAGAATAAAAATGTTTACTACAAATGAAACTTTCTTTATCCCAAGTTTGCCAAGTGATCATTTTGGGGCCATGTATACTCATCATCAGAGGCAACATAGCATCATGGCCCACCATGTGGACTTTGAGTCACACAGGACTGTGATCAAGTCCTAATTTTATATCTACTTCATTAATTTTTTATGTTAATCAAATGAAATAATCCATGTAAAGTATTTAGCACAGTACTTAATACATGTTCAGTATGTTTAATAAATGTTAGCTACATATATAATAAAAATAATAATATTATTATTGTTATATGAAGCCTACTTCTTTAAAGGTCTTAAGATGCCTTCAAGATAATAGTACATGTAAATTTGTATTTTAAAAGGACTATGGTGAATAAAGCATTATTAAAGACTTAATACTCTGTTAGAATTTATTAATGCTTTGCCTATAATATGACTTCTTTTTGAATTAAGGTATTTTCTTCAAAACAAATTACTTAGTTTAATTATATTTGTGTATTGGAAATCAGACAGTGTGACTGATATTACAGTCACAGTAAACGTCTACTAATTTAAAAATTCCATTATCACAACTAGAAAAAGTAAACTAGAAAAAGCAGTGTGATTTGGTATATTCCCATTATTATATTCTCCAAAGTACAGAGAATAAAATTAGAGTTAGTATGCACAGAATGTACAGACACAGAATAAGAAGTAGAAAGTGTCATGTGTATTAGAATAAGAGAAGAAAATTATGGATATTAAATGGAATAAATTGTATTATACACTGGACCAGAAAATCAAACTGTCAGTTATCAAATACTAACATGAAAATTACAGGGCTAAAAGCAGTTATCAAAGGTAGAATAAATGCAGATAAAAGAATTAGTGAAATGGGAGGGGGTGCAATAATCTAACTGAAGAAACAAACTATTTAATAGTTTAAACATAAAAAGAAGATAAAGGTAGTTGGTCATTATTTACAACAGAATATGCACAATAAACAAAACCTCCTTTAAGGCTTCCCTGGTGGCGCAGTGGTTGAGAGTCCACCTGCCGATTCAGGGGACACGGGTTCGTGCCCCGGTCCGGGAAGATCCCACATGCCGCGGAGCGGCTGGGCCCGTGAGCCATGGCTGCTGAGCCTGCGCGTCCGGAGCCTGTGCTCCGCAACGGGAGAGGCCACAACAGTGAGAGGCCCGCGTACCGCAAAAAAAAAAAAAAAAAAAAAAACCTCCTTTGAAACTCATTTTAAAAATGTGTTTCTATCAGGCTTCTAGGTTTTCACCTAGAGAAAACAAACTTTTGATTGACTACTGGGGAAACCATTCTGCTTCAAATAGTACCTTGCACAATGCTTTCTAGTAGGTTTTTATATCAATTGAGAAACACTGGTGATTGTTGGAGACCTGTCCCACTGTTTCATCACTTCCCTCTACGTGAATATTGATATTGCCACAAATTTCAGCACTCCCTGAGAAAAACACAATCCACTGGGTGCAGGAAGAATATATTAGACCTACTTATGTGTGATTTAAAAAATCTCCTTTATAATTTCTACTTTTGGGGTGTCTTTTATAATATACTACATCAGTAGTATATCATCCAAATAAATAAATATACATACAACAGAATATACCATCAAAAAGTTTTGATATGGAGTCAGCTTTGGAAGGGGACTAAAGTTTTATCCAGCTCTAGAATTGTAGCTCTAGCTCTTATTTATTTATTTTTAAAATTTTTATTGGGGTATAGTTGATTTACAACGTTGTGTTAGTTTCAGGTGTAGAGCAAAGTGAATCTGTTATACACATACATGTATCCACTCTTTTTTAGATTCTTTTCCCATACAGGCCATTACAGAGTACTGAGTAGAGTTCCCTGTGCTATACAGTAGATCCTTATTAGTTATCTATTTTACATATAGTAGTGTGTATATGTCTATCCCAATCTCCCAATTTATCCTTCCCCACCCTTATCCCCTGGTAACCATAAGTTTATTTTCTACATCTGTAATCTAGCTATAATTTATTATATGCCAGTTGCTTTGCATAATTTAGCTCCGGTCTCCTTAACAACCGAGCACAGAAGCTGGGTTGTTAAGGAGTAAGCACAGAATATTTGTATTTCTATTTTACTGATGAGGAAACTGACATCAAATGAGCATAAGTAACTTGTCCAAGGTCACATGGCAGAGTGGGATTCAAATGCAGGTCTGACTCCAGAGCTATTCCTCTTTCTACTCCACTGTCTCTCCAAACTTTACCAAAGGATTCACAATAGACTGAATGGCAAGCTTCTACAATGACATACAGTCCATTGTCTTTATAAAAAATTGATTTATGCACAAAATTTTACAGGATATGTCTATTTGCATAATGTGAAACACACCATTTTATGTACACAAGAGCTTTAATTTATTATCCCCCATTGAGAAAGAAGAATTTTGAAATAGTAAATAAGAAACTAGCACTACAGCTCATTGCCTCCAAAAGAATTATCCATATGCCTTTTGGGGGCATGGAGTGAACCCCAACAGCTTTATAGAAAACCCACAAAATTTTTAAGAGTTGTGTTGAAAAAACATTACTAGCTTAGAGTAAAAGAGATTGAGATAGTTCAAAATAAAAAGAGGCTTCTGGGCCTCTATCTTTCTATGAGTAGGAAGAAGGATGAGAAAGCTTCTCACCTACAAACACAGGTCATTTCTTATGGAGAAGGAAGGACAACCAAGAGGACAGAGCCAGGAGCTGAGAGGTTGTTGCCCAGAACCCAGGAGAACAAAAGATTAGGAATATAATCCAATCAAGCAACACTGCCTACTCCTGGAGTATAGAAACCTGACAACACGCACCTGGCTGGATTTCCAAATTGTCATGGACCAGTGGCTGTTGTACATTTTCCCCTTCCCCTTTTTTGAACATCAGTGTCTACTGCAGTGTGGTTTTTCTATCTCTCCAGTGTACGTTGGGTACCTGAGGTAATGGGAGGGTAAGTTGCCATTTTAGTTCATAGGTGTCTGAATCTAAAAACTGCACCCAAGGACCCTCATTGACATCTTGACCTGATGCAGATTATGAGATCATGGATTTTGAGGCTGATGCTATGATTGGATAAGATTTGGACAATTTTGGAAGGGGGAGAATCACATGAGAGAGATGTGAATCATTGAGGTCTAAGGTTAGACTATTGTAGATTGTCACAACAACAGTCCCCAGTGAATCACCGTTACCCACGTTTATACCCCTTTACAATGTGACTTTGCCCAATCCTCCCATCAACAGATGGAGATTATTTTCCCTATTCTTTGAATGGGTTGTCCTTGTGACTTGCTTTGGCCAAAAGAAATGTGGCAGATGACACTGTTTAACTTCCAAGGGTAGTGCTTGGACCTTTAAGCCTCTTTTACCCTCTTGGAAAAATGCCTTGAGATAATCATGCCAGGAGTAATAGATCATATGGAGAGAGAGACCCAGCTGTCTCCACTGACCACCAGCTGAGTGAAGCTGCATGAGTGATCCCAGGTGAGACCAGCAGAAAAATCACCTAGTCAACCCCAAAGAAAATTATGACAGGCTGCTTCTTCAGCCTACGAGGACTCCTTGGATAGAATTCTCAATTCTCAGAAGCCACATTAGACCAATAAATGATGCCAAAATAAATCGTATCTAATATATTCATAGCATTGAGAAAAGGATTAGAAAAAAATAATATCCCCCAATATTGCCTTGATCACAGTTCTTTTCAGATCCACTTCCTCATGAAAGGCTTGATATACATTAACTCCTGGCTTTACCATGAATTCCCCCAATGTTGCTCACCTCCTTTCTTTCCAGAACACAGTTTATCTTCCTTTAAATGAACATTGGGACACCAGTTAATGTGACTGTTCTTTTACTGACTGAAGTTATGAAAAAACACTTCTGTATTTTATGGGGGATCTGCCTGGGGAGGTAAAGCCAAATAAAATCTGATTCTTTGTTCACACCACACTGACAAATAAAACTAAACAGAAGTATTTTATTGATTCTCCTGTCCTAGTTCTCTAAAATGGTGCTTTATGCCTCACTTAGATTTTCACCTGATTCATTTGGTATAAAAATATTAACCATTGGTTCCTTTCCAAACTTTCTTTTAGATTCTGTGTAGTACACTGGTTTCTGTAACTTTACACTATCCTGGGTATCGTTCTTCCTTTCAAACCCCTATTCTAGAGTTCCTCTTTGGTTTTATATCCACTAACGATTGTGTATTTCTTAATGCTCAGCCCTCACCTTTTCTCTCTGGCATGATCTAAGAGCTGAATGGGGTCAGCAAAGACTTTGAAGTGAACAGATGGTGAGTGCAGGAGGTCAGGAGCTAGGAAACAATAAGGTACTGATTCTGGGACAAGCGGCCACTTAAGAAGTAAAACCCTGGGAATCAAACTGTGATGGCTGGAAAGCAGAAAAACACAGGTAACAGGAGAATCCAGAGAAGGAATCCAGGCTGGCAGAGGTGAGAAAAGTGATGAGAGACAACCTGGCAACAAGGACAGCTCCAAAACCTGGGACTAAAATCATGGGAGCAGGCCAGGGTGGGAATAGAAGTGTAGATGAGCGAGGAATGAGTAAACAACTGTGGAAATGTAGGAGTTAGAAGAGTGAGGGCTGGTACCTACAAAGGTCCAGAGAAAATTCTGCCAAAGGGATTTTTGTGGGGGTGAGTATTGGGTTCCCTGTAGAAAGCACAGCATAAATCAGACCCTCATCATTTCGTGCCTGCATTCTTATAACAGCTTCCTAATGGATTTAATCATGATTTTTCTAATTTTAATCTAACTTACATCTACCCTCAGAATAATTTTCCCCAAGTACTGTTTCCAGCAAGGCATACATCTGCTTAGAAACCCACAAGTCTTATTGTACAAAGACTAACTTCCTATTTTGACTTCCAGTTTCCTCCATAATCAGGTTTAACTTCACATTCAAAACTATTTTTCAAATCCTGTTTGAAACCTCTTTGTTCTATTTTCTTGATCTGTCTATTCTTCTGCCAATACTCCAATTAATGCAGATTTATAATTGCGTATTTTACAATCTGGTTGGGCAAGAACCTCTCTGTGCAGATACACACACACACACACACACACACACACACACACACAAAACACACTCTCATCGCTCCTCTTTTAAAAACTTATCTTGGGAATTCTAGCATAATTTCTTTTCTAGATAAATTCTAGAATAAGTTTGTCAGATTCATTTAAAAATGTGTTGATATTTTCACTGGGATTGCATTGGATTTACATGTTAATTTACAAAGACCTGCCATATTTACAATATTGAGATCCATTCAGGTTTATAGCCTTAATTTATTTGGATTTTTCTCTTTAATGATCTTCAGAAAAATTTCATTTTTATTACTCATGTATGTCTTGTTTCACTTTAATTAAATTGATTCCTAGCTATTTTATAATTTCTGTCACTATTGCGAAAGGAATTTTTTAAAATGAATTTGTGATTGTTTTATATATATATATATATATATTTTTTTTTTTTTTTTTCTTTTTTTTTTGCGGTATGTGGGCCTCTCACTGTTGTGGCCTCTCCCGTTGCGGAGCACAGGCTCCAGACGTGCAGGCTCAGCGGCCATGGCTCACGGGCCCAGCCGCTCCGCGGCATGTGGGATCTTCCCGGACCGGGGCACGAATCCGTGTCCCCTGCATCGGCAGGCGGACTCTCAACTACGGCGCCACCAGGGAAGCCCGATTGTTATATTTTTTAAAATTAAAATGAACATTTATTTAGAGTAATCATAAGTCTTAAAGATTTCTTTGCTTACCGTTGATTTTTGGTGTTCCTCCTGAATTTGTGTTTTATTTTGCTGCAGCATATCTTCAAGTCAATATTTCAGCTAAAATTTGTGGATGGTAAATTTTCTGAATCCACTCTTGCCTGTAAATATCTTATTTGGCCATTACACTTGTCTGATAGTTTGTCAGATTATAAAATTCTAGATTCAAAATCATTTTACCTCAATACTAAGAAAATATTTCTCCAGTATCTTTTTGTACCCAATGTTGCTAATGAATGTGAAGTCAACATGGTGCTTTTTTCCGTATAAATAATATATTTTTTCTCTTTAGACGCCTTTAGGATTTTCTGATTATCCATGAAATATTAAGATTTTGCCATTATTTTCTAGGAGTGGGTCTTTTCTCAGTCTTCTTGCTTGGCACTCAGTGGCACTTAATCTAAAAATCTGAGTCGTTTTTCAGATCTGGGGAATTTTATTTGATTTCTTTATTTCTTTTTCTAAGTGCTTCGATTTTCTCTTTCTGGAAATCCCATTATGTGGATTTGTAACTTTTGGGTGGATCCTCCAAGGCCTTTAACCTTTATTTTATACATGTCATCTCTCTGTCCATTTGCATTGTGATCTAAGAGAATTTCTCAGTTTGATCTTTGAGCCTCCAGGTTGCTCTTCAATTTTTCTATTTACCCTTGAGGCTTTTTTTTTTTTAACCATTATTTATTTAATTTCCAAAATAGCTCATCTTTTAGACCTGCTATTGTTTCAAGGATAAAGTTACCTCTCTAAATACATCATATGACAATCATTTTATGTTTTAGTCTTCAACCATTTGTTCTACTTGTTCTATTTCCTCAGGTGTTATCAGGGTGTGTGTGTGTGTGTGTCTGTGTGAGTGTGTGTGTGTGTAGGCTGATGCTTTTCTCTCATGGTGTTAGTTTTTCTCAAATGTTTGGTGATTCTTGGTTGTATTCATGTTGGACTTGGATTTTCCCTCTTAACCTGTCTGTGAATGCTATAACAATTACCTGAGCTTGCCACTAGTAATGGAGTGTTGTAGGATATGCTATCAGGATGTGACAGGAGCTAGTCTTCTGGAATACAGGCTGCTTGAGTATCACTAGCCATTTGCAGCTGTATCCTACCTCTCTGGCCCAAATGCCCACACCAAAATGCCCCTGCTTCATGGTGCTTTGTCTCCTTGTGTGCTTAGTTATTTTTATTATGTACTGAAAACCTTATCTGAGTGGGTTCTTTGAGATCTACAATGAAGTTGCCTTCCTGTGGGGAGAACATGAATTTGCTTTTGCCAAGTGCCTAGGGCACTACGGTACAGGACCATTTTAGATCCAGTTCTAGGCTCAGGATACCTGGGATTACCAAGGCTGTAAATCTCCAGGAGGGCTGGCCTGAGACCATAACTTCTCAGAAATGTAATTTTTCCTTTTCCTTTTCTCCCTGCTCTGCTAAGTGTCAAGTTGTCTGTAGATCCCTGGACTTTGGAAGGGGTGTATTTACTTCTGGTCTGCCCTTATCCTATGAGTATAGCACTTTATGGATTTCGGTTAATGTTGAAAACGTTTCTTATTAGATGCCTCACCTTTAACAGGTCTTGAGGACTACAGTTCCGTCCCTCTTGCCTTGCAAGGCCACTAAAACCAAAGCCCAAGTTTATCTGGTTCAGGGCAAAAGCTGTTTTGATATTCAGGTACAGGGCTGGGACCAGGGTAAGGCAAGTCCAGGCCCTGCTCAGGTGCTCTGTGTTTACTTCTCTGCATTCCAGCAATTCCGTAGATTTTTTTGTTGGTAGTCCTTTACTAACTTCTCAACTCTTTGATAAATTTAAGACTTTCGTATATTTTTGTGTCATATGTTTTCAGTGGGAGGGTTGGTCCAAATAACCTAGTCACCTAGCCTTTTGTTACCAGAAATCAAAGTGCTGACCTTTCCTTTGTATCTGGTGGTAGTGCCATGTAGTGATGAGGGGAGTAGGGGTCAGAACTGCTAGGCTGCTCCTAATGTTGTTTTCAACCGACAACCCTTTCTTTTTGCCCTGGGGCTCCTTCCCTTTTTCCTGAACCCACTTGTACATTTTTTTTCTAGCCATATTCTCTTTTGTACATTTTTGGGCAAAAGTTTCTTCTGTCAATCCATTTCTATCTCTTGTCTTTTAGGTATTCCTAATTCCTTTTTCATCAAAGGCACTTGTTTTTCAGAGCTGATGAGCTGGGTTTTTTTTTGTTTGTTTGTTTTTAACTCTTCTATGAGGGAAGCTGCAGGGTGTACATTACAGTACTTTTTCCAATTTGGGAATATTTCTTCAATCCCATGTAACCTTGGCTCCAAGTCTGTGGGGCAGGCTTAAAGAAGACTTAAAAGAAACCAGTTTTTCTTGCCTACCATATCTCATTGGCAATAAACTATATAAATAAAATTAGATGGCTACTGTAAAAAAATTGCAGATGGCAGTAAAATTACAAAATCAACAAAAAACTGAGAAAATGCCACTGTTGGAGTTTATATAATCATCACACTGCCGAAACAACTGGTTGAAAATAATGCAAATCAATCACCTAGCTGTTCGTTCTATACAGAAACAAACATATGCATACTACATTTTAAAATATTTGGAAGATTGATTGCATTTTTATTTTTCATCTGGCTGTTTAGTAGTATGTAGAAATAGCCTGAGGCAAGTAAATATGATAATAAGGCAAATACTCTCAGAAGTCTACTTTGAAGAATACAGACTTAGCATAACAAACAGGTGATAGGGAGTAAAAAAACAAAAAACAAAACTTGGTTCCTATTCGAGGATTCAGGTTTTACTAAACTCTGTATTTCAGAGTTTTGAAAATGTGTAAATTTAGAATAATAAAAATACTTACATGTCTTACTCCACAGGTTTTGGGAATGTATTTTACAAATTTCAAAGTATTACACAGATGTTAGTTATTCTATTTTACAAGTGTTAACTGAGCATCTATTATATGCCAAGTTCTGCAAGGTGCTATAGGAAATACTAAAGGTAAGTTAAACACAATCTCTGCATTCAGGTAGTTGATAATATAGTGAGAAGGGTTAAAAACTAACTCAGTTTTGAAACTGTGATGCATAAGAAAGTAAAGCACAATGTGCTATGAGGAATGGCTTGGGAAAGCTTTTTTTGGAGGAGTAGAACTTGAAATGGACTTTAAAAGATTAGTAGGATGTTATGCTGTGGATCTATGGTGGTGATGGGGAAGAAGATGGAATGACAGTCCATTCCTGCAGACTGTCCGTCTGTAGAACAGACTGAGAAAGATGTGCAAGTGAGAGAGTTAGGTATACTGAGTAGCACATAGTTTGAATTGGTTGAAATAAAGGAAGTTCGGATCTAACTGCATAGGATTTTGACTGCTGGACAAGATGCTGGAACTTTATTCTGTGTAAAGTAGGTGCTTGAAACAGGGAAAATCATGATCAAACCTGGGCTTTAGGAATATTATTACCTGCAGTACTGTATTGTGAATAAGAGAGTTGAAAGTTAGAAGTGCAGTAATATAAATAAAAAATACAAAAATAAGACTATAAATTGAGATGGTGAAAATGTATAGATGGGAGAAGCACTGTGGAACTGGCAGGATTTGGTGAAGGAATAAAGGAATGAATAATCATAAAGGATTAGGAGATTTTGGCTCCAGAACTGGCCTTGCAAAATAACCCTTGGGAATTAATTTCACCACTCTGGGCGCCACTCCTATCATCTGTAAAAACATTGAATTAAATGATAATTAGTGCATTATTAACTGTTTGATCATATAATTTGGAGGTTTTACACTTGAGAACCAAGGGAGCTGGGAGGGATGTTGATGTCATTAAGAAGAGAAGAAACATAGGAGAGGAACTTTTTTTTTTTTTTGGCTGCACTCTGAGGCATGCAGGGTCTTAGTTCCCCGACTAGGGATCGAACCTGTGCCCCCTGCAGTGGAAGCCCGGAGTCTTAACCACTGGACCACCAGGGAAGTCCGAGAGGAACTAACTCTGAGAAGAAATGTTGAATTTAAGACGTTTGCAGACCATACATTGTTCATGACCATCATGCAGCTGATATGTAGGCCTGGAGATTCAGAGGAAGGTTTAGGGTGTAAATACACAGGTAAATGAAGCTGTGGGGCTTGGGAGAGAGAACCAGAAGCATAAATATGAAGAGCAAGAGAGCTAAGCACTGAACGTTGGGCATAGCATTTAAAGGGAGTGTTGAGGAAAACAAGCCAGTGAAAGAGCCTAAGAAGATTCTACAGAGGTAGAGGGGAAAGAATATAGTGTCAAATGCTGCTGAGAGGTTAAGTAGTAAGAACAGTAAGAGCCACTGGATTGGTAATCATTGGCTATCGGTGTTCTTTGAGAAAGCAGTCTCAATAGATGGGGAGTAGATCTTAGAATCAGTTAGGAGCAAGTAGAGGGCTATTACTGGCAGAGAGAATTCTTGGGGTAGTTATGTGATAAGAGAGACATGTGAGTCTTTGCATGGAGAAAATGGAGTATAAGTGGATTATGAGTCTCTGCATGGAGAAAATGGAGTAGAATTGGGAAGAGTGATTTCTGGTATGACAAAAGGACATGGCAGAAGAGGTTAGTTCCTCAAAGCTGACTGAGCAACCAGAAATAAAGCTGATGCAAGGGCATTCATGGGTTCAGCAGGGGCGTCTATTCTCCCAGAGATCTCCAGGTTGAGGGCTGACCTCTCCCCACTGAGTGCTGTTCTACTGGATGGTTCCAAAGAGTAACAGTAATTGGTTAATATAGAAACCTTTCTGATGACTCTAGGATATGAATACAAGGAAAAGCTTTACATATTTCGGGACAATTCACAAAGGAGAAATGAGCTTCCTTACTGATCCCTAACATAACACAGAAATCAAACTTCTCTCTAGTAGTCAATGGTCCCACCATGACACACCTGCTCTCTTCTGCTTCTCTGCAAGGAAAGATGCTCCAGATACTGGCAATTTATTCTTTCCCTGTTTAGAGGCATAATATAAAGAACTGAGGGACTTCCCTGGTGGTGCAATGGTTAAGAATCTGCCTGCCAATGCAGGGGACATGGGATTGATCCCTGGTCCGGGAAGATCCCACATGCTGCGGAGCAACAAAGCCCGTGCACCACAACTATTGAGCCTATGCTCTAGAGCCCGTGTGCCACAACTACTGAAGCCTGCGCGCTTAGAGCCCGTGCTCCGCAACAAGAGAAGCCACCGCAATGAGAAGCCCGCGCACCGCAACGAAGAGTAGCCCCCGCTCGCCGAAACTAGAGAAAGCCCCCGCACAACAATGAAGACCCAATACAGCCAAAAACTAAATAAATAAAATTAACTGAAAAAAAAGAACTACTCTATTAAAAAAAACAAAACTGAAAGGAAGCAAAGGTAATTTAAAATTCTTGGATTTCAAAAGTTATTCAAAATAGAACTGGTAATGGAAGTACATTTTTGAAGCAGTAAGACATTGCCTGCTTGTACTGCTTAGGCACAGAGTTAACTGCAACATGTCTAGGACTTGGCCTTTATGTGGCTTCTCTCTGGACCCTCCAGGAATATAGATGTGATTGCTAGGCAATTGTTTTCTGACCACCAATTAGTGTGAGATTGATGAGCTACTTGCCTTTTTCACCTGAGGAAGAGGGTTGCTGGGTGGGTGACTATCAGGGGACAGAGTTGTTATGAACTTTCTATTTTAGTTTGTATTTTAATTTTACTTTATTTTATTTTTTTCTAATTGCAGAATTTGTATGACAGTGAGAAATTACTCCTGAAAAGAGAGACAGGATAGAGAAACCTTGAATCCTGGACAATCTAGAGCTGGAACTTCTGGCAATGTCTTTTTTTTGCCTCAGTTATATACCTTATACTACCTTAAATCAGCAGCTGGATGGATAGGGTGGATACAGAAAAAACACAGTTAGTTTTATTTACATTTTGTAAGTTACACTTTGGGATAGATTGCTCATTCTTTCCATAAGCATCAACTACTTTTTTTCCTGAGGATTTACTAAAAGGGAAAAATGTTGGTAACTATTTTAGAACTTTCCCGAGGTGAATGCAGAGTCAGGGAAAATCACATAGTTATGGCATCATCCCTCTTTCAATATTTTTACAGAGATGAAATCAAAGTATATTGAGCATCAAGTAAAAAATGCATAAAAAGGCAATATGCAAGCTTGCAAGGTACATGTGAGTGAAAAAGGACAGACCTGTTTTACCTTGAGAAGTAGGGGTAGAGGGGTAGGAAGAGAAAAAATAGAGTGGGGTTAAGGGCTGATTTTATGTATGAACCTTAGGTGTTTTAGCACTAGCTTGTAAAGCAAATGTCTTCTCCCCCAGTAACTACTTCCTTGGGTCCCGGTACACCTGCAATCAGTAAATGATCTGTTGAAAACGCATCTGACCCTGGCAGAGTGTCATAATCCAGGAAGAGCTCTGTACTCATCATTACTGTCTCTACTTTCTCTCCTCCTGTTCACTCCCACCAACTGAAATCAAATTCTGTCCCTGCTCCTCTGATAAAAGTGTCTTGGCAATGTGGATTCTCCAGCTATTAAATCCAATGGTCACTTGTTGGCTCTTACCTCTTTTCCTTACTCTCTCTGGCATTTGGCACTATTGGCTGTTCCCATCCTCATGGCACGCTCTCACTCTGGACTCTTATGACACTATTCTCTTTAGTCTTGTTTTCCATCTACTCCTCAGTCCCCACTGCTATCGCTATAGTTTAAGTCCTCATTGTTTTTTGTTTGGGCCATTCAATAGTCTGCTACTGTTTACACTGTCACCAGAGTTGTACAGCTAGAATCCATCCACCTCTCAACTGCCAAAGTCATTTTTAAAAAGCATAATTCTATTCATGTTCTTCAATGAGTAAACCCTTAAATGACTCCCCATTGCTCACAAGATCAAGCCCAAACTTCAAAGTCTATCACACAGTCTTTGCCTACCTCTCCCCTCATCAATTGCTGTGTTCCATCTTATACCCCAAACCATAGCAAACTGACATACTTATTTATAGACCATGTTCTTTTATTCCTCTGTGTCTTTGTTCCCTTTACCTGGTCTGAAATGTTCTCATTCTCTTTTGCCTGCTTAGTGAACACTCACTAATCTTTCAAGATTCAGTTTATGTCCTTTCCTTTATGAAGCCCTCTGACTGCTCCGCACACTGGTAGAATTGGCCTCCCCAATTTGTGCCCTACAGTATCTTATAAATGCCTTTATTTTAATACCTACAACACTTTACAATTTATTCCCTGTTTACTTGTTTTTTTGTTCTAGACTCTAAGCTACTCAAGGATAAGGACTGTGTCTTAGATATTCTTCCCATACTCCTGGCACATAACTTTTATTAAATATTTTTTTTCTCCCTATAAGTCAATGGCTTTTAGGATATTCAGAGATTTGTGCAACCATCATCTTAATTTTAGAACATTTTCATTACCCCAAAAGTAATCCCTTAGCTATAATCTCCTCAAATCCTCTACACCTCCCAGCTCTAGGTAACTAGCAAACTACTTTCTGTCTCTGTGGACTTGCCTATTCTGGACATTTCATCTGTATGAAATCACACAATATGTGGCCTTTTTTGTCTAGTTTCTTTTGCTTAGCATAATATTTTCAATGATCATCCATATTGTACCTCATTTATTTTTTTTTTTTTTTTTTTTTTTTTTTTTTTGTGGGTATGAAATCACACAATATGTGGCCTTTTTTGTCTAGTTTCTTTTGCTTAGCATAATATTTTCAATGATCATCCATATTGTACCTCATTTATTTTTTTTGCTGAATGATATTCCATTGCATGGATATAACAAAGTTTATTTATTATTCATCAGCTGGTGAACATTAGTTTTTTCCCCCTTTTTGGCTACTATGAATAATGCTGCCATGTGTATACAAGTTTTTGCATGGGAATGTTTTCAGTTCCCTTGGATATATACCTAGGGTGTAATTTCTGGATCATATGGTAATTCTATGTTTAATCTTTTGAGGAACTTCAAGGCTGTTTTCCAAAGCATTGTACCATTTAAAAAATTGAGGTGAAGTTCATAACATATAAGTAACCATTTTAAAGTGTACAATTAAGTGACTGTTAGTGCATTCACAACCACCATCTCTTTTTAGTTTCAGAATTTTTTCTTGGGTCTTCCTTGGTGACGCAGTGGTTAAGAATCCACCTGCCAATGCAGGGGAACATGAGTTGGATCCCTGGTCCGGAAAGATCCCACATGCCGTGGAGCAACTACTGCAAGCCACAACTACTGAGCCCAAGCACCACAACTACTGAAGCCCATGCGAACCTAGAGCTCGTGCTCTGCAACAAGAGAAGCCATTGCACTGAGAAGCCCGTGCACGGCAACGAAGAGTAGCCTTTGCTCACCACAACTAGTGAAAGCCCGCACGCAGCAATGAACACCCAACGCAGCCAAAAAAATAAATAAAAAACAGACAAAAAAACCCTTTTTCTTTAACCCAGAAATTCACTCTATATTCATTAAATAACTCCCCATTATCTCTTCCCCCATCCACTGGCAACCACTAATCTGTTTTCTGTCTCTATGGATTTGCCTATTCTGGATATTTCACATATATTTTGTATAATAAAAATCATATAATTTGTGGCCTTTTGTATCTGGCTTCCTTCACATATCATAACGTTTTTGAGGTTTATCCAACTTGTAGTATGTTCCAGTACTTCATTCCTTTTCACGGTTGAATTCCATAGTATGTATACACCACAATTTGTTTATCGACTCATCCATTATTTAGGTTGTTTCCACCTTTTAAATATAATAAATAATGTTTTTATAAACATTTGTATATAAATTTTCAGTGTGGACATATGATTTTAATTCTCTTGGGTGTGTTCCTAGTAGTGGAATTGATGGGTCATATGGTAATTCTAAATTTAACTTTTTGAGGAACTGCCAAACTGTTTTCCACAGTGGTAGTACCATTTTACATTCCCACTAGCAATGTGTGAACGTTCCTATTTCTCTGCATCATTGTCAAATCTTGTTATTTTCCTTTTTTGTTTTTTATTATAGGCATCCTAATAGATATGATGTAATATATCATTGTGGTTTTGATTTGCGTTTTCTTAATGACCAACGATGTTGAATGTCTTTTCATGCATTTGATGGTCATTTGTATATCTTCTATGGAAGAGCATCTATGCAATTCCTTTCCCCATTTAAAAATTGTTTTTTTGTCATTTTTTGGATGAGTTCTAAGAGTTATTAATATATCCTGAATACTAAACCTTTATTGAATGTATGATTTGCAAACATTTTCTCCCATTCTGTGGGTTGTCTTTTCAGTTTCTTGGTGATGTCCTTTGAAGCATAAAAGTGCTTAATTTTGATGACATCCAGTTTGGTTTTTTTTTTTGCTTGTGCTTTTGGTGGCATATCTAAGAAATCATTGCCTAATCTAGGGTCACAAAGATTTATGTCTATGTTTTGTTCTAAGAGTTTTAAAGATTTAGCTATTACATTTAGGTCTTTGACACATTTTGAATTAGTTTCTATGTACAGCGTGAGGTTGGTGTCCAACTAGTATGAGATAGGTGGCTTTCCAGATGCCATATGTTGGCACCATATGTTGAAGAATTATTATTCCCCTTCCCCATTAACTCAATGTTTTGGCAACCTTGCCAAAAATCTATTGACAATAAATGTGAGGATTTATTTCTGAACTTTCAATGACATTTTATTGATCTATATGTCTATCCTCATTCCAGTACCACACTGTCTTGATTACTGTAGTTCTGTAGTAAGTTTTGAAATTGAGAAGTGTGAGTCCTCTAACTTTATTCTTTTTTTCAAGAAGAACATTCATTTCCATATTAATTTTCAGATTGTTTTTAATTAATTTCTGCAAAGACGTAAGCTGGGATTTTGATAGGGATTATATTGAATCTGTAGATCAAATTGGAGAGTATTACCATCTTAACAAAATTAAATTTTCAAATCCATGAACATGGGAAGTATTTTAATTTATTGAAGTTTTCTTTAATTTCTTTCAACAATTTTTGCAGTTTCAGAGTATGAGCTCTGCACTTTTTTGTTAAATTTATTTCTAAGCACTTTATTTCGATGCTATTGTAAATGAAATTGTTAATTTCATTTTTGGTTCGTTTACTGTGATGGTATAGAAATAGAATCAATTTTTGTCTATTAGTCTTTTATCCTGCAACCCTGCTGAACTCATTTATCAGTTCTAATAGTTTTTTAGTGGATACCTTAGGATTTTCTGTGTATAAGATCATGTCTTTGGTAAATACAGATAGGTTTACTTCTCCCTTCCCAATCTTTATTTCTTTTTCTTATCTAATGCCTTGGCTAGAACCTCCAGTACAATGCTGAATAGGAATGACAAGAGTAGACATCCTTGTCTTGTTCCTGATCTTAGGCGGACCATAGGGGGAAAGCATTCAGTCTTTCACCATTAAATATATTAGGTGCCAGTTTTTTGAGGATGCCCTTTATTAGGTTGACAAGTTCCCTTCTATTCCTAGTTTGTTGAGTGTTTTTATACAAAAGGGAAGTTGACTTGTCAAGTGCTCTTCCTGCATCAATTGAGATGACCATGTGGTCTTTGTCATTTGTTCTATTGATGTGGTGTGTTACATTAACTAACTTTCAGATGTTATACCAACCTTGCATTCCTGGGTTAAATGCAAATAAACATTCCTTAAATTGAATTCATGATGAGCAAATTATCTGAGGATTGGGTAAAAATTAACTCATTAAACGGCCAGAGAAACAAGACTGGAAAATAATTTCCATTTTAAGATAGTAAGTATTTAGGAATCATGGAAACTTGGAAAGTAGAATTGCTATTGTGGAAAGATTATAAGAGACTATAAGAATATAAATTAAAGCACCTTACCACTCTTTGAGTTCTATACTTTTCATTTAAAGTTCTAGAACTAGATCTTCATGATATTCTAGATTTAACAAAACTTAACCTGTCTCAAATATCCCTACTCTATAAAAATTACTGTAAGCCTTTTCTCATAGATTTGCTCAATCTCCCCCACCCCACTCCTTCTCTCTCTCTTTTTCTCTCTCTCTCTCTCTCTCTCACACACACACACACACACACACACACACACACACATCCTTCCCACGTATTGTCCTAAATGAGAGTATCATTACTATTTATCCTAATTGAATATTTTAAAGTAGTTATCCAAAAGTATTATTAATTAGGAATATTGTGAAGTTACATATGATTTTCTAATCAGCTTCCACCGTTAGTGCTAAAACCCCCCATAGAGAACCATAAGGACAGAAAAACTTACGTTTAATTGTGACCCCAAGAATTATCAATATCTCTATTAGCAGGGACAAGGGCTTCATTTTCTCCTAAGCAGCTCCTTCTTACTGTAACACAGGCAGAACTAGGCGGCTGGCCCACAAGCTTCCTCTTTTTAGGTCTGTAGGGGTCAGGACTTGGTTGCTAAGCAACAATTTCTTTACTCTTGGGCCAATGAGCTGCCAGGAAGTTCCTTTCAACGGGGAATGAAGGCAGCTGATGGACAGAGCAGGCTGTGGGGAAGGAACCATATCTAGTTTGTTACTTCTCTGGTGAGAGATAAGTGGTAGGCTTGAAATAGGTAGGAGTTGCTCTCTGAACTCTGTTCAGAGTTGCTGGAAATTCTTATTTTTATGGTACCTCCAGAGATGCAAGCTGCAATTATGTGAAAACACAATTAACTAACCTGACATCATCCTTTAATCTAAGATCTCAAGGCTATGGTGGACAGGAAACATATGGACCAAGTCTGCTTTGGTCCCCATCTTGGTGAAAATGTTTATACTCTGTTCAGGTAAGGAACTGCTGACATTTTACTAGGACCAAGACAAACAAATCCCAGTCATCAATTACATTTTAGAAAGAGAAAAACAAATACCGTATGCTAACACATATATATGGAATCTAAAAAAAAAAATGGTTCTGATAAACCTAGGGGCAGGACAGGAATAAAGATGCAGGCGTAGAGAATGGACTTGAGGACACGGGGAGGGGGAAAGGTAAGCTGGGACAAAGTGAGAGCATAGCATTGACATATATACACTACCAAGTGTAAAATGGATAGCTAGTGAGAAGCAGCCGCATAACACAGGGAGATCAGCTCCGTGCTTTGTGACCACCTAGAGGGGAGGGATAGGGAGGGTGGGAGGGAGACGCAAGAGGGAGGGGATATGCGGATACATGCATACATATAGCTGATTCACTTTGTTATACAAGGGAAACTAACACAACATTGTAAAGCAATTATACTCCAATAAAGATGTTAAAAAAAGGGTGTTTCATTAAACTTTCATTAAAAGGTGTTTAAAAATGCCTTCTTTACTCTCTTAAAATATATGGGCATTTTATGAATGAATACCCTTAAGCCTAGGACCAGAAATAAAAATGAATATTAGGTAAAGTATTGCAATATTAACAATACCCAAAGAATGGAGCTAGTAGAGAAATCATACCTAAAATATATCCAACTTTTACAGTGTGTTCAGGTAATTACTTCAGAAACAGATGTATTTATTGCCTTGAATTTTTAGGTTTACTCCCTGTATTCTCATTGCTGTTGTGACAAATTACTACACATTTAGTGGGTTAAAAATAACAGAAAAATAACCCAGAAATGTATTGTCTTACAGTTCCGGAGGTCAGAAGTCCAAAAGGATTCTTACAGGACTAAAATTAAGAGCAGATCTAATGGTTCTGGGGGCTCCAGGGGAGAATCCATTCCTTGCCTAGAATCATCCAGCTTTTAGTGGCTGCCCACATTTCTCAATTTGTGGCTACATCACTCTAATCTGTGCACAATCATCATTTGCCTTCTCCCCTTCTGTGGTTTAATCTCCTTCTGTCTCCCTCTTTGGACACTTGCGATTACATTTAGGCACCACCAAAATACAAGATAATCTCCTAATCTCAAGATCCTCAGTCATATTGGCAAAGTTCCTTTTGCCAAATAAAGTAACATTCATAGCTTCTAGAGATTAGGTCCTGGAGATCTTTGGGACCGTTATTCAGTCTACCAGTGTCCCTAATATCTTTTCCTCTCACCAAGAGACTTCAAAATAGTACTGTCCCAACTTCTGTACTTTAAAAAGGTATATAAATAAAATTTATTTAAACTCTTAATATCATCCATTAAACATTCTCCAAACAATCTTTTTTTCCAGTCCCCATCTGGATCCAGAATTATCAGCATCTTCCAGCAGATGATTTTGCTTCCTATTTTCAGGGAAACTGAGGCCATTTGACCTATCTTGCCTCAACTTCTTTCCTATTTATTAAAAAAACATTTTTGAATCTCCATCTGTTCTTTTTTTCCTAATTCATCCCAAAAGATGAAATGCACTTCCTATATTCTAAATCCAAACTTCTCTCACTTTTGATTCTATCCACATTTACTTTCTCTGGTACTTCACTCTATCTAACATTTGTTCTTTTCTCTTCTTTCTATCTCTTTTTCTCTCTCTCTTTCTCTTTTTGTTTCAATCTTTTTGTACCAATCTTCTTCTTAATTTAAAAACTCTTCATTCCACCTCTCCTAGAAAAATTTTCTCTTGACTCTCATATCCTTGCTACTGCTATCTTTTCTACTTATCCCTTGGCCTCTAAACATCTTGAAAGAATACTCCTTAATCACTGCTTCTGGCTTGTTGCCTCTCACTTATTCTTCAACTACTTGTTTTTATTTTCACTAATTTACATAGACTATAAATCCAATTATCTTTTCTCAGTTCTTATCCTACTTGATCTCTGTGAGACATCTGACATTTCTGACCATAAACATCTTCTTGAAAACATATTATTGGTTTCTCTGAAAATTGAATTGCAGTTACTTTTTTACACTTTTGAACACAACTTCTCATTCTTCTTCTACCACTCCCTGCCTCATTCATTTACGTGTTGAAAATCTGCTATATGCTAAAGATAAATGGTAATACTCTTTGAGGTGTTCATTAATTTTATTTGTTAGTTCCTCTCTTGGTCTTCACATTAAATTAGGGTCTCCCATTTTGGTGTCATGTGCTCTTCCTTAGTTTTGCCAGCATTTCTCTACGGATGCTCACTTAACTTTCATTTATTCAATAAATTTTTATTATGTGCCAAGCAGTGTGCATTTTCTGTGGATGGTGAGCAACAAGATATATTTCCCATCCTCAGAGAGTTTGTAAGTCTAGCGTGAAAGGCAAATATTAATAAAATAATCACAAAAATAAATGTATAATTAAAAACTATAAAAAGTGCTTTATAGGAAAATGAATGAGTACTGAGGACACAGAAGACGAAGCTGTATGTAGAGGTCAGGTGGGGTCAGAATCAGGAAGGGCTTTGCCAGGGAGTGAATTTTGCCAGCTAAACTCTGAAGAATGAGAATGGGTTAACTAAGCAAAACATATCCTAGGTATAGTGACAAACATGTGAAAAGGCCATTTGGTGAGAATAAGATATGTTCAAGGAACTGAAAAGCTCTAAGGGCTGCTATGGTTGGAATCAGAGATGGGTGGTGGGGGTGGAGCATGGTATAAGGTAAAGCAGAATTGGTAGGTGATGGTCACTCCTAAATGATTCAGTTTTTATAAGACTGTGTTAGTCATCTTGGGCTGCCACAACAAAATACCACACACTGGGCGGCTTAAACAACAGAAGTTTTCTCACAGTTCTGGATTCTGGAAGTCCATGATCAGGGTACAGCATGGTCTGCTTCTTGTGAAGGCTCTCTTCCTGGTTTGCAGATGGCTGCCTTCTCACTGGCTCTTTACATGATGGGGGACAGTGGAGTTAGAATGGGGGAGTCAGAGGGAAGGGGAGAGAGAGAGAGTGAACTCTTCTCCTTTTTATAAGGCCACAGTCCTACTGGATTAGGGCCCTACCCTTATGACCTTAGTTAACCATATTACCTCCTAAAGACCCTATATCTAGATATAAGCATATTGTAGGCTATATGAATTTTGGGGGAACTCAGTTCAATCCATGGTAAAGTCCACCACAAAGTCACTGAATGATTTACAACAGTAAAATGACCTGATCACATTTGACAAGATAACTCTAGATTCAGGGCAGAGGGGTAAGAAAACTTTCCTGTAGTTAATAAATTTGGGAGTCATTGACGTAACTCAGGATTTTCCAACCTCAGCGGTATTGACATTCTTTATTGCAGGGGACTGTCCTGTGCATCGTAGGATGCTTAGCAGAATCCTTGGTTTACATTCACTCAATGCCAGTATCATTTTTCCCTCAGGTGTGACAACCAAAAATGTCTCCAGACATTGCCAATGTCCCCAAGGGAGGCAGAATTGCCCCTGGTTGAGAATTATAGTTATAACTGAAGCCATGAATATGGATGAAATTATTCAAAGAATGAACTCCAAAATGTAATGGCTGAAAAGGAAGATGGGCCAACAAAGGAGGCTATAAAGGATTGACCAGACAGGAGGAAACTCAAAAGGCTGACAAAATTAAAGGAAAAGAATGCTGTCAGGAGGAATAAAAGGTTAATACTATTAAATGCTGCTGAGAGATCTTGTAAGAGAAAGATTGAAAAATGTCCATTAAATATAACATGAAGGCCCTTGATTACCTTAGTAACAGCCGTTTCAGTTTATTTATAGGATAGAACCCAGATTAGAGAGGACTGAAGAGCAGAAAGTGGGATACAAGACAATTGACACAACATTTTGGAAAGGAGGAAGTTACTTTGGAAAGTAACTTTCCTTAGCAGTAGGAGTGTGGGATCACAGGAGGCATTTGTATTTATTTTTATTTTATTTATTTTAACATGTGAGAAACCTGAGAAAGTTTAAAAGTTGATGGATGGTCCCAGTTCTTTGAGTCAACACGAGATAAAGGATAATCAGTAGTGCAGTGCTTCTAAGAAAGCACAGGTGGGGGACTTCCCTGGCGCGCAGTGGTTAAGAATCCGCCTGACAATGCAGGGGACACGGGTTTGAGCCCTGGTCCGGGAAGATCCCACATGCCGCAAGCCCGTGCACCACAACTACTGAGCCTGCGCTCTAGAGCCCGCGAGCCACAACTACTGCACCCATGTGGCACAACTACTGAAGCCCGCACGCCTAGGGCCTGTGCTCCGCAACAAGAGAAGCAACCGCAATGAGAAGCTTGCGCACCGCAACAAAGA
Source organism: Physeter macrocephalus (assembly GCF_002837175.3). Taxonomy (NCBI): domain Eukaryota; kingdom Metazoa; phylum Chordata; class Mammalia; order Artiodactyla; family Physeteridae; genus Physeter; species Physeter macrocephalus. The sequence goes on from NC_041227.1 coordinate 38,327,420, forward strand.
GTAGCCCCCGCTCGCCGCAACTAGAGAAAGCCCGCGCACAGCAACAAAGACCCAACGCAGCCAAAAATAATAAATAAATAAATAAATAAATAAACTTATTTAAAAAAAGAAAGAAAGCACAGGTGGAAGGACTGGCTCTGGGTTGGGGTGGAAACAGCTTCTCTGTTGTAACAGAAGAGAAGGTCCCCAGTATAATGCACTTTCCTGCACACCTTACATTTTGCATTTCTAACTAAGGACTCAATATCTTTCCCGTGAAATCTGAAACTGCTCCTGTATTGCCAAATATTATTAATATTGCTATTTTCCTCAACTATACCGTGAAACCCTAGATTCTTTCTCTTTCTTATTCTCTTCCCAAAATCTATTTCATTACCAATTTTTATTGATTCTACCTTGGTAATGTGCCTTAGAGTCCCGCTTTTATTTCCACTTGCCAACAAATGAATGCATATTTTCATTATTAGCTCAAATGTCACTTCCTTCTTGAAGCTTTCCCTATTTCTCTCAAATTTTTATGTACTTCACAGCATTAAAAGAAAAACACAAGCAGAAACAATGTCAGAAGTAACAAAATTATCTTCCTATGTTATTAATCATCCTCATGAGAGTGTCCTGTTACTCAAAACATTTCATTCTTTACAATTCTTAAGGCCCCCCCTTCTTCCTTTTTTTCCTCTTATTATTAAAAACGTGTTCCAAATAATTATTTGCTCTTACACACCTGGCTTAAGTACAACACATATAACACAGCACCCCAATTGTCAAATAAATGTGGATTCACCACATCCACCAAATCAGCCTTGTCTGATATTTAGAAACACCATAAATTTGGGGATGCGGTTACCAAACTTCCTCTAAATTCTAGGTCACCCTACTCCTATGGTGGACTCGAACGGAACCGGGTTTTCAGATCACTTGCAGACTATCATTGCCCAGATTCAAGAGAGCCCTTTAGACTAGCGCCTTGACTGAAGCAATTGGTGGGGGAATAAAACCGACAAGATGACGGGCTCTGGTTAACACCCACTTGAACTTGCTTTGATGTGACTTCTTTCTGTTTCTAGTATAAGGTTCTGGTTGCCCGCTACTTCCAGGTTCTTAAACCCTTGAGTAGTTCAGTTTACTTTTGTTCTTTCCAGACTTCACCGGAGTCGAGTGAAATACGTAATTTTTACTACAAGGTCAAGGAGCTGATTGTATATGGTCTGGAACCATTTCCTAATCCTTTCACTTCTTTCGGCTATATTTGCCCACCAAGAGGAAAACTTTAGATTATCCGGTAAAATCCGTCCAGACGGGGCGGTGACAAAGAAAGTATACAATTCGTGTTGACTCACATCTCCCACTTCCACTTCTTCCAGGGCCTGAGGCAGCTTTTCCCAGTCAGCGCGCAATCACCTGGCGCACCTGCCCCTTCCTGTAGGCCACGCCCTCGGGTTTTCCCAGCGCCGCGAAGCCGCAGGGAAGCGCTCAACGCCTCAGGGTGCTCCCGCGGGGCCGCCCCACGCCCCGCCCCAATCGTGAGCCACCTCCAGCCCCCTCGAGCCCTGGCTCCGCCCCCTCCAGCTCCCCAACGTCCTCGGCGTCGGGCCCGAGCCTGCGCCTGCGCGTGCGCCCTGGGGCCGAAGTCGGGGCGCGCGGTAGCTGGAACGCGGAGAGCGGCGGGCGGTGCAGCCAATGGGAGGCGGCGCTGGCTAGCGGCTGGGAGGCGGGGCCTGCGCGGGTGTTAGGTTAGCGCGAGGCGTGACCTAGTTGACAGGCTCTGAGGTGCTGCTGTGGTGGCGGCCGCGGGGCTGAGGCGGGTGGGAGCCGGAACCGAGTGCGTGCTGAGGAAGGAGGGCGGCGACTGGAGAGCGGCGAGCGGCGCGGGACCTGGAGCCTCTTCCACTTTTTCCCTCCCGAGCGCCCCCTCCCACCCCTCCCACTCCGCATACACCCTGTTTGCCCGTGAGCCTGGGGAACTTGCAGCTTAAAGCCAGCCACCCCCACAGCAACATGTACCCCAGCAACAAGAAGAAAAAGGTGTGGAGAGAGGAGAAAGGTAACCGGCCCGTCGAGTCCCGGGGGGCGGGGGTGGGGTGGGGTGGGGGCGGGAGTCAGGGCTGTGTGTGCCGCGGCGCCCTCCGCCCCGCTCCCGCCTCGCGCCCGGCTGGCCGGTGCCGCCTCCCTGGCGGGTCCGTGTGTACACACGCGCGTACGCGCGCGCACGCCGGCGTGCACGCGCCGCCCCCGGGTACCTGCAGCTAGCGCACGTGTGGGCGCACGCCCCTCTCTGCCGCCCGCCGCGCTGGGTCACCTTCGCTCAGCTAGCGGCGCGGACCGCCGCGCGGCGGCCCGCGGGCTCCGTACAACTTGTTCAGGCCCCCGCACCCTGTCCCCGGACTTTCGGACTCCCGGCCCGGGTGTCCCGCGGATACGTGCCCGCCAGCTGGCACCCCGGCTGCTGCTGCTGCTCCGCGCCCGCCGAGCCTCAGACGTTCACCCCTCGCCTCTGTCCCCTTTCTCCTGCCCATCCGCTGGCTGGGCGTCCCCACCTTCGGGTGTTCAGCCAGGGCCCCTGCTTCTGCGCCGCAGTGTGACTTTTGGAACGTGGATCTCTGGGGGAACCTAAAACGAGCGGGACTTGTTCGCGAGGCTAAGTGCAGTCAGAGAAGTCTGAATGGGCTTTTCTCTGCAGTGACTTCCTCTAGATTCCATCCCCATTCATAGTCTGAAGTTGCTCCGAGTAAGAGTGTGAGACTGATGTCGCTCTCTGTGAATGAGCCCATCCCTGAGTTTCGTGCAGATCAAAGCTTATCCACATCAGCCGGGTTGACGGTGACGCTGATGTCGATGAGACACAGAGGTGTGCGACCCAACCCTTTTTTCTCCATCTCCCTCCCCTTTTTTCTCTGGCATCATAGTTAGGTAATATTCCAAGGTAAAACTTGAGTCTCTGTAGTCTTGTCTTTCTTTCTTCCTTCCTTCCTTCTACTTCCTTCCTTCCTTTCTCCTTCCTCCCTTCATTTTCTCTTTCCTTTTTTCTTTTCTTTCTTTTTTAAAAAAAATTCTTTAGCAGCTGATTGTACAGAAATGTAGTAAAAAGTACTCGCACTGCTACTGCTGTGTATCAGGAGTGAGGTCGAGTGAGGGAAGTGCAAATCTCTCCTAAGTATCTCATCTTTTTTATAGAACAAGGATAAAGGGGTGACTAGAGTGAAAGTTAATTTCCTTGATAATAGTTCTTTAAAATCTGTGGATTCTTATTGCAACTGCTGGTCTTTATAATTTATAAATAAGGCCAAACAGTGGATGAAAGAAAGGGAATGAATATGGGAAAAAAATCCTTTATGTAGGGGGCTACTTAAAACAATGCATGAGGAAGGGGATGAGGAGGGACTTTTTTTCACATTAACTACTGGGAAGATGTAACATAGCATAACTGAAAGACCCAATTAAAATAGTCTTTAAATTTTGACAGACTGTATGCCATTTAATATGTTTTAATGATTATGGACATATATAGAACTAAATTTTGGTGTCGCAAAACAAATGCTGTTGAGATAATAGGCTTATATATAAAGTAGCGTAAAATAGTTCTGCTTTGTTTTCGCAATAGAAGTTATTTGAGTTTCAACAAGGATTCACCTTGTAAGCACTGAAAAATCTTTTATGCCCATTTTTATTGATGGTCTTGAAATGTTAGGTTTGTATTATTGATAATAAGGCAAAATAGTGGAAAACACGGAGATTGTTTTCAATACATGAATAATTGATGAAATTATAGCGATTACTTAAGAACTATTATATTTTTCTGTCCTAATAATGTTCCTAAAGTAACAATGTTGTAATGGTTCCTTCATTTAACATCTACACTGTTGGGCTTTCATAAGCAAGCATTTTTAAAACTTTAATGCCTTGATTTTTTTTTTCTTTTACTTCTAATAATAGGGGAAAATATTACCAAATTAATATTATCTAAACAGAGAAGCAAATGCACAATTAAGGCAGTTAACAAAGTAAATTTTCACTTGTCCAAAACTAACCTATTTTTGCGTTAAAAGAGAAAGTTATTGTGACTTGAAGACTTTTTAGTGTGTCAGCGTCTTATCAGGATAACTATTTTTGGAATATTTAGTAAAGTATAATATTGTAAATCAACTATACTTCAATAAACATATATATACATATGTTATACCATCAAGAAAGAGGTGAGGGTTTCCAGGACAGTAGTTAGTATTAAGAAGATGATGGGAAGTGTGACCTTTTTCTGAATTGTACTGGAGAGGGAGGTATCCTATTTTTGTAACTGTTATTTAAATCTAAAGGAAGGCTTACCCACCTCATTGAAATGTCAAGGCATTCTTTAAACATATTTTAACTCAGTATACCATGTAATAAGTACATCTGCAAAGGTGAAACATTCTTTAAGGAAAATTTTTGTGTAAAGTTGAAGAAACTGTATATATGACTGTGCCCCCCAGTATGTTTCATCGTTTAAATAAATAAATAAGGAATTCTCAAGTCCACATAGGTTAAATAAACGGTGTTGATTTAATATTTTGTGCCCTAATTCAAAACCACTCAATGTGTATTATCATTTCAAGTACTGAAAGTTAAATTATTTCAGTGTTTTATCTTATTGTCTTGTTATTCATCTTGTTTTTTTCCTAAGTGTCCACACTTAAACTTGTAAGTAAATGGAATGACAGAGGCCAGGTTGCATTCCCATATGTACTTCTGACACTTACTGAAAGTACATGTTGCTCCGTAATATCTTTCATCCTGATCGTTGATATTGCCGTATTTCCGTATTAGTGATCTGAGCTTTTTTAGTAGTGCTTTGGTAAACACTAGTCATCACTTCCTTCTCTGTGTGATTATTTTAATTTACCATTCCCTTCAAGTTTCCTATTCCATCAAGACCTTAAGTTCCTATACTAAACAGATGACATTGCCTTTTAATTCACGGAGAAAATACATGTCATATAACATGAACAGCCCTAACATTTTCCTCCATAGTCTCTTTTGTTTCTTTACATGTCTGTTGTTCTTTCAGCTTTCTTCCTTTTTTAGAGGAAGCACTTTTCATCTTTGTTTCTAAGGATTAACCCCTCTGCTTGTGCCCTTTATCTCATCTGTATTACTTGAGATCTTGTACTATCATTTATTCTCTTTTGGGTATGTTTAGTTTCTCAGTGTCTTTGGGTTCCTCTCTTCATCCTATAACAACGATCAAGGAAGGTAGCCTTCCTTCTACAGGACTTCACCTTGGAGTTGCTGTTCTCACTTTCCTTCTTTTCCTCAGTCCCTCAAAATCTCCTGGATCTCAAGTTATGCTCCAAGGAAACTAATGTTCCTAAAATCATTCAGTAATAACGATGATGGTACTAACATCAAAATAGTTACTATTTGAGTCCTGTTTGTGTGCCCAGCACTATTTTAAGTAACTCACTTGGATTATCTCATTTAATTCTCACAACAACCCTGTGAGGTAGTGTATTTTAAGGTTAAGAGCTTAGAACACCATTTGCCTGGGTTTGAATCCTAGTTGTACTGCTTACTAGCTGTGGAACCTTAGGTAAGTTATTCAACCTCTCTGTCTTAGTTGCCTCATCTGTAAGTTGGGAATAATACCTACCAACTACCTGAAAAAGAAACTGAGCCATAGAGAGATTAAGTAATACAAGATCACATAGATTTACATGATTTGGTGTTAGAATCCAGACAGCTCTGTTAACCGTTTTGTTCTCTTTTCAGTGTTGTTCTTGACCCAGTTGGTAAAAACCAATGGCTTATTAATTTTCATTCTTTCTGATCTTCCTGTAGAAATTGACAAGATTTCCCCTTTTCTTCTCATTAAAACTCTTTTCTCTGCTGGTTTCCACATCAGTGGGACCCTGATTCACCTTGTAGCCCTCAGTGACATCTAAGTTTTATTTCATTTTTTTTCCTCTTTGTGTTCACTCCCTAAATGTTGTTTGTGTTTGAGGTTTGGTCCCGTCTTACCCTCCCCAATGAATTTCCTGTAGGCCTAGATTTTTAGGTTATAATTTCCAAATATCTGGCTAGATCTTTCCTGAGTTCCAGATTTTTGTTTTCAACTGGAATGGGCTAGGCATCTTAAATTCAATTTAGTGTTGAGTATTGTAGTATTGTGATTTGAATATATCACATCCGATGAAAATCTTTTTTTTTTGCTCTCCTATTGGGGCTGAAGAAAAGCCAGTTCTAGGAGCAGGGAGAAATGTTGGTTGCCCAACATTTTTTCACTTGTGCTTACCTTAATACTTTCTGCAGTTTATTTCTGTGAAAGAATCTTTTAAAGTGATTATTTCACTTGAGCTTACATTAATACTTTCTGCAGTTTATTTCTGTGAAAGAATCTTTTAAAGTGATTATTTTATGAGGGTTAGATTACCTAAAACTAGATACTGTCCTTAAATCCATTCATCTAAACTACAATACTTTGTAATATGCTGAAAGAGAATTGGAGAGTGAGAGTATGACTGTCAATTGCTCTACATTGTGGTGACCTTTGTAAATATATGATACGTGACAGCTGACATACAGAATGAGTGAGGTTGGCAGTGTCAGTTTATATATTGAATATTAGAAAATCTTAATTTATTTGTAAATAAATCTATTTCCTTAGGTTCGAAATAAATAGAATTTTAAAGTTTTTTTCCCCCAGTATCCTAGTGGATCGTTTTATGTACCTTCTAGGATATGAATAGTCAACTTTGAATATTAGTGGTGTACTTTATAGAATAAGATTAAACGGCTCAGCATAGTATACAGATTCCTGTACATTTTCGTTTTAATTTATGTTTCTAGTTACTTTTCAATTCTGTGGCCACTTTCCCTCCTCATAACATATCTTGCAGCTTCATTAAACTATTCGTACCTCCTTATCTTTGTTTACATTGCTCTACTAGTCTGAAATATCCTTATTTCTTACCTCTTCATGGCAGAATTCTACCTGTCCTTCAGGAACGAGCATACATGTCACCTCCTTTGGGGAGCTTTTCTTGAGAAGGTAGTACAGTATAGTGGCTAATGGTATAGGCTATAGTTTTTTACTAATGGAGATATCTGAGTGGATTTTAATGGAAAGCTCTCTTGCTCTGGACAAACTACTGAACTTTGATGTGCTTCATTTCCCTGTCTGCAAAATCAGGATAATAATACTGTCAGTTTTGCTGAGTGTTGGGAAGATTATTTTAATAAAATTATACATGTGAAGTACCTGGCACACGGTGCGTTCTTTATAAACAACATTAACTATTGTTACTTCAAAGTGTTTAAAATGTTTTAATCTTATAATCAAGATTTATACTTAAAGTATTGTTTATATCACCTCCACAATGGTATTATTAATTGAAAGGGCACTTTTATTGTTGATGGCATTGTAGAATTAAGGAAATATCTTGGTGGCTGCTTTTCTTGTGCTGTTAGCATTTGTACTTATTTGTCTTAGGATTTTGTATTTTATTTATGTAGCTATTATTTTTTATCTTATCCATATCCTCTTTTGTCTTGTGAACTCCTCAAAGTTAAAGGTCACCTTTGTACCTGCAGTGTATAAACATATCACCTGGCACATAGACTGTCAGTAGATGTTTGAAAGAGTTTACTTCTTTCTTGGACTATCACAATAATGTCTTCCTCATCAGGCTTAGATCTTATTTTTCCCCCTACTAATATAGTATTAATTTGACACCTTTTAACACTCAAATGCGCAGTCATTAGATTTGATTTTTGTACTCTTCAAGCCCACACCAATTCTTTGGTTAGTTTAACGTGGTTAATATTTAAATTGTAAAATAATTCCTGAACTTAAAAGTTAAATACAAATGGAGATTCTGCTTTTATTTTGCAAGAACGTTTGCTGAAGATGACCGTAGAGGAGAGACGCAAAGAATACCTAAGGGACTATGTTCCCTTGAACACCATCCCATCATGGAAAGAGGAGATGAAGGGCAAGAGCCAAAATGATGGTAAGTTTCTCGGAACATTTTTCAGGTAGATACTGTTCTCATTGATTTATGACTTCTGCAGGACAATTGTTGATAGAATTGAATACCTGGCATTTAATAAAGAGGTGTCTTTTTTTTTTTTTTTTTTTTTTGCGGTACGCGGGCCTCTCACTGTTGTGGCCTTTCCCATTGCGGAGCACAGGCTCCGGACGCGCAGGCTCAGCAGCCATGACTCATGGGCCTAGCCGCTCCGCGGCATGTGGGATCTTCCCGGACCGGGACACGAACCCGTGTCCCCTGCATCGGCAGGTGGACTCTCAGCCACTGCGCCACCAGGGAAGCCAGAGATGTCATTTTTGCTATATGAAATAATTGGTTGTCATTTAATTGCTTTTAGCAATCTTTATGCTTTGTTATTTAAACTTAAGAAATTATTTTAACATAATTCATGTTTGGAGATATACCACATTTATGTTATGGTACTTTTTTATAGATATTTAAAAAAAACTATTCTGCATTAGTTGTTGGAGCAAATGATAATAGGGATATGTTGCTTTAGTGAGATGGCCTTTTGAGTTTGTTTTGATTTGGTTCATATATATCACATTTCTTCAAGTTATTTTCAGGATTGGATACAGTTGAAAGATAGTATATTAGGAAGAATAGAGAAAAACCAAATAACATTTCACATAATTTAAAGAAGAGTATATATTTTGTATGATGTGCTATTGGTAAAGTATTTGTATGGTAAAATTTACTCACTCTCAAAGTTTTTATGGTTTGATGAGACTCTAGATAGTTTGACGGAAAATATATGTGTTAGCATATAAATGAACTGTTAAGTATTGAAAAGGTATACAGAAACAGTTATAAAAACAACATAATAGATTTAATAGAAGTTTAATATGTTATCTTTGAATGAACACGCATTGGTGTTAATAGTCTGAATGTGAAATTTAAGAAGAAACAGGGTGCTTTTTAGGATACATAAATGTTTCGAAAGAAAGATAATTTTATGAAAGGGACTGAGGACATTCTAATATCACAGGTTGTGGTCTTAGATTGGTGGAACTGTAGAGTATACTATGGACCCGGAACAAGAAGACTAGCATGGAATTCCTATGGACAAAATCTGTGGGAAACAGCGGCCAAATTAGCCTTTGGTGTCTGTGAGGAGAACATGCTTATCTGAGTGTTTGGGCTTTAGAGAGAATTTTGTTTTTCTGAGAAAGCAAAGCCTGTGAGTTCTTTTAGAGCTAACTCTGCCTGGAAAAATGTGTGACCTTGGGCAAATGGGGTAGTGGCTCTATCCCAGGTTCTATTGGGGTCACTGAACAAGCTGATTGGGATGTACACATCTGACCTGCTTGCCCAGTGTCTTTAGTAAATGCAGTTGTTTTAATAATGGGCTAATTAAGACATCATTGAGAGAAGGTAGCGCTGTGTAATGAAAAGAATATAAATCAAAAGGACAGATTTCTGGGCCTTGACTGAACTAGGGCCATATGCCTCTTCATGGTTGGGTCTGTTATTTATTATTTTGTTTATGAGAAACTGATATTGAATACTTCAGCTCCACTTTTTGTGGCAAGTGAATCTCTCTTTCACTTGTGCTTCATTCATCTGATTTTCTTTCTTCATTGCTATTGTAGGTGGTCAGTTTTCTAAGGATGCAATGCCTGATGATCTTCCTTAACAAATTTTGCCTCCTGAAATAGAGGTGGATTTCTGTTGATGCCAGAATAATTGAAAAAGCAATAGTGATACCCAGGCTGCATTGCCCAGTGCTGGGTCTGCTCACCTCTGTGTAGAGGCTTGGCCTTTATGTTGGTTGCTTCTATTTGAATATTCAGCACGTGGGAGTGTAGGGTTGAACTGGGTTGTTAGAGAATTCGGAGTTGGATATTTTCAGAGATAACCACAGCCCAAACTATTTCTGCCTAATCAGAGACGATACATTGAGTAACACCTCACGTTGTTATTCCCTAACAAGAGTCTGTGTATTTAATCCTTTCTCCCAATATGAGCTTTACAGTGGTTTACAACTGCTCTCTGTATTTCGTTTCTTTCCTTCATATTTTTTCGAACTTGAAAGTTCTTCATGAGGAACTAGGTGGTGTACTCAAAATTGTGTTTCTATTAAACAATGTCTTATTTCCATCTAATGTTACTTGCTTCTCTCTATTGTGACCTGGAAATTGGTGACTGGTCTCTTCTTTTTTTCATGAAATGGAATGACTCATTCTATAAGTAATATCTGTTAATTTCTTTGCGTTATATATCTCTTTCATAGTGCTTTCTTGCAGCATTACCTACCCAGTGCTCAATTACACTAAAATATTAGTCAAGAGAGTTTTACTATTTTATTAGTTTGAAAGATCCTTTAAAAATATAAATCTTTAAAAAATGATAAAGGACAATTGTAAAGTTATATTTTTATATTTTATTTCGAAGTGTTTAAGCCACTGCTTATAAATGTATATAAATAGGTATTGATATTTATAATAGTTTAATCTTTTAAGTATGAGATTTCAAACTAAGTTTTAAAAGAAGTCTGTTTATAATTCTGTGTCATATAGTTTCTGATTTGTAGGAAAGGAATAGTAGCTAGCACAACATGCCAATTTTAAATTTAGTAGTTTATCATTATTACCTATGTTTTTATAGAAGGCCATGTGTCATGGCCTTGATATTCATGATTACATGGAACATTCTCAAGCTATTGTTTAATACGTTTTTTTCTTAAGTTTGCTCAGTTTTCTTTTACTTTATTAAATGCTTCTTGTTATTTTATTGTAGCAAAGTTAAATAATAATGAGAGGAGTAGTAGCCAGATGTATTTGTCATAATTTTAATTTTAAACTTTCTTAACAAAAGGAAACCAAAAATTGCCAAATAATATAAAAATCAATGTGCAGAAAAGAGGAAGCAAGTAGATAATATTTTTATTTTGATTTACTACTTTCTTAATATTGGAGAACTAGGGATCAGCAGAGGAAAGAATGGGAGGTGGTTACCAAATAAAACCCCATTTGCTTATTGTTCATGATTATATTTGTCAACTACTATTAGTAAATTTCTGGAATTATATGCTTCTAATTACTTCTTCCTCGTGTTAGCAATTCTGTAATAATTCTATTTTATTTGTCAGTTGCTGTGTTGTAGGGAATTTTAAAATGCTTGTCTCTCTATTATATCTGTGTCTCTAGCAACTGGAATAGTGCCTCATGTGTAGGTGGGCTCAATCAGTATGTTACCTAAGAATGCCTCAGAGGTTAACAGTCTACAATGGACAATTCTTTTTTCTTTATTTTTTTTCAAGCTTTAAAATGAGCATTTAAAAACATATATAGAAACAGAGTACTGTAATGAACCTTTCTGTGCCCACCACCCAGTTTCAACAGTTAATGATGGTCATTTTTATTTCATGTATATCAGTGCTCCCTGCACCTTTCTCCCAGACTGTTTCAAAGCAATTCCTGTATATCTTAGCAACTTTATCTGTAAATATATGTATGGGTGCCTATGCATGCATCTCTAAAAAGGTGGGGACACTTTTTTGTTATTTTAATATAACCACAGCACTCTCACATCAGAAAATTAATTCTTTAATGTAATTAAATGTCCAATTAGTATTCACATTTTTCTCATTGTCTAATAATAAAGAGTTTTGCTTTTTTGTACAGTTGGTTTGCTTGAGTCAAGATCTAATAAACAAGGTTCACATACTGATATATTTCTTACGTCTCTTTTAATCTATAGTTTCTTCCCTTTCTGTCCTTTTTCCCTCTTGTAATTTATCTGTTGAATAAAGTAAGTTATTTGTTTTACAGAATTTTTCACATTTTGGATTTTGCTCAGTGCATCTTTGTTGAGTCAGTTAGCATGTTCCTCCGTCCCCCTATGTTTCTTATGAGCTGGTAGTTAAATTCAGAGGCCTGATCAGACTTGGGTTTAATTCTTTTTGAAAGAATATTTTATAGATTATTGTACCTTCTTTTTGCATGATGTCTGGTGATCGCTCTCTGTGGTGATAAGACTGATCGGTAGGTTCAGTTATTGTCTGTCTAACCCATTCTTTGTAAAGTTCCCTATCAACTTTTTCCCTCATGAATTTAGCCGCCATTGATGATTGATCCATTATTTTATTAGGGGTTGCAAAATAGTGTTATCCTAATTTTATCATTCCTCCTTCGTTTATTAGTTGGACTTCTGTAAAAACTTTTCCTTATCAACTTTTTTTGTTTTCATGCAATACAGTTTATACAGAAAAGGCAGAATAAATGCTAGATTTCCTTTTATTTACCAGCCTTCGGATTGAGTTGGTTTCCTGAAATCCTCGAAAAGTAGAGTTCTTTCTCTTTAAGTAGTTTTTTTTTTTTTTTTTTTTTTTTTTTTTTTGCGGTATGCGGGCCTCTAACTGTTGTGGCCTCTCGAGTTGCGGAGCACAGGCTCCGGACGCGCGGGCTCAGCGGCCATGGCTCACATGCCTAGCCGCTCCACAGCATGTGGGATCTTCCTGGACCGGGGCACGGACCCGTGTCCCCTGCATTGGCAGGCGGACTCTCAACCACTGCGCCACCAGGGAAACCCATCTCTTTAAGTTTTGACTGGCTTTTTGAATCTTTCTCTTCCTCTTTCCCCATTCCTCCTCCCCTCACATGCGTTAAACGGGAATGCCTCATTTAAAGTATAGTGCCTGTACAAATACATACAACTACTAAAATGTAGTCCTAGGATATAGTAGAAAGGCAAAGATAGATATAGATATATCAGTGGATGGATGGATATGATAGAAGGATGGCATTGCTTCTTTGTAGGGACAGAAGTTCAGTTCTCAGGTTTACTTGTTATGTGTTCTGTTCTCTTTTGCTACTTTCCACGCTGAGGTTCTATTAGAATACCACTCAGAGAAGCATGACTTTGCCATGCTTAGGCTAATTTTCTCTTACTGGTTGGTATCAGAGAAAATAGCTGTAGCTGTAAGTTTAGATTGACTGTGAATCTTTACTTTTAATGTTTATATGGACAGTAGGGGATGAAAAATATAATAAATGATGAAGGTGAGTTAAGTGGAAACTATAAAACTACTTTATTCAGGTATGACAAAATACTAAAAGGGTCATTTAGAAAGAAACTTCATATTTCATATCTTATATGTAATATTCAAATCTGATTTATAGGTCATTTGAAAACACTTAACTAGAAAAATCTGAACTGTGAAGTCTTTGTAAGTCTGAATTTCCATTTTTTGAGGTGTATAGAAATATTTTGAGATATTTGGGTTGACTAGGGGCATGTGTGTAATCTTTGTTTCTTTTGGTTAACTTAGAAGCTCAGCCTCATTCGCTCTCTTAAACTAATTTCTACTTTTAAATGATTTTCATAAGAGGTGATGGCTGACCAGGGAAATATTAGTTAAGTCCAAATTGCTGAGTCTCTCCATCACATTGATATCTTATTTCAATGTGGGTTTTGAATTTTGTTATATTTTACCTATGTCCTAGGTTGAATATTGATATTCAGAAATCATCAAAGAAAGAGTATCTTAATCATATTTCAATCCCAGTGCATAGTCCAGTATTTTTATCCTTAGTAAATTAGCAATAACTATTTTTTGAATGTATGTTTATTAATCACCAGGAATGAGGAAATAAGAATATAATTATGTTGCTGAATATTATATGGAGAGGGGTAAGGGACCATATGGTAAAACAAATTTAAAAATTTTAATAACTATGATGAGGTGGGCTTTGCCACAGATTTTTAAACTATATTAACTGCATTATTTTATTAAATATTTGATGTTGTTGGTTGGAAGACAGGTCACAATTTAAAATGACTGAATAGTTAGGAAAATGGTATTTATAACAGGATGGAATTCAGTAGGCTTATAAAAATTGGAAAGGAATGTTTCCTATTATAGTCTTTTGATATTGATCCCTTTTTATATAATTTTCAGTTTGAGCACTATACTTTTAAAAGTAAAATAATCTGTAGAAGCAGAAGAAAGCTCAGAGCAAGACATCTCAACTTTTTAGATACAAGTCATTTATTTTCAGAGGGTGGTGATTTTTTTCCCCCACTTGTATGATCTTAAAATGAATTTAATTAAAAAAACAGAAAGCTATTTTTGCCTCAGGTAACTAAGACCACTCTAGCTTATTCTTCAAACAATTATTTGTGAAGTTTCCATTACCTGTAAAGATGTTGCACAAGTAGAACTTATATTAGAAACAGACATTTTTCACTCCAAAAGTGAAAAGTAGACTAGGATAAAGACGAAAATCGTAAATGACCTGAATTCTTCTATGATCTGGCCCATCTCCTTTTTGTCTTCTTATTATATCACTCCCTTTCTTGGTCTCCGCATCTAGCCACACTGTCCTTTCTCTTTCTGGAATGTATTGTGCTCCTTCCCACTACTGGGTTTTTATCTGGTTGTTTTTATCTCCACGTGCTTGTTAATTTTTCTCAGCTTTCAGTTCCCAGCTTGAAACCCTTCTATTCTGTCTGGAGTCTTCGCTGAACCCTTACTTTGGAACAGTTTCCTATATTAAATACTTTCATACAGCTATGATCCTTTTCATACAGCATTAATATCAGTTTGTTTTTAATGTACAATCAAAGGATTATCTGATCAAGATCTATCTCCTTATAAGATTAATTACTGTGAACATAGGGATCATGTTGTTTGTCTTAACTCTCCTTTATATCTCTGGCATCTAGCATTATGCTTGGTGCACAGTAGATATTCAGTAAGTATTTGTTGTGTGAATTGAGTAAATGATAAACTATTTGCCTGATGGTATTTCATGCATTATTTTCTGTCTTCCCACCTTTTCTTCACTGTATTGTAAAGATTGTGGGAATAATGGGCTTAGAAATTAATCCAGTTGCTTTTTAATGTAGGTAATAAATACTTTGCATCTGTGTAATATAAGGTTGGTTTTATTTTAAAAGTTAGTTCGCCTAATGATCAATTACAATTAAGATTTTACAGAACTACTGTATAGATATTTAACTAGTTGACACAAGGATGAGAATTTATGTTATGTGTATTCATCAGCACTGTGTATTATTATTTATAGTACTTAGTAACTAAACGTTATTTCAATTTCTGTGAACTTAAATGTCAACAGAACTTAAGTTAAATGAGTGTAAATGTAGAAACTTAAGCCTATTATATAATAAGATTTTAAAGTGTAGAAAAATCTTAAGGTGTTACCATTGTAAATGCATTTATTTTGGCATTACTGATTCTTGACACATAAAACAACTGTAAGAAATTGTATTAGTATTATATCCTGTTTAAGCCCTTTACTGAGTTAGTTGGTTTGCTTCAAAAAAGAACTTGGCTACAGATAAAGAATTTGGTTTCCCATGGAAGAATTAGGCTAAGTAAGAGAATTTTGAGAATAAATAGCGTTCACTCTAATGTATAAAAATATTAAAAAATTTTGTGTAATGATATTTTGTGTGAAGGTGTGAACATTGGTTTAGTCAAACATTTGTGAAGTAAGGTTAACTTCTAAAATAGAGAAAAAAGAATATGAAGAAAAGAACATAGAGTGATTCATAATTCACTGCATGGTTTTGTTTTTCCTCTGCCTTTATCTCACTCATGGTCTTTTAAACTGTTGTCCAACACTATTTTAACAACACATAAATAAGTTTTATCGTACATTGCATCATGTACCAAGTGCTATGTAAATTGTCCTGTATTTAAGCTTGTTTTTAAAATAATGTAGAAACAAAAATCAAACAGCTTTTTTTTTGATACATATCAAGATGACCCAGTGTTGAAAACACAAGATGAGAAGTTCTTTCTGTGTTATTTTGTAAGTCTGTAACTTCACCACAGATTGTGTTAGTTTTCTTTTTAACCCATTAAATGAATTATACTAGTAAATATGGTTTTACTTAAATACATTTTGGTCAGTGTAGACAGATACTTTGAGATAGGTTATAGACTGGTGGTAGCCAAAGCCAACCTTTTCCTTTCTCCCCACCCCCATCCCCACCTTGATTGTCTTTCTGTATAAAAGTCTTTATAAAGTCTTTGTCTTCTTTTTTCAAATATTTAGTTGTTACATTTTCATATAAGTATTCAAAACAAGGATTTGAATATAGTTTACTGTTTTTTTGAAGCCTTTGATTTAGAACCAAGTTGAGAATTACTGATGAGACAAGTAACAAATATAGATAATAAAGTTCAGTAAAAGTCCATATGCCTGGCCATATGCATGCCAGGGCAGAAGATATATGAGCCTTTGGAGGTTTGGAAATATTACGGTTTAGTTTGGTCTAGGTCCAGGCCGAGCCATGGATTTCAGACTGCTAGTTGTTACCTAGAGATTGGATTAGGATATATTCAGTTTTTTTAAGAATCCAGACTATCCCAACATAGAGGAGATTCTCCCATTAAACTTAGATTTGAGATTGTGTCTGCCATATGAAAATAACAGAGTTAGAGATTTTCCAAATTTTATACTTCTTCTGTATTAGTGATTCTGTTGGGGTAAAAACTTTCAGGGTTTTGTTTATTTCTGTATAAGTTGAGGCTTACTGTTAAATACCAATCAGGTGTGTAATAATGGGAGTGATTTTTATTATTTTGATAAGTATATGTATCTTCTGTGTTAACTCTGGGAATGCACAGGTTTTGGGATTCAACGTGTCTGTCATCAAATCCCAATTCTGCTGTTATATACCCTAGTCAAAGAACCTGTGACCTCCCTAAACTTGTCTCCTCATGTGTTAGTTACCCTATTGGGGCTGTTTGTTTTTCCTTCTTAAGGTTGTGAGGAGAACTAATTGAGAGAGGACATCAGTGCGTCTACATAGCTCCAAAGCCTTCTCTTATTATAGAATGCACCTTCCTCTTGCATGAAACTTCTTGTGACTCCTACTCATATCTGTGCTCATAGCCAGTGTATAATAGAAAGTAGATTTTTTTCCTATGCTTGTAACTGTAAATACATGTACAGTTTGTTTGAATTTGGACTGTCTGCTTTAGAGGTAGAAACTGTGACTGTTTTGGAATTTTATTTTATAGGGTCTAGTAGAGGTCTTTGTGTACAAATCCACTTAGTAGTTTGTGGTAAGTGTGCTAAGTAGAGTTAGAACTGGTCAAGGAAAAAAATTTTTAAGACAGTCGGTTATTTGGAAACATCAGGCACTACTTTTTTGTTTCCTCTGTGAGTGCTTGTACGTTGTTTTTAAGAATTTTGAAATTTGTACTGTTAGATTTGAGAGAAGATGGCATCTAAAACTGAAGATACTTTCTGAATTAAAGGCTAGTATTTTAAAATTTCTAATTTTTTTGTTGTTATTTAGCACTTTATAAGAGTAAATAACAAGCTAATAACATTTCTGGCCGTTGGTGTATGTGAATTCTAATGTCATTGAAAGGGAAAAAATTTTTGTTTAAAACCAGATTTGACTGAACAGCTTTCACATACTAAGGGAATAGCATAATTCATACATCAGAAGAGATGACTTTTAGTTGAGGAAAATATCTTGAACCTTTGTGGATATGAGAAGTCTGGAAAGAAAAGACAAAAGCAGAGGGGAATTTTGAGTTTCTTGGGCAGCCTGAGAGAGAAGTGTGAAGGATATAGGAACCAAAGGAAAAGAAGATGTGAGGAGAAATGGTGGAGAGCAAGAAGCTCCAGCAATGCGGCAGGAAGTCAGTCCCTATGTAAGGACAGAATCCATCCATCCTTAAAGAATATAAATAGGATTGGGGCTGGAGATATTTATCTTACCTGATTATTAAAATAACAGGTATACCTGGTTGCAGATACCCAGTACCTGACATCTTGGTTGTTTTAATGATAGTAGAAATAATATGACTCATAAGAATACCGAATTTAACCATACTTATGAGTGTCTTTGACAAATACAAAAAATATTCTTTCCTCTGTAGTCTCTGAAATTCTTCCTCTTATACAGGTGGTAAGAGGTGGGACAGAGATAACAATGCATACCTAGCAGTTTACTAGACATATGATTATCTCAGCTAAGTAACTCGTTCAAATTGATGGTAACTTGACTTGGTTCTTAAGCATGTTTAAAATCTGTTTAACCATTTTAATTTTAACAGTTCAGTGGTTTTAAGTACATTTATAGTCATCATCAGTACCCATTTCCAAAATCATCATCAGTACCCACTTCCAAGACATTTTCACCTTCCCAAATAGAAACTCTGTATCCATTACATAATAACTACCCATTTTCCTCTCTCACCCAGCTTCTGGTAATCTCTATTCTGTTTTCTGTCTCTATAAATTTGCCTGTTCTAGACTTCCTGTAAGTACAATCATACAATATTTGTCTCTTATGTCTGGCTTATTTCACTTAGTATAATGCTTTCTAGGTTCATCCATATTGTGGTGTGTATTACGACTTCATTCTTTTTTAAGGTTGGGTAGTATTCCACTATATATGTATGCCACATTTTGTTTATTCATTCATCTGTTGGTAGACATCGGGGTTTCCACCTTTTGGCTATTGCGAATAATGCTGCTGTAAACTTTAATGTACTAGTATCTGTTCAAGTCTGTGTTTTCAGTTCTTTTGGGTATATAACTAGGAGTGGAATTGCTAGATTATTTGGTAATTTTATGTTTAACTTTTTGAGGAACCACAAAACTGTTTTCCATAGCAGCTGTACCATTTTACATTCCCATCAGCAATGCACAGGAACTCCTCTACATTCTTGCCAATGCTTGTTATTTTCTGTTTTTTTTTAATAATAATAAAATATAGAGAATAATTTCTTTCAGCAATGTTTTGGAATTTTCATTGTACAGGTCTTTCACCTCATTGGTTAAGTTTATTACTAAGTATTTTATTCTTTTTGATGCTATTGTAAATGGAATTGTTTTCTTAATTTCTTTATCAATTGTTCATTCCTGGTACATAGAAATGCAACTGAACTTTGTGTGTTGATTTTGTATCTTGTAACTGTTGAATTCAAGCTAATAATATTTTGGGTTTTCTACACATATGATCATGTTATCTGTGAATGGAGATAATTTTACTTCTTCCTTTCCAATTCATAGGTGTATATTCCCTTTAAGCTGCTGCTGAATTCAGTTTGTGTTTTGTTGAAGATTTTTGCATAGTTATTCACAAGGGATATTGGCTGTAGTTTTCTAGTAGTGTCTTTTTTTGGTTTTGGTATTCAGTAATGCTGGTTATATAGAATGAGTTAGGAAGTGTCCCATCCTCTTCAGTTTTTTCGGAAGAGTTTGAGGATTGGTGTTAATTCTTCTTTAAATGTTTGGTGGAATTCACCAATGATGCCCTCTAGTCCTGGGCTATTTATTTAGAAGGTTTTTGAAACTGATTCAATCTCCTTATTAGTTATAGGTCTATTCAGATTTTCTATTTCTTTATGAGTTAGTTTGGTAGGTATTTCTAGGTGTGTTTCTAGGTATTTGTCCATTTCATCTAGGTTATCCAGTTTGTTAGTGTGTAATTGTTCATAGTATCCCCTTATAATCCTTTTTATGTATGTGAAATTTATAATCATGTCCCTACTTATATTTCTGATTTTAGAAATTTTAGTCTTTTTTTCCCTCTTAATACAGCTAAAGGTTTGTCAGCTTTATCTTTTCAAAAAGCCAGCCCTTAGTTTTATTGATCTTTTAAAATTGTTTTTCTAGTCTCTATTTTATTTTATTTATCTCCACTAGTCTTTATTACCTCCTTTCTTCTGGTAGCTTTGTATTTAGCTTGTTCTTTTTTTTTTTTAAGTTTCTTAATGTATAAAATTAGATTATTGATTTGTTATTTATTTATTTAGATTTTTTTTGACATGGACCATTTTTAAAGTCTTTATTGAATTTGTTACAATATTGCTTCTGTTTTAT
Source organism: Physeter macrocephalus (assembly GCF_002837175.3). Taxonomy (NCBI): domain Eukaryota; kingdom Metazoa; phylum Chordata; class Mammalia; order Artiodactyla; family Physeteridae; genus Physeter; species Physeter macrocephalus. The sequence continues at coordinate 38,347,263 of NC_041227.1, forward strand.
GTT
>NC_041227.1:38348308-38387685 GCF_002837175.3 Physeter macrocephalus
TGGACCATTTTTAAAGTCTTTATTGAATTTGTTACAATATTGCTTCTGTTTTATGTTTTGGTTTTTTGGCTGTGAGGCATGTGGGATCTTAGCTCCCCAACCAGGGATTGAACCCACATCCCCTGCATTGGAAGGTGAAGTCTTAACCACTGGACCACCAGGGAAGTCCCAAAGTCTCTCTGTTTACTTTGTCTTCCTCAGGGTTTTACAGATGTTTCCTCAGGAGTTCTTCTGGCTCAATGCTGGGACACTCCTTCAGCACATAGCTAGGCCTCCTCTGAATCTAAGGATTATCTTGAGGTGCAAGCTTAAGGTCTTCTTAGCTCTTTTCTGAGCATGTATCCTGTCTAGACATGCATATGACTTTCTAAATTCCCCTGTATACATGGCTGCTTTTGAATGTCCTTATTTCCTAAAGAGCCTCAACACTATCTTCTCCTTGGGCATTATATAGTCTATTATATGTCTGCCCGTAATCTTGTCCCAGGTGTCTGTGAGTCTGTAGTTGCCTAGAGCTTTTATGAGCTCTTTTATGAGCACTGCCTGCTGATTTTTCCATCTTAATTTTGAGTTAGGTGAAGTAGGGATGAGTGCCTTCCATCAGTTCTTCAAGTATCCCCAGATAGGTGAGAACAGACTTACACAATAATTTGCAGATAAGGTCTTTCTCTTGGTTCACAGGAGGGAACTGGCAACCACTGCTACTGCTTCAACACCAAGACTGCTGTTGTGCTGGGGAGGGTTTAGGGCAAGGATGAGTAAAAATACTTTAAAAAGTCTCCTTTGAAGATGGGTTTTTCTTGATTGGGTGTTTGCTTGGCTTCTGTAAACCTTAGACTGTTTTCCAGAATTTCAACAAAGTTGGTTCAGACAGTTTCTGCCTGTTGTTTTCAGTGTTTTTGTGGGCAGATGAGAGCTTGGAGCTATCTGGTTCACCATTCTGCTTGAACTTTATAATTTCAAATGTGAAAACCAACTGTTTGGCTACCACTAGCTGCTTAAACAAAGTAATCCTGAAGTTCAATGGCTTAACCTGATAAAAGTTTATTTCTAGTTTACTTAACAGTCCATTGTGGGTGTTTGTAATTGTTATCAGTGGAGGAGAGGTGGTGGTGGTGGTGTTTGGATTGGGGAATGTATGTGTCTTTGAGGGGGCATTCTGTTTCACATAGTCCTTCAGCGACAGAGCTGATCAGCCTTCTTTAACATGTTGCTTCTGATGTTGCCCTGGAGAACCTTAGGGGAAAGGGGAAAAGAGAGGGATGTATCAGAGGGTTTTATGAGCTAGCCCCCGGGGATGGTACACTTGATTTTCACTCACATATCTTGGGCTAGATATCAGGCACATGGCCATATTTAATTGTAAGAGAGGATGAGAAATGTAATCTAATTATATACTCAGGAAGAGGATGAAACTAGTTATTTTGGTGAATAGCTAGTAATATCTGCCATACCAGCCATGCACAGAGCTTCCTTGAACTACCATTTTCTATTGAATGAGCTGTAAGATACACCATTATTTTATATTCCATTAAGAAGGAAGAGGAAAAAAAGCACTGTCAATTGAATTATTATACAGTGCTCCCTAATCACTCTGATCTCTGTCAATAAATTTAAAATAAAAATTATTTTAGATTTCCTCCATTATATACTTTTATGATATATCATACTTGAACATACCTTAGAAGGAAGCTATAAGTAAAGTAAGTTTAGGTCTTCTTAAAATATCTTTGCACTCAGAATCCATTCTTCTGAATCATTTTTTCCCAGAGTTGTCGATGTGTTTATCCACAGAATTATTTTATGTGCAGTTAGGAGAGTTGGTGATATAGTACTACCTAAAAATGTACTCTGCTTTTGTCTGGGATTTCCTTCTAAACCACTGATACCTAGTCTGTAAGTTTTAATGCTGGCATATTCTTGATCTTAACAGGTGGTGTTAATGAAAGGTTTTCAACCAGTACTTGGACTCATGTTTCCTGAAATGGTCATTTGGATTGTTGCCTGAAATGTTGAGAGGTTGCAGTTGTCTAATTATATCACCAGAAATGATAAATAAATTCTTATATACACAGGCAGTGAAGACTGTCATGAACACCACCTCCACAGCAGCAACTGTAAATACCTTTAATTGTAAGGCACCTGCCAATTTCAGAGATGTTAAGATGTTTAAAAAAAAAAAAAAAAGGCATCTTCGAATTGAAGATGTATAGTATGTTGAATTTGTTTTGATGTTTAAGTTTTTGTGTTTTTTAATATTTAGGACTTTTTACTCCTAATGATATCTAACCTATTGAAAACACTGGTTATTTGAATTTATAAAAATTATTTTTTAGTTTTTCAAGTTCTTTAGTTTGGAGAATTAGGTGAAGTGAAGGGTAGGATGGATCAGCTCTTTGGAGCATTGGCTTAAAGTTATGAGAGTATGATTTTAGAACAATACAGGAAAACACTTAAAACACAGTTGCTTCTGAATGGAATGGACTCTGACACAGTGCATTTTCTGTCGTTGCAATTATTCAGAAAGGTTCTGGGTGAAAATCAGTCAGGCAGAGTGAAAGCACTTCCTTCATTGGCAGTAACTGAAGATGTTGTCTAATGTGTCTTTCTGACTGTTGAGATTCTTATTCCAAAATAATTTAATTTTGTGTAAGTGGTCTTCCCTTTTCTGATCCTTGATGGTATAATTTATCAGTGCTTTTTGTCAGCGATTGGAACACCAGTGATTTTTTTTTTTTTCCTTAATGCAAGACAGACAACTAAATGCAGATTACTGTTCTGTTTCTAATTAAGTGATTAAACATACTAAGGCAAGGCATTCTTTGGAACACTGATTGGCACAGAGAGAGTGTGTATTCAAGGAATAGTACTTTTTTCTTTGTGGATTTCACTGCAAAATATTGTTACCTCATTTTCCTGGGGGCACAGGAAAATTCTAATTTGTTGGTTCTTTCAGGGTTTAGTTTGTGAAAGGGGCCACTGTCAATTTTATTTTTAATTAAAAAAGGCTTATGGAAATGACCCTCTTTCCTCTCTTTTTGTTGTAACACAGTACTTGTGGCCAGACTCTTTGGAATTATTAGTACTTAAACAGCTAAATAAGGAATCTTTTGACCTTTCCTGTTAGTGGCTCAAATGGTCATTACAAGGATTGTTCATACACTTTTGTGGAGCAAATTAAATAGATGAAGGGCAGCCAAGTTTTAGAAAGAGAGAGAGCCAGAGATACATCTTTTTCTTATTTTCTTCCTCATACCCAAATCTAGATGTCAAGTTATCTGAGATTTACTTTTACTGAAAATAATGATAGTGAATAATAACACTCCCACTTTAGTGTTGGCCATTCATAACTTGCCAATAGCTCAAACCTGGGATTTTAAAGACTGTTGAACTATGTTCATGGAATGCTTTATTGAGTAAATATACGTTTTTCATCATAATGAAAGCATGTCTTTTTTCTGAATAGATTTGTACTGGTGTTCTAAATATTTAATGTATCTCCCTCTTTGTGAGAGAGACCGCTTTAAATTTCTCTGGTAATATTTCTGGCAAAGTCTGTGCTCTTAATCTTTCTGCCTCTTATGCTTTTACAAATACTCTACTGTATGTGTAGTCTTATATAGTATTTTGTTAGTTTTTATAGTAAAAACTAACATTATATATACATGGCATTTTGGAGCTTGCTTTTTCCACTTAAAACTGTATTTTGACATTTCCTTGTTTTTTTTAAACTGTATGTTTTATCATAAATCATTTAAATTTATTTACCATAAATTATTTTATCCTTGATGGACACTAGGTATTTTTCCCAATTGCTAATAAGGATATGATGAATATGTTTATAACCCTTGTATATATGTCTGAGGCTTTATGTGAGATAGATTCCTAAAAGTGGAACTGCTGGGTCACAGACAGTGCAGATTTGAAATTTTGGTAATATTGTTACATCATCCTTCAAAATGGCTGAAATAGTTTATACACACATCAACTTTGTATGAATACCTGTTTTCTCATAATTCTGTCAACAGAAAGTGCCATTAATCCCTGAAATGTTTGCCAGTGGAAAGGGTAGAAACTAGTAACTCGTTGCTGTTGCTGTTAGCCATTTGGATTTCTTTTGTGAGTCATCTGTTTATAACTTTTTTGCACTTTTCTGTTGGATTGCCTGTTTTTGTGTTTTAACTTTGTAAATGTTGCAGTATTTTTTAAAAGCCTACTGTTGAAGAGTATGGTAGTTAAGAATAACAGACTTGAACCAGACAGCCAGGCTGAATACTGGCTCTGTCATTTCTTGGGGAAGGTTGCTTAATCTCTGTACTTCAGTTTCTTCATTGGTAAAATAAGGTTTGTGATGGTATACCTCAAGAAATTATTGTGAGGATTAAAAAAATTAGTGATTTTTAAACAGCATAGAATAGTACCTAATCCTTAGTAAGTGATCTCGAAGTGCTTAGCTTTTATAATAATTATTGCTATTGTCATTTATGCTATCTTGTTTTTAGCAAAATTAAAAATTTTTGGTCACATTGGCTAGTGTTCTATTTAATGTCTCTTGCATTTGAGGTTTTATTAAATTAAGATTGTTCATTCTGATATCTATAAAAGTAAAGACTTTTTAAGTCTCTTCAAAAAGTTGGCTAAATTTTACTTTACGTTTGTTATCTGAGTGGAATTTCTTTTGTGTGGTAGGAGGTAGACTTAGAGGTTTTTTTTCGCAGTGGATATCTAATTATGCCCATTGATGTTTTCTTAATCATACACTAAAATTTCCATGTATGCACGAATCTGTTTCTGGACTCTTTATTCTATTTCATTGTGATCTGTTTGCCAATTCTTATGTCAGTATTACACTCTTATAATTACTATAGTTTATTTATATATTTTGATATTTTGTTTGTGAAAAAAGCTACTCTCATCCTTCTTTTTCAAAATTTTCATGGTTATTTTGATGTACTCTTTCAAACTGATTTTAGATTTTCTATTTATAGAATAGTCAGAGTTCTAATCAAATTTTATTTTAAAAAATCTTATAAGTTTCGAAAAGGTTGACATCTTTACAGTATTGAATGTTCTTATCCAAGAATATAGCTTTCCAAAAAATTAATAAACGTGATACATGAACATAGAGAGTCAAACAGTACAGAAGAGCATAAAATGAAAAATAAGCCTTTATCTCTAGCTTACTTCTGAAATCTGTTACCACCATTAATAGTTCATGTATGCTGTAGAAAATTTTTGTATTTATATAAGTGTGTATTTATAACTCCCTTATCCTTTTTTTTTTAAATACACATAGGATCATGTTCTAATACTGTTTATTTTTCTGTATCTTTTTTCCACCTCATAATCTATTGTAGAAATTCTTCCATAAGAAATTCTAATGTTTTATTTCATTTATTTTTAAAGTCTTTGTAGTCTGTCCTTGTGTGGACGTATTGTGATTTTATTTAATCACTCTCTTATTGATGGGCATTTTGATTCTATCAATTTCTTTTTTGCTAGTATAGCTAATATTTTATAGAATGTCCTTGTATATTTATCTTTGTATTCTTGTATATGTTTCTATCATAAGAATAATTTCTAGCCATGGAATTGTTAGGTCAAAAGATTCAAAGTTTTCAGTTGACAGATGTTTCAGTTTACACTTTTAAATGTTGAACCATCATTTTATTCCTAGTTTTAGTTTATGCAAATACATTATTTCCCAACACCACCTCTGGATTTTATCAACTGTGTTTTATTTTTGCCTCTCTGATTGCTTTGCTATTTTTAAAAATCATGAATAAGGTTGAACCTATTTTAATATGTTTATTAGCCATTTGTTTTTCTGTTTAAGCACTTACTGTGGGCCAAGCACCGTGCTAAGTGCTTGCATGCTCATTTAATGAATTATTTCCTCACATCATTTGCTCATTTAAAAAAAAGGTTTTAAAAATTAACCTCCTAAGAGTTCATTGCACATTAAGGAAATTACCTTTAGTTATATGTGTTGCAGATTTTTTGGTTTCATCTATTGCATATTTTTAATGATTGTGTATGTATGTATTTTACACACAGTTTTACTTGGTCATTTGATATTTCATAATTTATCTCAGTCTTATGAACTTTGGTTAGGCTTATTGCTAGATATTTATTTAATAGATTTAAAAATTATGAATGGGCTCTTTATTCTCATTTAATTTTATAATTGGTTATTCATGAGGTATAGGAAAGTTCATTTTTGAATACTGATCTGGAATTTTGTTATTAGTCACAGTCTTTTAAGAGATACTCTTGGATTTTCTAGGTAGACAATAAAGCCTTCTGCAAATGATCTTATAGCTTCTTAATATTCGTACCTCTTTTTTTTTTTTCTTTTGCTTTGGCTCATGTTGCTAGTACGGTGTTAAATAATAGTGTTCATAACAGGCATTCTTGCCTTGTTCTTGACTTCATTGAGATTTATTTATGTCTTAATTAATAAGATAGTGATCTCATCTTTTAGGGGCACTTATTTTGAAGGAAAGTAGTCTACCTGGTACATGATAATATCTTGAAGGTTAACAGACCTAACTTTTAGTATATGTACTTGTGCAAACATTTTATTCTCCACTCTTCCATTTATATAGTGAGGATAATTATTAATCTGTAATGTAAAATTTTTATAAGGAAGTTACTAAACATGATATTGTAGTTATTCTATAAAAGTTTCATTATATGACAGATGGCACAGGTTCCGGACGCGCAGGCTCAGCAGCCATGGCTCACGGGCCCAGCCGCTCCGCGGCATGTGGGATCTTCCCGGACCGGTGTACGAACCCGTGTCCCCGGCATCGGCAGGTGGACTCTCAACCACTGCGCCACCAGGGAAGCCCTAGATGGCTATTTACTGAGTTGTTTTCAAGTACTTATTGATATTTCACACTAGGGCATGACTACTGAGTTATGGAACATTTTTTTCTCTGAATTTTTGGTCACTCTGTCGTTGATCTCAAAAGTAATTTGTATATTTTCATGGGCATAATACAGTGAAAGCTTATTTAGACTTTTAATTTCTTTCCTATCATCTCTTAAATTTATTATTCAGGAAAATAGAAGGGTAAAGTAGTGCAGATAAACAAAAAATGGATAATCACAAACCCATTTTTGAAATGCATCATTCAGACAGCCAACAGGGATTCAATAAAGAACAAGACATGGTTTCTGCCATTTTGAATTCTATATGATGTTTAATATTTAATAGTCTTGTCTTTTCAGCTGAGATTTACTGACACTAATATTTTAATAGTCTCCAGTTCCTGGCACAATGACTGGAATCTGTTGGGTTCTCAGTAAAATTTTGCTTAGCATATTTAATGTTTATGAAATGTATTCAGAATCAGCTTCAGATTCAGGTTCAGAATACAGATTCTGATTCAATAGGTATGGATTAGGGCCTAGGAACCTACCCTATTAACAGTACCTCAGGTTGTTTTCCTGTGGTTGCTCCTCATAAGTATACACATTTTTTTTTCTGAGTAGAGATTTTCTGTTGTATCTCACAGAAAATCAGTTTTGGAAGAAGAGATTCACTGTCATCTTCAATGCCTTAGTAATGTAATTTTGCCTTTCACTTTAGCCTTCAGCTTTTCATTAATGAGGAATCTGTTCATTTAGCACAAGTGTGGGTGGGCTCTTGGGTATCCACTTAACTAAATACATGTTGGTTACTTAACATTGATAACTTGCAATAATTAGCTATTGATTTACTAATCCAATGATTCATTTTAAGTTAACTTTATGATTTTTAAAAAAAAAAAACTTTTGAAAACTGAAATGATCTTTTTTCCTTTTTGAGATCCTTGTCATGGCTTAGGTGCATAGAGCTTGAAAAAGTTAAGCATTTCACATGAGGCCTAAAATATATTTTTTATTGATTAAAGTCTAATCTTCATTTTAAAGAGTATTACACATGAGTAGCTGGTTATATTCTAAGATAGCTTGCAATTTAATAAGAACCTTTTTTGTATTGTTATTTCAATACACTCCAAAATATGAACAGATCATGATGACCCCTGGAAACATGATTGCAAGTTTGTAAAATGTATTAATTTTGGCATCACTAATTTGGCTAAAATAGAAGTGATGATGGGAGTTTAATCCATTATAAGGTTTCTATAAAAATTCTACAGTAAAATTTTGTTTCAGTAAATATTTTAGTTGGTGAGTAGGATCAGTTGCTTTGTTTGTTTCTGTCTTGTTTTTTTCTTCCGTTGCATCTCTATTCTTAAATGTAGGTTAAAAAAAGTGAGTTGTAAGAGTTACAAAAACATTTTGCTAAGTCCTATTCGGTAATTAATAAAAGTTCCTTTCATGGAGTCCTATAACTGATACCACATTTCATCATGCTGAGCATTTACATATTTAATTTATTTGATAATTTTAATAAGAGATACATAGTTTCTTGATTGATAGCTTGGTTGAGCTCTACCCAGCTCAAAGGAATTTCTGAATTTCATTTCTGAATTTAAATCAGTGATGTTGCTAATCTGTGTAAACCACTTGTGTTTATCTGTGTGTGGAGATGAGGAGTGAAACTTAGTGACCATAGAAGTAAGGATAATTAGAGGTTAATGATAAGGGAAATAAACATTCCCTTGGAATTAGAAAAGGTTCTGTTTGTTTTTTAAGATACCTATAAAGTGCTTAATATGTGCTAGACCTAGTTCTAAGTGCCTTACAAACGTTAACTTACATAAGCATCACAGCAGCTCCGTGGAGTACAGTTATTATCTCACTTTACAAATGAGGAAGCTGAGGTACTGAGTTGTTGGCTTGCCCAAGGTCACACTGCTGTTGAGTGGCAGGGTCTGGGTTTGGAACAGAGGCCTTCTGGTTTTACATCCTTTTCACTTACCCTCTGTTAATGCATGCTTTTGTTTTCCAAAAGCATTGCTTATGTGTTTATGTGTTATGTGCTTACTATTAATTATATTTAAGTTTGGAAAGATGTATTTTGTGCTGTGCATTGTGTAATTTTTATGTATTACAATTCATAATACCATGATGTTAGTTTTTAATTTAAAACATAAGCAAATAGTAGAAAAAATAAAGTTCTTGTGGATAATAAAATTGTCAGTAATTGTCAAACATTGTGAAGAAGGCTTTGTCCCCTCAAGTAGATGTGTAATGAATACAACTTTACACCATTTAAAAATTTATTTACATTTCTTTGTAATTCAACCTGTGTTCTAAATTTGTGCTTAACGAATTATTGAAAGTTTTTAAAAAAAAATCTGCTTTTTAAGATATTTTTATACCAGTCAACATTTTTTTTTTCAAGTTAGTGCATGGACCACATATTGAACATAAACTACATTTTGCAACTTTTAGCAACGTGGTCTATGAACTTGCTGCTCAGACTGGAGTGCTAAGGTATCTATGGGTTTTTACCAGGGAGTTTGTGAAACCACACAATAAAAGTATTACTCTTTTAGAGCATCATTTCTACTAAAAGCTCGGTGGGGGTGGAATATTAAGTAATTTAATTGCTCGACATTTAAAAAGTTTTTTATATTGAAACTAAATGATTCTCAAGATAAAAGGCAAAGAATTTCACATTAATGGTCTCTACCCTCGAGATCCTGAGGTCTGTATCAGTTCATTCTGTGGAAAGATTTCAGGAGTGCTTGATTATATTTGAAATCAGTTGGTGTCTTGGAAAGTTGTGAAATTAGTGAACTAAGCAACATAAAATGCTGATCAGTAAAGTTGAGTAAGAGCCCTCATTTTAGAAGTCAGTCAGCTACTGTAGTGTCAGCATATCAAAGTGTTAATCAGTAATCTTTGTTGGGCTGCTGAAAAGAAGAATATTATCAAAGACACATCTTGTTTTAAATCTTGGAAATATCTTAATGTTTTCTTGGCTTTTATTTTATTAAACCCTACTTTTAAGTTATCCTGAGTAAAATTAGGATTTATAAAAAAGATAATTTGGGGTTATCGTTTAATTTACAAAAGGATTGAACATAGTATTCCTTTAAATAACTTGCTTCTTTAGCTTCTTTAGTTAATTATATTCACAGCGTTCAGACCTGCATATAAATGAAGCAAAGAACACCAGTAGTTTATAGATGTTTATTTTTTTTAATGTAAAACCTCATGTTGAAAGATTAAAAGGATATACGTTTGAAAACCTGTATAGCCAGTGTTTTGTTTTTTAAAATACCTAATAGGTTTGGGTATAAGCAATATTGATAATTGCCTTCAATTTCATTCTAAATACTGAGATTAGAGCTTGAATGTGCCACTTACTTTTTTATTTTTTAATTTTAATTTTATTGTAGTATAGTTGATTTACAATGTGTTAGTTTTAGGTGTACAGCAAAGTGATTCAGTTATACATATATTCATTCTTTTTTAGATTCTTTTCTCATATAGGTTAACACAGAATATTGAGTAGAGATCCTTGTGCTATGCAGTAGGTCTTTGTGGTTATCTGTTGTATATAGTAGTGTGTGTGTGTTCATCCCAAGGTCTTGATTTTCTGTTGTATATAGTAGTGTGTGTGTGTTCATCCCAAGGTCTTGATTTATCCCTCCCCAAGGGATAAATTCCCCTTTGGTAACCGTAAGTTTGTTTTTGATATCTGTAAGTCTGTTTCTGTTTTGTAAATAAGTTAATTTGTATCATTTTTAGAAATTAGATTCCACATATGAGTGATATTATGTGATATTTGTCTTTGTCTGACTTACTTCACTTAGTATGATAATTTCTAGGTCTATCCATGTTGCTACAAATGGCATTATTTCATTCTTTTCATTCTGGCTGAGTAATATTCCATTGTATGGATGTACCACATCTTCTTTATCCATTCCTCTGTTGATGGTACAGCATGTCTTCTTTCATCCATTCCTCTGTTTATGGTACAGCACATCTTCTTTATCCATTCCTTTTTTGATGGACATTTAGGTTGCTGCCACTTACATTTTATTAATAAGTATGACCATTAAAACAGTAATCATTTGACTTGTAGAGTGACATGAATATATTCTTGAAGTATCCAGATGGTAATTGTGGCACAAGGCTTTTTTACTTAAGTGATTTCAGAAAGAAAGGAGGGGAGGGGTGGGTGGTAGCGAACCTTTTAGTAGGGCAGTTATGGGGAGAGCAAATTAAAGAGTTGGCATGCTGTCCTGGAGTGTATTTTCTATGTGGAATTTGCCATCCAATAACAGAGAGAAGTATAAAGCATTCTCTTTGTGTAATAAATTTAACCAGAAAAAATATACTTTGTTCTTTTTACTTTTACATTCTTTTATTTCTATTTAGGCTTGACTGAGGAAGAAAAATAGTGGTCGGTAGAACTGGCATAGTTCTGAGTCTAAGTTTCTTGATTTATTACTATATTTTGTTCATTCAAGCATGTTTAATTCATATCATCTGTAAAACTCTGTAGACTGAAAATTTTCTATAACTTGGCTAATTACTTTTATAATAAAGAATACACTTAAAACATAAAGTAAATTGTTCATGATAAAAGAAAAACAATCCTAATTTCTGCTTTCAAATTTCTTTACTTATGCTTTAAGTAGAAGATGAACCAGAAGTAGGAATTGGAAAGGGTGTTTTTGTTTGTTTGTTTGTTTGTTTGTTTGCTTGTTGATAAGATACAACAGTACTACTAAAATAGAGGGGGTCGGGGAAGAAACTGTAAACTGAGACGTGTGTACGCATGATGGTAATTATTTGAGGCTCCTCTAAGATGTGCCCCTCAGTTTTCTGTTCTTGCTGTTTTGGGAGGAGAAATCCTTTGTTTTGAGGATATAATTTCTGTGATATGATGATTTCTGGAATTTCTAAAAATTAATGCAAGTATATGATAGCAGGCCAAGTCCAAATTGCAATGACAAAAGAAAATAAGAATAAGAAAAAAAAATCCATAGCAGCTCTGGAAAACAGGAAAGGATGCAGTCAGTGGATCAGAACATTTGGGGACTTTCTGGAAGATATAAGACTGACAAGATTAGATTATTAGAAACCACTACTACTGAACAGCTTGTAACTCAACATAGGCAAAATTACCTGCGGGCAATATCCGGGTAGTTAGAAGACTCTAGGATCAGTGAATCTATACGAAAAATATGCTAGTTTCTCCCCTTTACCACACTAAAGGCAAAACCCGCCCACAAAGTCCCACAGCCTTTTATTACGGGAGTGGGGGAGACTCTTGAGGAAGGTAAAGCAGTGACCTGAACCAGCCAATACTGAACAATCTAGATCTTTATTTAAAAAGATGAAGACAATGATGAAATACTGGATATTTGAGGAAAATTAGCAGTGCTGAACAGAGGACTCATACTAAAATAAGCAGAGCAAATAGCCCAGAAATCAGGTAATGTGAAAAAAAAAAAAAAAAAGAAACTGAAAATTTTTAGTTTCTAGAGAAAGGAACAGTGAAAAACAGTTCTTGACAATTAAAAATTTGATTTTGGCCCTTAGAGGCCATAAAATATAGAGGGTACTAGAATCCAGAGTGCTAAGTTGACTCCAAAGCTGTAATCAGAACACTTGCTGACCTAGATGCTTATATTTAAAGGTCACATGCTTTTGTGGGAAGAGATCTTTGGGCCTCTGCATGATGCCGAGGCTCTTCAAGATAAGTCTTTAATGAAAGAGAGTCCAGAAAATGCAATTTAACTTCCAGGAGACAACATCAGAGACATTTTCTTCTCATGACATTTGGGTGTGAGAATAAAAAGTCTCCCCTAAAAATTTGTGGCCATAAACCTGTCTTCATGTGGGTGTGAGATTCTAATATATACTATCTGTCTAGTTCAGGAAACTGCAGGCAGAGGAAATTATTTAAAAATAGTAAAATGTTGATAGTGTCACAAAGCACCTAATAGAAACAAAAGTTAATACTCTTTAGGGGGATGCACCTTCAAGATAAGCCTTTTAGTATGGCTGTTGGTAAAGCATGAATGAAATGCTTTGGAGAAAATCAGCAATCATGAGCAAGAGTAAGCAGGAAAAACAGCAAAATTAGACTTCTGTGATACTGAAATTACTAGGAAGGAGTATGGAATATATATATAAATGTTTAAAGAAATAAAATGGAGGATTAAAAAACATGAGCAAGAGACAAAATGCTGTCAAGAAGTACCAGGAAGATTTGAAAAAGAATAGAACTTTTAGAAATTAAAAATATAATAATTGAAATGGAAAAACATTGAACGGCTTAAATGGATTAAACCCAGCTGAAGAGAGAATTCATGAACTTGAAGACAGATTTGAAAAAACAGATGTGGAAACATGAAAGACGTATTTAGAATCAGAAGAATAAACATGTCTAATATACGGGAAGTTGGAGTTCAGAAAAGGAGAACAAGGAGACTGACAGTCCATATCCAAAGAAGGAATGAGAATTTTCCAAAATTAAAAAATGTGAATCATTAGGCTGAAAAAACACAGTGAATCCAGAAGAAGAAAAATAACTGGATAATGTTAAGGACAAAGAGAAAATAAAAGTAACCAGAAATAGATTATCTGCAAAGGTATAAAATTAGACCAGTGGCAGACTTCTAAACTCCAACAATAGATGCCGTAAGTCGAGAATTCAGCCTTCAAATACGAAAAGAATACAGATACCATCCTGGAAGTAACTAGCAAAATCATTCAAAAACAAGTGTTTTGAAATATATTTTCAGACAGATATCAGATTGGTAAAAATTTAAAACTCTGACTATATTGTCGTTGGTGAGCTTGTGTAGCAACAAGAACTCTTAGCTTGCGCAAGTATAAACTAGTTTTCGAGAGTAATTTAGCAATATCTAGTAAGTTTGAATGCACGTTTCTCCAGTGACCCAGGAATTCTACATATATATGTATGAATATACCTTATATACCTTAGCATTGTTTATTGATCTGTTTTTGTTTTTTTTTTTTTGCGGTACACGGGCCTCTCACTGCTGTGGCCTCTCCCGTTGCAGAGCACAGGCTCCGGACGTGCAGGTTCAGCGGCCATGGCACACGGGCCCAGCCGCTCCGCGGCATGTGGGATCCTCCTAGACCAGGGCACGAACCCGTGTCCCCTGCATTGGCAGGTGGACTCTCAACCACTGTGCCACCAGGGAAGCCCTATTGATCTGTTTTGACCATGACATAAATCAAAATTTCAAAATTTCAAGAAACAAAATTTACTCTTACTGTGTACAGTACACTTTGATCTATCTCTGTGCCTTACTACTTTGTTCATTTTCTTCCCTTTTCCCTTTACTCCTCACCACTCTTTTTTTAAAGCTTCCTGTGACCTTGACCTACTAACATGATTTTATTGGTAGGTTGTAAGCTGTAGTTTGGAAAACACTCCGTTAAAGAAACTCACTCACACATAAGTACAATAAGGATGTTCATAACAGTATTGTTTGTAAAAGTGAAGAACTGGAAGCAATCTTAAGCCGTAATAAATGGAGAGTGTATAAATAAACTGTGGTATATCCATGTAAAGGTGCAGAAGAATATATAAAGTATGAAATATGAAACTTAAAAATGCAAAGCAATAGCTTTATGGATATACACATATATAAAATATATAAGGAAATCCATGGTAATGATAGACACCAAACTTAGGTTATCTCTGGGAGGAAAAGAAAGGTATTTCTGTTATCTAGATAACACTTTTTTCTTAAGCTGGGCGGTGGATACATAGCTGTTTATTAAATAATATCATACACTCCCTCATATGTCTAAAATATTTCACAATAAATTTTTTTAAAAGGGAGGTAATGATATTGACAGATTGAGATTTCTCTCAGGGAATAGAGCAAAAAGAGTTGAATGTTATGGGAGAAAAGTTTGAGACCTTTAAAATAGATCCAAGAGATCACTATCTGTGAAATGGGAATTCCAGAAGTGAAAAATACATACTGCAGAAGCAGTAGACAGTGAAATGGTAGAGTAAAGTTTTCCTGAGCTGAAGAATGTCATCAAATAAGATATACTGAAATCAAATTTCTGGTAAAATCAAATATTGGTCAAACTTTGAATTCCATGGATCAAAAGAAAACCGGGCTTCCCTGGTGGCGCAGTGGTTGCGCGTCCGCCTGCTGATGCAGGGGAACCGGGTTCGCGCCCCGGTCTGGGAAGATCCCACGTGCCGCGGAGCGGCTGGGCCCGTGAGCCATGGCCAATGAGCCTGCGCGTCCGGAGCCTGTGCCCCGCAACAGAGGGAGGCCCGCATACCACCAAAAAAAAAAAAAAAAAAAAAAAAAAAGAAAACCAAGCTTCCAGATAGAGTAAACAGGCTCACCCTAAAGCAAAAGAAGTATCAGATTGGCATCTGAGTTTTCTTATGCAGCACTGGATACTAAGGAACAGTAGAAAAATTCCTACAGGAGTCTAAGGTAAAAGTACTATGACCCTAAGGTTCTGTATGCAGCAAAACTGTTTTAAAGTATGAAGACAGATACATATTCTTTCCAAGGGATTCTGAACTACAGCACTTATGGATAAATGAATATATTATTTGGAAGTACTTAAGCAAAATGAAATGAATCAGAGAATTCTAGATGGAAAAAAGAAAGGTATACATTAAGCATAGATGAACAAAATCAAACAACAAACCGAAACAGTCAGTGAAACTTATGGTTAAGTCTAAAAAGTTGTTAATAATATACTTTGATGTACATTTGAGGTATAATATAACTAGAGAAAGTATTCCTAATAAAATGGATGCTATGAAAAATGACAACTAGGAAATAAGATTTTAGATGATTTAATAATAATAAAACCTGTGCTGTAGCTGGTTATGAGTGGAGGGAGGAAAGTAAAAGAATACTATGCATAGTTTGCTGTGCAAAGTATTTCTATTCATAGAACTACAGCAGTGGATACTTTCTACTTTACTTATGAAGAAATCTAGATGGACATACATGTTGAAAGTTTGAGGAGACTTTTTTTTAGAAGATGGCAGATGATCAGTTCTCCCAACCTTCTACATATTTGCTTGAAATGACTAAAAATGTCTTTTTTTTTTTTTTTTACATTAAGACTATAACAGCATTGGGCAGCAAGAAAGGGTTACATTGATATAGCAGATTTTGGGGAATTCCCTGAAGATAGAAAGTAGATGGCATGAGAGGGGCAGAGAAACAAGAGCAGCGAAAAACCACAATTGAAATTGAGAAGTTTCTCCTTGGTGGACCTCAAGAAACTCCATTTGTGTTGTTAACAGTTTCAAAGGATTGAAGTGGCCTGTGGGGTAATCATCAGAGTAATTAATTTAAAAACTGCCTGTACCAGCTGGACTCTTTTCTTCTTCATTTGTACAGAATGATTGTCAGCCAAGGGTATTTGTCTCTAGGATAGAGTCATGGCTTCTGTTCTGCACATGATGAATCTGGAGAAGGCTTCTGGTTGTGTGTGCTGGGGTTGGAGAGACTAGCAAAGCAGAGTTTGAGAACACAAAGGGGAGGAAAGGGAAAATGGTTCCACATGTATGAAATACAATAAAACACTCCACCCTGAAAGTAAAGTCTTCCTATTGTTTGCTGTCTTGGAGGTTCCAGACCACAACCTGCTTTATGACAACACATTTAAAACCTCTTGATGTGCTCTGCCCACTCACATTCATCCTGAAATCAGCTCTCTCATTCAGGAAAGATTCCTTCAGAGAGGGACAGACCTACAGATCTATAGGAGAAACCCAGGTTATTTAGATAGCTCTGCAACACCATTCACAAATTTGGAATACCAATGATTACCAGAACACCAACAATATCAATAGAAGATGAACTGAGAGAAAAATTGACTCCTGGAAAATGAGAATGATGCAAGAAGTAGGTAGAACTTAAATGTAATTTGTATCCTTAGAGAGATTTAAGGGGATAAAGCAGCTGAAAAAATAAATCAGTCTATTCTGAAAGAAGCGATCTGCAGAGTTCTCAGAATCAAAAAAATTGCTAAAATAAAAAATATTCAAAGGAAGGGCTAAAAGTTGAATTAATGATTTAGAAGAAAGGTTGAGGAAACATCCTAGAACACAAAGTTAAAAAGATGGAGATTGAAATATGAGCATATGTTTAAGTTACATGGGGCATGGAACCAGGTATGTGTTCCAGGGATGCCAGGGAGTGTTATATGAATATTACAAAAGGTGAGTTAGATCAATATATACAGATGTGAAAAGATGGTCAAGATACATACAGTGAAGAAGCAAGTTGTGAGAATAGTATGTTTAGTATATTTGTGATCAGAAATCATATGCATGTTCAAATATGCAAAAGAAAGATGAAAGGACATGAATGATCTCCTTTTGAGAAGAGGATGGAGGGATGAGAGAATACTTTGCATTTTTCTTAAAACATAATGCTGTTTTATAAGGAGCATATTTTTATTTAAAAAATAGAGCATTCAATTTATGTTGAGGGGAAAGGAGAGCAACATGAGGTTAGCAGCGGTTTCCTAAGCCACTGATTTACACATAATCTCAAGTCCATAATTTTCTCTGTAACGTACAACTTTTCTGTTACTTCTTAGCAAGCATCTCCTTCCCTCACTTCATAGACTCATAGAAGGGTATTTTCACACACTTCTCTGAACCTTCTTTACCCAGAGTATTGGGGTTGAGGTGGCTAATTTCTTCATTACATGTGGATTTTGTGAGAGAGGATATGTATGTGGAGAATACCTTAAAGTAAGGATATCTTCTAGATATTGCTTTATTAATAAAGGGTAGTATCAATCCAACATCTTCTGTAGAATGAGTCAGGATGTAAATAAATTAAAATAATGAGTAGTAAAGGGAAAAATAAGGAGAATTCCATATTCAAGATTTTAAGGTATATATATCCTGGTGGGATTTTTTGGGTTGAGAGTAGGAATTGGTCAATATCAAAACAGTAACATATGAGTGTAATCAGAGGTGTGAAGTGGTGTTCTGGACTACCTGAAAGGCCCCATCCTTTTTGTGAGGAGATGGATACGATCCTTGATCTCAATATGCTACATCTACTATAAACTTCTGAACCCTCCGCCATCATTCAGGATGCTTCTCTAATGGTTGAAGAAGTGGAGGATCACATGGGAGAGAGTGCCTGAGGATCCTTGCCTGGGTCAAGTTATGGGAAGAAAAGTCTTGCAGGTATTCTTCTTATATATTTTACTTGGTTGCTGTGTTTTTATTGGATAAAATAATTCTTTTCCTGAAAGGGGTGAGGAGTGGTTAGCGGGAGGTGGGACATGGGAGGGAGTAGTCTTTTGTAAGAGTGGTAGAAGAACTAGGAAAGAATACCAGCATCTTCCTGTCTTTTCTTTTTCTGCTCTTTTTTTTTTTTTTTTTTTTTTTGCGGTATGCGGGCCTCTCACTGCTGTGGCCTCTCCCGTTGCGGAGCACAGGCTCTGGACGCGCAGGCTCAGCGGCCATGGCTCACGGGCCTAGCCGCTCCGCGGCATGTGGGATCTTCCCAGACCGGGGCACGAACCCGTGTCCCCTGCCTCGGCAGGCGGACTCTCAACCACTGTGCCACCAGGGAAGCCCTCTTTTTCTGCTCTTGCACAACGTTTGCTGTTATCTTCACAATAAAGGAAGTTGTGCTTGAATCACAGACTCACTTCTGTGGTAATAAGATTCACCAAGAACATTTAGGTACATAGCATGCTGGCATAATAGATTAGCTTAGCTGCAAATTTTAAAAACCAATGGAAAATGTTTAAATCTGTGAACTGTATTGAATTTAAATTGTTGAATATATGTTTAAAGAGCTTGTTTTTAATTAACTTGTTTATGATTTCTTCTTTGTGTTAGTTGGTTATTTAACCATTTGATACTGATTTATTTCTTAGGCATGAAGATGTTTAACACTGCTATGCACTTAAATTAAGTAGTTAATTAACTGGAGAACTTTAAGACTTAAATTCATTATTTTTCTTTAGAATAGTAGAGTCTCAGGTGCCAGGAGCTCAGCGAATGGCTTCCAAGATAGCTCTAGTTCCAGCGCAGCTTAAAAATATTGCAAAAAGGTTACTTTCTTCAAACTGTATGTCAGGGAATTTCATAGAGATTCTCTAGGTTATCTGCTTATTGAAGTTTTAGAAATGGTGTCTTCACTTATATTCTTGATAATTTATAATTCTGTTGTGCTGTTTATTTTTTTTTTGTTTTTTTAAACATCTTTATTGCAGTATAATTGCTTTACAATGGTGTGTTAAGTTTCTGCTTTATAACAAAGTGAATCAGTTATACATATACATATATCCCCATATCTCCTCCCTCTTGCGTCTCCCTCCCACCTTCCCTATCCCACCCCTCTAGGTGGTCACAAAGCACAGAGCTGATCTCCCTGTGCTATGTGACTGCTTCCCACTAGCTATCTGTTTTACATTTGGTAGTATATATAAGTCCATGTCACTCTCTCACTTCGTCCCAGCTTACCCTTCCCCCTCCCCGTGTCCTCAACTCCATTCTCTACGTCTGGATCTTTATTCCTGTCCTGCGCCTAGGTTTTTCAGAACCATGCGTGCTTTTTAAATGATAATATAAGCAGTGTGCCTGAGTATGTGGGGGGAAGTTATTTTTGAAAACTTAGAGCATTTGGAACATATAACAACTCAATTAAGTGGATATAGACAAAGATATGTCAATAAAATTGGCCAAGGTAAAGTAAGTGAAATGAGAGGATATGCTGATAGAGTTTTCTTTTCTTTTTTACTTTTTTTGTTTCAGTGAAAGTAAGAAATGTTGCTCTTAATAGAGATTTTTGTATTATTTTCTCTTTTTTTTTTTTTTTCTAGTGTGGGCACTAGGAAAAAGAGCTCTTTTATTCCATCTTGTCTTCCAGTCCGTTTTGAATCAAGAAATACTCATTGAAAACTGCTTTGAGAAGAGTCTGTTTTGAAGAAGGAAAAAGAAATACTGTTGAGAGAAGGCATACAGACCAGAAGGGTGATAGAAACGTGTTTTTGGTGTGTGTGTAACACCAACAGAACTTCATAGAGAGAACATGGAGAGCTGAGAAGGGAGAAAATTAAGAAATGACTGAAATTTGTGGGGCCTGATGGGAAAATGCTGGCCATCTACTAATATGGAAAGACAGTTGATGCTTCAGTCCCAGGACTTTTTGTCTCTGCTGCACAGTTACCATAAACTCTTCTCACATTCAGAACTATCCCTTTATCCTCTGTGAATGATGGCACTCTTGCTTCTATTTCAGCAGTGCTTCCAAGGATGAATGAAAATATACAGTGTCTGCCAAAACCTAAAAAGTATAGTTTATTTATCACTAGAGCTTTGTAAGCTACCCCTCCTGCGTTTTAAAATTCTGTAGTTTGCAGAACCAACCATTGTAGGGTGTTTTTTGTTTTTTGGGTTTTTTTGGTCAATAAATATTAGATTTTCAAGATGAAGTATAATGATTCCTAATCGTATTGTGGTCAGTTTTCTCCAATTTGATATCCATAGACAGCTTGAAGAAACTAAGATTTTATTTTTTACACTTAGTTATGCTGTTTTTGGTGTGTAATCATATGAGTTCCTGTTTTTCTTGAGATTTTAACAGACCTTGTCTAATTGTATATGTCAAAATAAAAATATTTAAATAGTACATATGTTGTAGTATTGTGGATACTGATTTTAAATGAATTTTCCACTAAATATTGAGTTTGGTTTTGATATAAGCCCTGATATCCTAAATGACAACTTTATCTCAATTTTTGGAAATTAGTTTATCTGTGTTATACAAGAAGCATCTTAAGGATTGGGCTTGTGTGTGTGTTTTATTTTTATTTATTTATTTTTTTTTTGTGGTATGCGGGCCTTCCTCTGCTGTGGCCTCTCCCGTTGCAGAGCACAGGCTCCGGACGCGCAGGCTCAGCGGCCATGGCTCACGGACCCAGCCGCTCCGCGGCATGTGGGATCCTCCCAGACCGGGGCGCGAACCCGGTTTCCCTGCATCGGCAGGCGGACGCGCAACCACTGCGCCAGCAGGGAAGCCCCTGTGTGTGTGTGTTTTAAATGTAAATTTTACTTGTTTTTAATTTTTAAAAAAATTATGTAATCATTCTATTCTATTAGCTTTTCTTTGGAAGACAAGAGGACTTTATGTTTTTGAACTATAATTGGTTGTTTAAGTTCTCCAGACCAATAATAACGAATTCTGAACCTTGTTTCTAATTCTTCAGTCTTTCTTTATTTTAAAAAGGACTTTTAGAACAGGTTGTGATCCATTTTGAACATAATCTCTCAGTAGTCAAGAATGTGTTCTCCTCATCCTTTCTCCAAGGAGGATTTCTTGATTGAAAGTTCCTCTTGTACACTGGGTTTTCTTCTGAGTACCCTCTTATTAATGCAGAGTGATTGTGTTAATAAGAGTATCCTCTTATTAACGCAGAGTGATTGTGAAAGGGGATGACTTTGTTTCAGTCTGACATAGGGAATTGTATAGACGTGTTTATTACTGCATTGCTTGTCGTGGCAAAAAGCTAGGAATAACTTTAATGTACATCAAGAGGGATGTACATTGTGATGGAATGTTATGAAACTCTTAAAAAATGGGTTCTCTGTTCATTGTAAGGAATGTTTGTGATATTTTAATAAGTGAAGAAAGGTATAATTCGCAGAGAAGTATCCTATTTTAAAAAACTTGTTTCTATAAAACATGTTGTATATGTTTGAGATAAAAGAAATGTATAATTGTCTTGATTTATGGGATGGAGGATAAAGAAGGAATAGGGATGATCTTTTTTTCCTTTTCATATTTTTTATTATCACATTGGTTTCAGTGAAAGTGTTACTTTTATAATTTTTCAGGAAGAGCTTAAGAATTACGGAGAAAGTACTGAAGTGTAGTTTTATTGTATTTTATAACTTTATAAAAAGTCAATAGAGAAGAATAAAAATATTTGTAGTGGTCAGTGATATATATAGTTTGCTGTTACTGTGAAATGAATTAAGGAGGACACAATATTGATTATGATTCCATGGGAACACTAAGATAGAAGCCAGCTTTGTCTATAGGAGATAATGAGAGTCAGGGTTAGTATGGACATTTGAAATGTGGTCAAAGTTCTTATTATAGAGACTAGTTTCCATTTAATCTGCTTTCTCTCCTCAGCCTCAATGCTTTTGCATTTGAGACACTAAATTGCTCAACAAAATTTAATTGAATTTATTATTTGTGTCGCTTCTTTCTACCCCTCTTAGAAAGGAGCAGGCAGAAGAAGAGCATCCAACAGTGTAAAGAGGAAAAAGTTGAATGTTATTTGAATACTGTGCTGGAGAACACACTGACTAGAACTGGGCATTGTGAACCTGGCTCTGATCAAAAAATTTCTGGGCCTCTCTTTACTCGGCTATAAGATAAGGACTTTGAACTCAGGGCTCTCCTGGAAATAGGATTACACAGTAAAGAATCCCTGCATAATAGATAATTGATTTTAAGTTGTAATATTGCATCTGCCAGTAAAAATTAATAGCTTTACCTTTTTTGAAGGGGGTGGAGTTAATATAGTGATACATATGGATGTGAAGTTAGGCATTACTTTGCTCAACTAGAATATTGGAATATTTTTCTTTACGACCTGATTACTACTACATACAGAAAATTGTTACGTTAGTAAATACTAATGGCTTCCTTAGGCTTGTACAGGTAACATTATGAGTTCATAGGGAACAAGTTTCAAAATATGACTGTTCAAAATACAGAAAAGTGACAGTTAATAGATATGGAAGTGTTAGGAAGTAGCTATTATAATATTGAAGGAAACAAAAACTTTAAATTTATTTTGTATTGTGCCCAGGGAATTATGTGTATAACTTTTTAAAAAGTTAACCTTGAGTTTACTTGAGGAAAAAACATGTCTGTGGGATAGAGATGAATTTTTACTATTAAGCTTCCTATTAAGTCACTGAACCCAGTTTTCACAGGCACAGGCTCTATTTGCTTTTCATTTTTGTCTCTACAATTCTCTTTCCCTCAGCTTGAATAATTATAAATCCCTTTGATTATTTTAATACCTGGTTATAAATTTAAAGTGTATTACTATGTTTTTCTCCTTTCAACTAGGTTATCAAAGGATTGCATGACCCAATATTTTCTAAATTTCAAACAGTTTCATACAATATTTTAATAAAGTCTGTAATATATGTGTGTGTATACAGCATGGACCATAAACTGATTTGTGAGTTGTGGTTCTGTATTTGCCATCAATATATTTCAAAAGACTTATCTGTTATTTGGCTTTTATTATAACTCTCAGGGTTATTATAAAGATTGAAAGAGATGGTGGATAGGAAAGCTTTGAAAACTATCAAGATTATACAAAATAAATTGTTATTGTTTTACTCACTTAAAAAAGATTAGAGGGCCTAGAACTATGTTCTTAAGGGCTGAAAACACTTTGCAAATCATTTACTGATTCTAGGTGCAATTGAAATGGTACAGTTTTATGAATAGCAATATTTCCTTCATACTGAGAGAGAAAAATTGAGGTGATTTTACTAGATGATTAACTGATTCTACCAGTATTATACAATGAGGTGTGGAAGTATATAAGACATACCAAAATTTAGGAAAAATCTGACATATTTCAGATCCAATTAGTAGACTTTGACAAATAGTTAACCTTTTTAATACAGTAAGTGGCTCTGAAAATATCCAACATTATTCCATAGTTTGAGACCTTAACGAATGACCATAAGTATTAAAGTTTATTACCTTTTGTTTCTAACTCAATTTGGCCAAAACTAAACTCATTATCTTCTTTTTAAGCCTGTTCACCCTTTACCCTTATTTTGGAGAATGGGCCCTTCATCTATCCAGTTATAGATAACAGGATAACTTGTCTCAAGTTATCATTTACTGCTCTCCAGTAACACCTACTTCTAGCAGGTCCTAAATTGTTAAAGTTCTTCTTTAAAATGTCTTTTTTTGGTGTGCCTCTATTTATGTCACCTCACCTGAAATCAGACTCTACATATTTTTCATTTGGATTATAATGGCAGCCTTGTAACTCATCTGCCTGCCTCTGAAGTCTTGCTTCATCCCATCCATACCATTCTCAAAGCAATCTTTCTAAAGGTAAATCTGATCAAATCACTGTTTTGGTTTTCTACCCTTTAAAAGTCCTTCTGTGATAAAGGACTAAACTCATTCAAGGGGCCTCTTTATGACCCTGCAAGATCTTTTTCATTATATTCCTTGTGCTTTGTATTACATCTGGTATTTTGTATGTCATCATTAAATATTGGCAGAAAGAAATAATTCTGGTAGGCCCTGAGAGATTGGAAAAGTATAAAATATATATTGAAAAATTATTCTCTACCTTGGCTTCCTAAAGAACTTTTTAAAGCACTGGGGATTTTTTGTTTGTTTTGTCTGTTTTTTTTTTTCCACTGAACACATTTTTATTGAGTACCTACTATGTACACCAGATACTGATCCAGGTGCTGGTGCTACAGATACAGGAGAAGACAAAACAGACAAAAATCCCAGCCCTTACAGAGCTCCTGGAGCTTACATTCCAGTGAAATCAAGACAAGAAAACTAATCCATGGAGAAAATGACACAGTTATGAGCCAAAGAGAACAGTTCTTCTGAGGAGTAACAAAAGGGATTCCCTATTGTGTAAGTCAGAAAGAAACAGTGAAGTCCCTGTGGGGTCACCCCAAAAGACAGGGCCCTGCTGATCTCCCTGACCAGGCTGAGAAAGCAAGGGTTCACTGTCTACCCTTTACCACAGTCTTAGGGTGGAGGTCAATGCACAGAGCTCCCCAGGGGGTCCACTAGGCCATTTAAAAGTCTATCCCCAAACCAATGGCATTTCCAACCAGAGGAAACCAATGGTTGTGCAAATTTGTTTCAATCGAGACAGTAGTCTTTCAAATATGAAATTCAGTGAAGATGAACATAACCTGCAGATAATAAAAAAAAACAAAAAGAACCATGAAACTAAAATTGTTTACAGCATAATAGTTTAAGATTAAAATGAGAATGTAGAAAAGATTGTTGCCTAGGAAAGTATTTAATCCTTAGCCCCAAAGTAATAAAATAGAAACTTACTATAAACTAGTTTGGCAGTTTTAAATGCAGGCAGATAATTCTGATTTTAAATGTTCTGTTTTTCTAAGGTAAGACAAGCTTGAAAGTATTTGGTCAAACTTGTTTTTATGAAATGGTCTAACGTACAAAGTTTTCTAGGAGTCTTTGGACCTTCACAAAATGGAACAGGGCTCACTGGGTTTAAGAGACTGTAAAGCACTGTTTGTAATGAGCCTTTGTCTCTATTTCACGTAGCATAGTGCTTGGCAATTAGTAAGTGCTCAGTAAATGTTGAATTAACTGATCAATTTGAAATAAAAACTGGAATCTAAATATGGATGACAGCAGTGGGTATGGGACATAGTTCCTTTGGTGGAGATGTCATCAGTTTTCATGTTCCATTTCCACTATAGTTGAGATGAGGAAAATTCTGTGCTGTGCATCTTCTGAGCCTAGCAATCTCTTTTCTTTTATAAGCATTTATGTGAGTTTTTTTTTTTTTATTGTCTTATTCTTTTCTATGTCTCTTTCCTCAGTAAACTTCCATTTTTGTTCTCTTCCCTTAGCCAGTACAAAGATGGCTTGTGGGTACTTCCTGTCTGTGTCACGACTTTGTTTTATGAACCGTTGATCAGAGGAGATCCAAGAAAGAAAAGATGAATCGTTTGAAAAAATTAAGAAGCTTCGCTTCCCTTCTGTGTGTAAAAAACATACATATTTCTTTAACAGCCAGTTAAAATTCAAACTAGCTGATTTACCAAATTGCCAGTTAGTTGTCACACTTAATTGTTGGTCCTGTGTCTAGGCTGGGTATTAGATATCATTTAGATCGAATAGTCTCTGGGATTTGGTCAGTGAAGAACTTTAAAAGTCATTTATTAACCACTAGTTGTAGATGTTTTTCCTGTTAAAATTAGTGCTAATTTTTAGTATCTGATTTACTCAAGGTTCACTTTGTCCCTTAATAAATACAATAATGAAGTGGAATTGTTATATAAATTATATACCAATATAGCTGTTAAAAAGTAAGCAGAAACAAGTTTATAAACCTTAAGGTAATTTCTTGCACTTTTCCATTCAGGCACATTTTACCTTGAATCAGGATAAGGGATTTAGTGAAACTGTACTATCTACAAATCCATTTGTAAAGAACAGCCAATTAAGCACTTAACATGCTGTTCCTCCTTTTCATTATTTTGCAAGTAGAGAATTCATACCTGACTTTTTTTCTCTGAAAGAATTAAATAATCTATCAATAGTACTCCTACTTCTTTCTTACCCATAGAGACAACTTTGGTTTCTAAATTACTACTTGGTCATTGCGCAGATCCTGCTTTGTGAAGGTTAACTGCTTGAAATGGCAAAGATTCTAACCACCTCCTCCCACCCTAACCCCCACCATCACATACATAATCAGGCATTCAAGATTATTATCCAAGGTGGCAATTTCCTCCTACTTTGAAACTTGTACAGATAATCTTGTCAAATGATTCCTTTGTATGATGAATTTTCATTTTTCCAGAAATAGCTCAAGGTGACTCTTCCATTTCATAGCGCTTCTTAGTTTAGTCACTATACTAGTCTTTAAATAAAGTTGCCAGAGTCATCACCAGATTATTTCTTGAAATAGGATCTCTAAATTTAGCTTTCATTTTACTTCTGTTTATTTTTATTGTTACAGTGAAGGAAAAAAAATATGTGTTTATTGCCTCTACGCAGAAACTGACCGGCTCAGAATAGGAAACACCGGTCGACTCCATCAGAACTATTCACTTTCATTTACAGATGAACTCAACTAACATTTTTAAAGCCCTCCTAGCTTTGCTTCAGGTACTTGGAATTCAAAGAATGAGATAAAAATTCTGACATCTAAGATACTTTAAATTACAAAACAATATGTAGTCCTTTATGAGACCACAGGGACAAAGGAGGAGGTATGGTTGGGAGAACTTTATAGAAGAGATGATAACAACACTAAGACCTAAAAGAAGACAGTCAATTTGGGAGAGGGTGGAGGAGCACCAGGAAGTAGAAAAAAAGAGTTGCAAGACTTAAAGACCTACAGAATTATAGAGTCCTATTAGCCATTTCTAAGGGTGGAGGGTTCTGTATGGGAGAGTGGCAGAGGAAGTCAGGGACCACCTAATGAAAGGCCTCACAGACCATTGCCTTTGCATGAGAAATCAAACTAATATGCATATGGCTTGGCTATTAAAATACAGATTCTGATTCAGTAAGTCAGGGTTAGGACCCTGACTTAGGTGAGGAAATGCTCCCAAGTGATGTTGATGCTGCTGGTCCCCTAACTACACTTTGAACAACAGCAAGATTATATACTATTCTGAAGAGTTTCGCCTTTATTCTTTGGAGCTTGAAGGAGTGTATATGATCAAACTCTCATTTTAAGAAAATTCTGTTTACATAGGGGTAGAAGAGGAGATATGGTCACCATTAGACTTGGCAAGGAGAAAAAGTGATACTGAAGAGGAGGAGGAGATGGAGGCTAGAGATATGCAAAAGGTAGAATAAAAAGCTCTTGGTTATTAATTGGCTATGGAGGGGGGTTGCTGAGGGCAGGTAATTTGGTATGTTCATAGGTTTGGAAATTGACTAACTGGCAGGTAATGTCTACTGAGTTAGGGAGGAGAAGCACTTTGATCTTGTGCCTTTGTGTGTGTGTGGGGGGATAGGGTGGGGGGGGGAGGGAGCAAGAAGAAAAAAATGTCTGCCAGGCAGTTCTAAATGACTAAATTGTCATGTGTGGCAAGTACATATAGGCACTGGGGACTCATTAGGTCAGCTCATTTCGCATTTATTGAGAGCCTGATGTTTGCCAAGTTCCCTGCTAATACTGCTTAGCATTCTAGAAGGGGTGAAATGGGATCTCTTCCCTAAAGGATCTTGCTACTGAGTGGGAAGATAGAACCAAATGAATAATTGCAATCTAGTGTAACCCAGTCAGTAACGAAATAAACCAAGGTGGGAGTTCCTGGAGAACACTGGGGAAACTTTTAAAGTAGGTGACAATTCAGCAAGGTGTAGATGGGTGAATAGAAATCCATAAGCAGGTGGATAGGGGAGTGAGAGGAGAGATGGACATCCCAGTCAGTCGGAATAGGAAGTTAGCTTTTGGAGTCCAGGTTGCAGGCCATTTGCTATAGCAGTAGCTCAAAGTAGAAGGCTGGATGGTGGAAGAGGAGGCTGTAAAGGTAAGCAGGGGTCCGATCATAAGTTTTCTTTGCCATATGTGGCCCCTTAACCTATAGATAATGAGGGTAGGTAGGGGCACCTGAATTGTTAGTTTTGCACTTTGCATTTTGGAGGGAACATTCTAATAGTATCAGTGTGAAGGCTGAATTGGAGAGAGGTAAAATGTGGGACTTGAATCCCAGGTAGACAGTCTAAGTAGTGGTCTAAGTCCAAATAATTAAGCCGCCCCAAACTCAAAATCCCTTAAGGGGTCAGAGAGAGGAAATGAATGTGGGAAGTAGCAGTGGTGTAAGACTTAGGAGGGCCAGGTTCTGCTATGAGAGGAGATGTGGTGTGTGTGCCCTCTTCCCCCACCGGGGGGTCCACGTTCAAAACTCGAAATACCATTGTGCTGCCAAGTAAAACACCCTTAACATAGTACTTTCTGGTCAAAACCAAGGTGGTTGCAGTGATGACAGAAATAAATTATTTGGGAAGTAGAATTTCTGTGTTGAGAGACAACTAAGAGACCAACTAAGGGCTACAGGTTGTGGGAGGAATCACACACTTTTGGTGAAGAGTGAGGAATTTGCTTTGGACATGTTGGGTTTGAGGTGCTTGTGGATGGAATATCCAAGTAGAGATAGCTAGTGTACAATTGTCAGAACTGGGCTGAAGAATGAGATTTGGGAAGTCCTCTATATAGTGGAGTGAAGATTCTCTAAGGAAAAAACAGGATGAGAGAAGAGAAAGAGGGCTGAGGATGGAACCCCAAGGAGTTGTGAACTTTAAACAATGACCGGTGAGAGGAATAACAGAGTACTGTTCATGGAAAAGGAGTCTGGTTGTTTGGCTCTGCTGGAGACAAGGAATCAGTGTTTCAGTAAAGAAAATTGTTCAGTTGTGTCACTTGCCACAGAGAGGTGCAGAAACAAAGAATGCAAAGTGTCCTTCAGATTTGGCATAGAGCACCCACTGACAAATTTGTCTAAAGCAACTTCAGTGGGGCCAGAACCCAGAAAACTCTGGATTATGGAGTGACTGGGAGGTGAGAAAGCACAGCAAGTGATTTCTTTTGGAAGAATTCTTTCCCTTCTTTTGCCATTTTTATTTTTTTTAATTTTTATTATTATTATTTTTTTTTGTGGTATGCGGGCCTCCCCCTGCTGCGGCCTCTCCCGTTGCGGAGCACAGGCTCCGGACGCGCAGGCCCAGCGGCCACGGCTCACGGGCCCAGCCGCTCCGCGGCAGGTGGGATCCTCCCAGACCGGGGCGCGAACCCGGTTCCCCTGCATTGGCAGGCGGACGCGCAACCACCGCGCCACCAGGGAAGCCCCTATTCCTTTTGCCATTTTTAAAAGGCACTTTCTCAAAGCTTAAGTTCCTGACTGAATGATCTAATTATAGGCTATCTGAAAATAGTTATATACGGGATAAATTAATTTTATTAATATAAATATGCTGGCATAAGTCATAAGAATATAAAGATAGGTGTGGTTATTTTTAAACTGAAAAGCTGCTATAACAAAGATAATTTAGAAAATGAGCTTTTATATTTATAGGCTTATTCATCTGTCTTCATTAACGTTAAAGTAAACTGTTTTGTGAAACTCCAAGGAACTATTTTCTACATGTTTCTGATTAAAGAAGAAAAATCTGTGCATTATTTTCTTGAAATAAACATGCTTTGAAAATTATAAAAATTGTTCAACATCTTCCTTTTTAGTACTTAAAAATGGGCTTAAACATTGAAGTGCTTTATAGTTTTACCTCAGACTTTTTTTTCCTATTGACTTAAAAGTTATTCATAGTCTTTGCAATGCCACCCTCTAGCGATCGCTTCCCAAAATGCATTAATTAACTTGAAAAGTCTGTTCTGTCTCTAACACCCCCGGTCCTTTGTCTCAGCACGCATTGTTTGATGTCTTTTATTGCTCCTCAGTTGAGGGGTGTGTTTGTGTGTGTGTGTGTGTGTGTGTGTGTGTGTGTGTGTGTGTGTGTGTTTCATAGCCAGTTATACTTCTTATTCTCCTTTAATGGCATTAGGGATAGATCAGGAGCTTTGGAGCCAAAAATTTGGTTATGAAATCTTACACCTTCATTTATCAAACTGTGCCTAGGGCAAGTTACCTGTCCAGAGTTCTTTTGAGGAGTGAAGGAGAATGTCTTTTTGTGATAGTCAATACAGCAAAGAGTAGGCATTCAACATCTGGCAACTCTCTGTTCCACCTTCTTCTCCCCATCCTCATTGACTAGGCTAGGGGGTCAGAATTCTTTTTTATACCCCCTCTGATTTCTCTTGATATAAAGCATCCTATTATATTACAACTGCCTATTTAGTTGTCCAAGTTCTGTAACTTCTAGACGCCAGGGACCATGTTTGGCTTGTGCATGTTTGTATCGTTAGTATTTAGCACAGAGTCCAGTAGATACAGGATCCTCATTAAATAAATATTTGTTGAATAACTAAGTGAACAAATGATTGAATAAATGGCTACCACTTCTTAATAGGAATCTTGGCGTGTGTTATAGCAGTTTCTCTGGTATTATGCTGATTGCATAATATAATTACATGATATAATTAGATTTTACCCATACTCTTTCATAGGGGTATTTATTTGCTATATTTTTCAATTTCTTCTATAGTTATTAGTCTTTTCAGGTTTTTGACAGTATAATTTGTATTTTCCATAAAAATTGTCAATTTCACCCAATAAGAAAGTATTAGCAAACAGTTGTACATAGAATTTCAGTATAACATTTGATTTCTTCCGTATCTGATTAAAGTCCTTTTATCACTCCCAATTTTATGTCTTGTGTTTTCTTTTCATTAAAAAAAATATTAGATGGAGGTATGTGTATTTTATTGGTATTTTTGAAGCACTGGGATTATTTTGAATTCTTCTGTTTTTCTACTCTCTAATTGAAAAAAAATATATAATTTTACCTGTATTGCCCTTTCTAGGCTTTTCTAATAATTTAATGCACCCACTTATTTTTATTCCTTTTTTGTTAAAGCTTTTTTTTTTTTTTTTCCCCGGTACTTGGGCCTCTCACTGCTGTGGCCTCTCCCGTTGCGGAGCACAGGCTCTGGACGCACAGGCCCAGCGGCCATGGCTCATGGGCCTAGCTGCTCCGCGGCATGTGGGATCATCCCGGACTGGGGCACGAACCTGTGTCCCCTGCATCAGCAGGCGGACTCTCAACCACTGCGCCACCAGGGAAGCCCTGTTAAAGCTTTTATTACTCTAAATTTGCTTCTGATACCCATATCTAAGTCCCATATTGTTTGATATATACTATTTTTGTTATTTCTGAGTTTTCAATAAATACAGCTGTGATTTTCTTCTTGACCTAAGAGTTGTTTAAGGAGGGTATTTTTAAATTATGAAGTGTGTGTGTATGTATATGTTCACAGTTAACTTCTAGTTTTATTATAATGTGACCAGAGAATAAGGCCCATACAATTGCTATTTTTTGAGATTTTTTTTTCTTGTGGTACATACAAGATCAATATTTAAAATGTTCTCCAGAAACTGAGAAAGAAGGTGAGCCTCTGTAGGGTATACAGTTCTCTATATTTATTTATTGGCTTTATTTCAGATACCCTCTACATTTTGACTGCTTCAACTGTCATATACTTATGAGGATTAAAGTTTTAAATTACTGTTGTGTGTTTGTCATTTTTCTCACTTTTTTTAACATGCTTCAGTACTATGTTATGTGACGCTTAAAAGTTTGTAATTGATATCTTCATAGTGAATTTTCCTTTTCATTGATTAAAAATAATCTTTTTAATAAATGTTGCTGGTCATTTGGATATTCAAATGGGAAGAAAATGAAACCAGATCTCTGCTTCCCACCATGCACATTTGATTTAAGATCTAAATGTGAAATGTAAAATAATGAAGCCTCTGTAGGACAATATAAGAGAATATCTTCTCTGTCTTAAAGTAGGAAAATATTTCTTAAGCAGGACACAAAGCTTAGTAACATAAAGGAAAAGATTGATAATGCTGGACCATTGACAAGTTAAGAAATTCTGTTGTCAAAAGATTCCAATAAAACAGAGAAAAAGTAAACCAAAGAATGAGAGAAGGTACTTGCAGTACATATATATACCAGACAAAGGGCTTTTATCCATATTATGTAAGAATTCCTATAAATCAGTAATGAAGAAGACAGACAACCCAATAGAAAAATGGAAATGAGAATTGAACAGGCACTTTGGGAAGGAGGGTATTCAGGTAGCTAATGAATATATGAAAAACTGTACAACTTATTCACCAGGGAAATGCTGATTAAAACCATAGTGAGATACTATCACAACACTCACTAGAATTTAAAAGACTGACAATATCAAGTGTCAGCAGAATGTGGATGGCAATGAAACTTCACTGCTGCTGACAAAACCACTTTTGAACGTCTGGCAGCATCTACCAAAGCTCTGTGTATACAGATACAA
This sequence comes from Physeter macrocephalus, assembly GCF_002837175.3. Taxonomy (NCBI): domain Eukaryota; kingdom Metazoa; phylum Chordata; class Mammalia; order Artiodactyla; family Physeteridae; genus Physeter; species Physeter macrocephalus. The sequence goes on from NC_041227.1 coordinate 38,380,955, forward strand.
ATAGGAACACAGATAACCTATATATCCCAGCAATTTCATAGGAATTCATGCAGATATCCACTAAAATCAAGTACAGTCATGTTCAAAGCAGCATTATTTGTGTTAGTGAAAACCTGGGAACAAAAATGTCCATCAGCAGTAAAATGGGTGAGTAAATTGTGGTGTATTCAATCCAACATTACGCAGCAATGATAGAGCGATGAAAATGCACAAATTACAGCTGCAAGCAAGGATAAATTACACAAATAATACTTGTTCGTCGAAAGTTATCAAGCATAAAAGGTACATATTATATATGATTCCATGTCTATAAAATTAAAAAGCAGTCAAGAGTAGCCTAGGAATTAGACCTCAGGATAGTGGTTAGTTTGAGGAGGAGGAAGAGATAATGATTAGGAAGTGGTATTAAGGAGACGTCTAGGTGTTAGTAATGTCCTATTTCTTGACATGGGTGGTGGTTACATGGGTTTACTGACTTTAGAATAATCAGTGAGTTGTATAATTTATTATTTATGAGTTTTTTGCATGTATGTTTTACTTTGATAAAGAAATATACAAAAGTATACAAATTACAGGAAACCAAAAAATGTTGCTTTGGTGTAAGGATACTATTAATATTAAAATAAGGAGAAATTCAGTGCAACTTAACCACAATTTTGTCACATGTTGACTACGTCATGAATAATTTCTCTGCCAGTTATTTGCCTGTATGGTCTCATCCAGCTTCTCTATGTCCTTCTCTGTATTTGTATTGCAGGGTACATTCAAAACAAAACAAAACTTTTTTTTCTTGAATTCTATTCTGGCTTTGGTTTTGTTTTCATTTGGCAGCTATATCTTTGCCCTACTTTTAAAAAATTATTTTCCCTTTTTGAATTTTTACCTATTTTGAGAGTCATTGACTTTTACAAAGGAATTTTTATTCATTTTCATCCATAATCATAAATGTTTTCTTTAAATTTATTTTTTATGCTTTATTGCTATTGTTATGCACTCTGTGTGTTTATGTGTGTAGGCAATTAAACTTTATTTTTATATATATATATTTTTTTAAATTTTATTTATTTATTTATTTTTGGCTGGGTTGGGTCTTCGTTTCTGTGCGAGGGCTTTCTCTAGTTGCGGCTAGCGGGGGCCACTCTTCATCGTGGTGTGTGGACCTCTCACTGTCGCAGCTTCCCTTGTTGCGGAGCACAGGCTCCAGACGCGCAGGCTCAGTAGTTGTGGCTCACAGGCCTAGTTGCTCCGCGGCATGTGGGATCTTCCCGGACCAGGGCTCGAACCCGTGTCCCCTGCATCGGCAGGCAGACTCTCAACCAGTGCGCCACAAGGGAAGCCCGAAACTTTATTTTTAATTGAAACTTATTTTTAAATTTCTCTGAATGTTTGCACCTATATTTTTCTAATTGTATCAAAAATAAATTTTTTACAATTCCCCCAGTTTAAGTTCACTTTCCCTGTCCTTTTTCTCACTTTTGTCTTTTATTGATGTAGTTTTTGATTCAGATTAAATTTTTTTCAGGTTATTTTTTGTATTTTTTAAATCTCGAGTTAATCATGAGACTTAACACTCTATTTTATAACCACACTTATAATCATTAATTTATTCACCCCCAAATTTATTTTGGTGCTACTAAAGTACCACACACTGTTCTAGGCAAATAACAATATAAATGAAAAAGATAGATGGGGCTCCTGATCTCATCCAGCTTTATATTCTTTGGGTTAGATGGTCAATAAATAGGTAAATAGGATACTTTTATATTTTGAAGGGTAGTATGAAGGGAATAAATGGTGAAGTGATAGAGAATGACTGCAGTTGGGATTGAGGCTACACGTTGCATAGGTTGGTCAGAGAAGGCCTTTTTGAAGCAGTGACATTAAAGCTGAGATTTGAAGGATTGGAAGAGACATAGAGCTGGGTGACGAGCAGTCAGGCTGAGAGTAGCCAGTGCCCCGATGAAGTAAGGAATTTTATCTTTCGAAGAACTTTTATTCATCATTACTTACTGTAACTTCTGTCAGTCATGGTACTAGGTATTTGACGTCATGAATGAACGAAGTTTCTGCTTTCAAAGCATTTGCATTTTACCTAAACAGATCAAAACCAATTTCAGACTGTGATAAGTGCTATGAAAATGATAAAATGCGTAAGAGGCTGAATGAGGAGAGGAGACCACTTTAGGTAGTATAGTGAGGGAAGTTTTTCTGAGGAGGTGATATTAATAGAAAGGTTCAGCCATATGAAAACCTAGGGGAAGAGCATGTAGGGCAGAATTTCAGTTGGGTTAGAGCAAAGTTTCTGGGAAGGAGAAGACAACTAGGGTTGAACAGTGCAGGACCTTATATACTATGGGAAGAACCTTAGACTTTTTTCCAAGTACAGTGGGAAACTATAGGTTCAATTTCTGTAATAAAAAGACTCCCAACTACAAGGCTGCAAACAATACAGAAGTATCTCATTGCAGCAACTCAGTCCAGAGTTGGTAGCTTACTCTATTCCACAAGGTGTTTAAGGACCCTGGTTCGCTCTATCTTGGTCTTTAATTATCTGACAAGGTGTTTCCCCTGTGTATGTGGTTCAAGCCACCTTACCATCTACAGGCCCATGTCTCTAACTTTGCAAAGAGGGAATGAAGGACTAGCAACTTCCTTTTATTTTTTATTTTTTTTCCAGTACTGTTGTGGCCTCTCCCGTTGCGGAGCACAGGCTCCGGACGCACAGGCTCAGCGGCCATGGCTCACGGGCCCAGCTGCTCCGCGGCATGTGGGATCCTCCTGGACCTGGGCACTAACCCATGTCCCCTGCATCGGCGTTGGGATTGAGGCTACACGTTGCATAGGTTGGTCAGAGAAGGCCTTTTTGAAGCAGTGACATTAAAGCTGAGATTTGAAGGATTGGAAGAGACATAGAGCTGGGTGACGAGCAGTCAGGCTGAGAGTAGCCAGTGCCCCGATGAAGTAAGGAGTTTTATCTTTCGAAGAACTTTTATTCATCATTACTTACTGTAACTTCTGTCAGTCATGGTACTAGGTATTTGACGTCATGAATGAACGAAGTTTCTGCTTTCAAAGCATTTGCATTTTACCTAAACAGATCAAAACCAATTTCAGACTGTGATAAGTGCTATGAAAATGATAAAATGCGTAAGAGGCTGAATGAGGAGAGGAGACCACTTTAGGTAGTATAGTGAGGGAAGTTTTTCTGAGGAGGTTATATTAATAGAAAGGTTCAGCCATATGAAAACCTAGGGGAAGAGCATGTAGGGCAGAATTTCAGTTGGGTTAGAGCAAAGTTTCTGGGAAGGAGAAGACAACTAGGGTTGAACAGTGCAGGACCTTATATACTATGGGAAGAACCTTAGACTTTTTTCCAAGTACAGTGGGAAACTATAGGTTCAATTTCTGTAATAAAAAGACTCCCAACTACAAGGCTGCAAACAATACAGAAGTATCTCATTGCAGCAACTCAGTCCAGAGTTGGTAGCTTACTCTATTCCACAAGGTTGTTTAAGGACCCTGGTTCGCTCTATCTTGGTCTTTAATTATCTGACAAGGTGTTTCCCCTGTGTATGTGGTTCAAGCCACCTTACCATCTACAGGCCCATGTCTCTAACTTTGCAAAGAGGGAATGAAGGACTAGCAACTTCCTTTTATTTTTTATTTTTTTCCAGTACTGTTGTGGCCTCTCCCGTTGCGGAGCACAGGCTCCGGACGCACAGGCTCAGCGGCCATGGCTCACGGGCCCAGCTGCTCCGCGGCATGTGGGATCCTCCTGGACCTGGGCACTAACCCATGTCCCCTGCATCGGCAGGCGGACTCTCAACCACTGTGCCACCCGGGAAGCCCCACAACTTCCTTTTTAAGTGTAATCATCATTTAGTCACATGGGCACTCTTAGCATGGGAGGTTTAGAAGTATAGTCTCTCCTGAGCAAGTGCATGTATACAGAAAAGAAAAGGTGCTCGGACTGAGATTTGGGGAACTTTAACATTTAGAGGTGGAAGCAGGAGCCAGCAAAAGACTGAGAAGGAGTGACTCGTGAGATAAGGAGAAACTAGGACAACAAAGAGCCATGGGGGGCTTCCCTGGTGGCGCAGTGGTTAAGAATCCGCCTGCCAATGCAGGGGACACGGGTTCGAGCCCTGGTCCTGGAAGATCCCACATACCACAGAGTAGCTAAGCCCATGCGCCACAACTACTGAGCCTGCCCTCTAGAGCCTCCGAGCCCAACTGCTGAGCCTGTGTGCCCCAGCTACTGAAGCCCGAGCGCCTAGAGCTTGTGCTCCACAACTTGAGAAGCCACTGCAATGAGAAGTCTACACACAGCAGCAAAGAGCCCCCACTTGCCGCAACTAGAGAAAGCCCGCGTGCAGCAACGAAGACCCAACACAGCAATAAATAAATAAACAAACAAATAAGTAAGTAACATATAAAGAAAAAGCCATGGGAGCTAAGGAAAGGACGTGTTTCAAGAAGAGTAGTTATGTATGTTAAATGCTTCTAAAAAAATTGAGCAAGATGGGATCAGAAAGGCGGGCATTGGATTTGACAGTATGTGGGTCACTGGGAAGCTTGACAAGAGTCATTTCAGTGGATTAATAGGGTCAAAAGCCAGACTTTAGAAGGCTGAAGAGTGACTCAGGGAAAGTATAAATAGGTCCAGCCACTCAAGAAAGCTATTCGGCACTAAATCTGTGAATACTGCATGGCTCTCTGCTTCCACTCCCAGGTACATCATGATAGTCTTGCACTTGTGTACATGGAAGACATGCTCAAGAATGTTCTTTAGTGGTATTGTTCATAATAGCCCCAAACTGGAAACAACCCAAATATCGATCAACAGAAGAAAGGATAAATAAACTCTGGCATATATATAAAATGGAATGCTATTCCAGAGCAAAAATGGTGGGCTATAACCATATGCATCAGTATGATGAAACCTCAAAACATGATATTGACCAAAACAAGCAATTCACACAAGAATATATACTGTTTGATTCCATTTACATAAATTTCAAAAATAGTCAAAATTAAATGTGTCATATATGGATACATGAATATTGTTAAAACTCCGAAAGAACCAACAAAAATTTAGGAGAGAGACAAATAGGAAGCTTCAAATATGTCGGTAGTGTTTTACTTCTTAAGCTGGGTGGTGGGTGCTTGGATGTTCATTTTTAAAAGTGCTATTCTTTAAAGGTTTATATTAATGTATTATCTCCTATATGTTTTACTTTAGATTTTTATTTCAAAAACCTCTGAACAATGGAAGAGTGAATGTGCAATAAAGATGTGGAGAAAGTGAGTGTGGACAACATTCTGAGAAAGTTTGCTGTGATGCAGATCTGAGAAAGAATGAGAATAATGATTACAGACCTTGATAGGAAAATTAAGTGAGGTAAAGGCTAGGAGATACTTATCAGAGATTGAGATGTTGGAGATTATATTTTGGAAGTACATATAATAGGAATGGATGAGTGAAGTGATGTAGAGGAGAAGATTGTTAGAGGTGGGAAGGCCAAGGAACCAAAGGCCAAGTGCCTGTTGACATTACTGGGAATGATGACAGGAGTAGAATGGATAGAGGACATTGAGCTAGGAGGACAGTCTGCGGTGATGAGGATGGAGGATGACTCCAGTGAAGAAGTGAAGAGAGTATGTAGTCCTCAGGGGGTGTTGGAGGAGGAAGGAACAGATATGGTTTGGGTGTTGGAGTGGGGAGCTTTTACCGTGCCTCTTACCCTTGAGGAACATGTGGTTAGAGTTTGAAAAACAAAGGAACCTCCACTTGAAATGAACTGATATTTTTAGAGGACAGCTAAGTTTCAGTGAAGTCCAGAAAGTTGAGGAAAGTTCCAGCGGCTAGGGTGAGGATATAGTTGAGATTCCTGGTCTCAGAGAAGGATTCCAGAAGGCACTGGGGGAACTGTAATCACCCACGTGCTCAGAGGGAGAATCTGACTATTTTTCTTTAAATGAATGGTTTCAGTGCCTACTACCAGTCCATTTATACTGCGGTGCTTTTCCTCTTGGGTTATTGTGTCTTATTTACAGACAGGTTTTACCATTTCTTTTAGTAGTGTTTTAGGATGTGTGTAGGAGTTGTATAGCTGGTGAGTCTTTGTATATCTTGGCCAGCTGATGAATTCGTTGGGTACAGTCTTTGTCTCTGAAAATTCAGTAGCCCTTGTTTCACTGATTCTAATATTTGAATTGGTTGACAGATTTTTAAATAGTCAAGATTTGCATTCTTACTTATATGCCTGGTATCTTAATAGTGTAGCAGTGAAAATATTACCACTTGGAAGTTATAAATAAATAAAATATGACTAAATTGAAAGAGGGGAAATTATATATTTTACATGTACCAGTCACCATAGAAGTATGAACATTTTGCATTCTCACACCGAGAAAGGTTGCTACATTTTTTTTGTTTTTGTTTTCCTTTGAAATGTACTTTGTGGTATTTTTGCATGTAAGTACACTATTGATTGCATATTTTAGAAAATTTCACTGAAAGAGGTTGGATGTTCTGCTGCTGGAAAATTCAATTTGTTTTTAGTTACCTGAGTCAGTTTTTTAAAGTTCTTTTTAAAAATTGCATGTACATGGAAGCAACCTAAGTGTCCATCGACAGATGAATGGATAAAGAAGATGTGGCACATATATACAATGGAATATTACTCAGCCATAAAAAAGAAATGAAATTGAGTTATTTGTAGTGAGGT
>NC_041227.1:38387789-38391457 GCF_002837175.3 Physeter macrocephalus
AGGGAGATCAGCTCAGTGCTTTGTGACCACCTAGAGGGGTGGGATAGGGAGGGTGGGAGGGAGACGCAAGAGGGAGGGGATATGGGGATATATGTATACATATAGCTAATTCACTTTGTTATACAGCAGAAACTAACACAATATTGTAAAGCAATTTACTCCAATAAAGATGTTTAAAAAATAATAAAAATTGCATGTATGTACTGAAAAGATTTAGAAGTAATCTGTAATATATTTGTCAAGGTAACCTAAGAAATAATAAAAATATTTAAGTGTGATTTTGTTATATATATATTTTTTACTTAGGGACTGGCACTTCTAGTACAGCTTGGTGATTGTGCAAATCTGTATGATTTTACATATCAGTACTGAAAGTCTGGGAAATGGGAAATGGCCTAAATGCTCTCAAAGAGGAATTGATTAGATAAATTATGGCATTTCTATTTGCTGACTGGATAAACTAGGGAAAGGCTGGGCTGTTGTCACAAAGAGAGCTACCAATGATTCCATGGTTTCAAGAAGATTTTACTTTATTTCATACTTTATAGAATATTTCAGATCAGCTGGGAGATCTACTCCATGTGGTCAGTCATTCAGGGACACAGATTCTTCTCTGTCATCTCATGGGGCAGTAATGGTCTAAGCTAGGTTGTAGGCACATCCATATTCTGGTTTTATCGAAACTGTTCTTGCTAAGTGATGACACAATTGTTGTATCCAGTGGGACATTTTTCAGTTCTCCTATTACTTCTCTGTGACATTTGAAGCTGCTGATAACTTGTTTATTAAACTTTATCTTCGACATGCTTCTGCTGGTTTTTCTCCTGTTTCTCTAAGTATTTATGTCTTTTTCATGTACTTTCCCTTTGCCTTATCTATAAACGTTGGTGTTCTCTAGTGTTGTGTCTTTGGCCCATTTTCATTTACCTGTGCACCCATGATCATCTCACCCAGAGCCCCTACCACATGATGATGTCTCCCAAATCTGCATTTCTAGCCTGAAAATCTATCTTTTTAGCACCAAGACCTGTACATACAAAAGCTGTACTAAAACATTCTGTAGGAAGTTCAAAATTGAGTCATCCAAGACTGACAATGATCTTCTTCCTAAACCAGGCTCCCACTGCATTGCCAGCTAGATCAGAAATCAGGAAGTCAACCTCAGCAACTGCCTGTCCTCCCTCCTCCACTGAGACATTAACAGTTTGTTAAGATGCCTCTTGAGTATTTTTGCTGGCGTTTGCCTTTTCCTGTCTCCAGTGCCACAGTCTTAGCTCAGGCCAAGACTATTTTAAGAGCTTCCTTGGGGAATCTATGTTTCTGTTCAGGCTCCCTTCCAATCCTATTTATTGATTAACTAGGTCAGTGATTTTCTTTTACTGGTTTTTGGTGGGCAGCAACTGTGTGTCTATTTTAAATTGTATAACATCTGGCACAGTGCTAAGTGCTGTTCAGCTATTAATAGCTAAATTATACTAATGATAATACCTTAAAAGAAGACAGCTTGTGAGTAAAGACAAACCAAGATTCGTAATTATATTAAGGAATTATTACTTAATATTCAAAGAATCCTGGGAGAAAATTAAATATTATTTTGACACAAGTAAGAAAAAAGTACTTGAGCTAAAGAAAATTATTTTGGGATCTTAATGTTTAACTTAATGCAGTCTAAGTCAACTCAATAAGTTCGTTGCAGATGTTAGCATAAGCAGGGGAAGCAACAACATATAGTTCTCAAACTCAGTTCGTATGTTTGTTCCCACTCTGTTCTTTAAATTTGGGCCCAGCCAAGCCTGAACATCTGTCATCTATGGTAGTTCTTGCCAGTTAACCTGGATTCCTCCTGGGCATCTGGCTTACCTGTCGTGTCCTCTTAATGACATTGGGACTGTTAGCTTTTATTCTCCGGTAATCCTGCACATTCTGTCTTGCAATTTCCTTGGCTCTTGCATACCTCTGGGGTCCTTGACTTTATGTACTCACCTAATTCATTGGTTGAGTCATCTCTCCCTAACCTGCCAGGAGAAGGGTATTTGAACATAGTTAATCAGTATTTTTGCAAAGTAAGTATTGTGCTGGATGGCATATATGGCAGAAAGAAGAGACTCTGACCAAACTTTCAGATTACTAGTAATTTTCTTCTCCTGCTAGCTAACACTTATTGTGTTTTTACTGTGTGTGGAGCACTGTTTCATATGCTTCACTATGTCTTTTTTTTTTTAACATCTTTATTGGAGTATAATTGCTTTACAGTGGTGTGCTAGGCTCTGCTTTATAACAAAGTGAATCAGCTATACATATACATATATCCCCATATCTCCTCCCTCTTGCGTCTCCCTCCCACCCTCCCTATCCCACCCCTCTAGGTGGTCACAAAGCACTGAGCTGATCTCCCTGTGCTATACAGCTGCTTCCCACTAGCTATCTGTTTTACATTTGGTAGTGTATATATGTCAATGCCACCCTCTCACTTCGTCCCCACTTACCCTTCCCACTCCCTGTGTCTGCAAGCCCATTCTCTACGTCTGCGTCTTTATTCCTGTCCTGTCCCTAGGTTCATCAGAACCTTTTTTTTTTTTTAGATTCCATATATATGTGTTAGCATACGGTATTTGTTTTCCTCTTTCTGACTTACTTCACTCTGTAGGCCAGACTCTAGGTCCATCTACCTCACTACAAATTACTCAATTTCATTTCTTCTTATGGCTGAGTAATATTCCATTGTATACATGTGCCACATCTTTATCCATTCATCTGTTGATGGACACTTAGGTTGCTTCCATGTCCTGGCTACTGTAAATAGAGCTGCAATGAACATTGTGGTACATGACTCTTTTTGAATTATGGTTTTCTCAGAGAATATGCCCAGTAGTGGGATTGCTGGGTCGTATGGTAGTTCTATTTTTAGTTCTTTAAGGAACCTCCATACTGTTCTCCATAGTGGCTCTATCAATTTACATTCCCACCAACAGTGCAAGAGGGTTCCCTTTTCTCTACACCCTCTCCAGCATTTATTGTTTGTAGATTTTTTGATGATGGCCATTCTGACTGGTGTGAGGTGATACCTTGTAGTTTTGATTTGCATTTCTCTAATGCTTAGTGATGTTGAGCATTCTTTCATGTGTTTGTTGGCAATATGTATATTTTCTTTGGAGAAATGTCTATGTATGTCTGCTGCCCATTTTTGTGTTGGGTTGTTTGTTTTTTTGTTATTGAGCTGCATGAGCTGCTTGTAAATTTTAATTACAAGATTAATCCTTTGTCAGTTGCTTCATTTGCAAATATTTTCTCCCATTTTGAGGGTTGTCTTTTCATCTTGTTTATGTTTTCCTTTCCTGTGCAAAAGCTTTTAGGTTTCATTAGGTCCCATGTGTTTATTTTTTTTTAATTTCCATTTCTCTAGGAGGTGGGTCCAAAAGGATCTTGCTGTGATTTATGTCATAGAGTGTTCTGCCTATGTTTTCCTCTAAGAGTTTTATAATGTCTGGCCTTACATTTAGGTCTTTAATCCATTTTGAGTTTATTTTTGTGTATGGTGTTAGGGAGTGTTCTAATTTCATTCTTTTACATGTAGCTGTCCAGTTTTCCCAGCACCACTTATTGAAGAGACTGTCTTTTCTCCATTGTATATCCTTGCCTCCTTTGTCAGAGATTAGTTGACCATAGGT
>NC_041227.1:38391542-38438707 GCF_002837175.3 Physeter macrocephalus
ACAATATTGATTCTTCCAATCCAAGAACATGGTATATCTCTCCATATGTTTGTATCATCTTTAATTTCTTTCATCAGTGTCTTATATTTTTCTGCATACAGGTCTTTGGTCTCTTAGGTAGGTTTATTCCTAGGTATTTTATTCTTTTTGTTGAAATGGTAAATGAGATAGTTTCCTTAATTTCTCTTTCAGATTTTTTGTCATTAGTGTATAGGAATGCAAGAGACTTCTGTGCATTAATTTTGTATCCTGCTACTTCACCAAATTCACTGATTAGCTCGAGTAGTTTTCTGGTAGCATCTCTGGGATTCTCTATGTATAGTATCATGTCATCTGCAAACAGTGACAGCTTTACTTCTTTTCCGATTTGGATTACCTTTATTTTTTCTTCTTCTCTGATTGCTGTGGCTAAAACTTTCAAAACTATGTTGATTAATAGTGGTGAGAGTGGACAACCTTGTCTTCCTCCTGATCTTAGAGGAAATGCTTTCAGTCTTTCACCACTGAGAACGATGTTTGCTGTGGGTTTGTCATATATGGTCTTTATTATGTTGAGGTAAGTTCCCTCTCTACTTACTTTCTGGAGGGTTTTTATCATAAATGCACGTTGAATTGTGTCAAAAGCTTTTTCTGCATCTATTGAGATGATCATGTGGTTTTTCTCCTTCAATTTGTTAATATGGTTTATCACATTGATTGATTTGCATATATTGAAGAATGCTTGCATTCCTGGGATAAACCCCACTTGATTGTGGTGTATGATACTTCTAATGTGCTGTTGGATTCTGTTTGCTAGTATTTTGTTGAGGATTTTTGCATCTATGTTCATCAGTGATATTGGCCTGTAATTTTCTTTCTTTGTGAACATCTTTGTCTGGTTTTGGTGTCTGGGTGATGGTGGCCTCGTAGAATGAGTTTGGAGTGTTCCTCACTTTGCTATATTTTGGAAGAGTTTGAGAAAGAGAGGTGTTAGCTCTGCTCTAAATGTTTGATAGAAGTTGCCAGTGAAGCCCTCTGGTCCTGGGCTTCTGTTTGTTGGAAGATTTTTAATCACAGTCTCAATTTCGTTGCTTGTGATTGGTCTGTTTATATTTTCTATTTCTTCCTGATTCAGTCTTGGGAGGTTGTGCTTTTCTAAGAATTTGTCCATTTCTTCCACATTATCCATTTTATTGGCATAGAGTTCCTTGTAGTAATCTCTCATGATCCTTTGTATTTCTGCAGTGTCAGTTGTTACTTCTCCTTTTTCATTTCTAATTCTATTGATTTGAGTCTTCTCCCTTTTTTCTTGATGAGTCTGGTAATGTTATATCAATTTTGTTTATCTTCTCAAAGAACCAGATTTTAGTTTTATTTATCTTTGCTATCATTTCCTTCATTTTTTAAAAATTTATTTTGATCTGATCTTCATGATTTCTTTCCTTCTTCTGACTTTGGGGGTTTTTTGTTCTTCTTTCTCTAATTGCTTTAGATGTAAGTTTAGGTTGTTTATTTGAGGTTTTTCTTGTTTCTTGAGGTAGGATTGTATTGCTATAAACTTCCCTCTTAGAACTGCTTCTGCTGCATCCCATAGGTTTTGGGTTATCGTGTTTTCATTGTCCTTTGTTTCTAGGTATTTTTAAATTTCCTCTTTGATTTCTTCAGTGACCTCTTGGTTGTTTAGTAGTGTATCATTCAGCTTCCATGTGTTTTTATGTTTTACAGTTTTTTTCTTGTACTTGATATCTAGTCTTATAGCGTTGTGGTCGGAAAAGATCTTTGGTACGATTTCAATTTTCTTAAATTTACCAAGGCTTGATTTGTGACCCAAGATATTACCTATCCTGGAGAATGTTCCATGAGCACTTGAGAAGAAAGTGTATTCTGTTGTTTTTGGATGGAATGTCCTATAAATATCAATTAAGTCCATCTTGTTTAATGTATCAGCTAAAGCTTTTGTTTCCTTATTTATTTTCACTTTGGATGATCTGTCCATTGGTGAAAGTAGAGTGTTAAACTCCTCTAATATTATTGTGTTACTGTTGATTTCCCCTTTCATGGCTGTTAGCATTTGCCTTATGTATTGAGGTGCTACTATGTTGGGTGCATAAATATTTACAATTGTTATATCTTCTTGTACTGATTCCTTGATCATTATGTAGTGTCCTTTTTTGTCTCTTGTAATAGTCTGTATTTTAAAGTCTATTTTGTCTGATATGCAAATTGCTGCTCTAGCTTTCTTTTGATTTCCATTTGCATGGAATATCTTTTTCCATCCCCTCACTTTCAGTCTGTATGTGTTCCTAGGTCTGAAGTGGGTCTCTTGTAGACAGCATATATATGGGTCTTGTTTTTTGTATCCATTCAGCCAGTCTATGTCTTTTTCTTTTTTTTTTTTTTTTTTTTTTTTTTTTTGCGGTAAGCGGGCCTCTCACTGCTGTGGCCTCTCCCGTTGCGGAGCGCAGGCTCCGGACGCGCAGGCCCAGCGGCCATGGCTCACGGGCCCAGCCGCTCCGCGGCACGCGGGATCTTCCCGGGCCAGGGCACGAACCTGCGTTCCCTGCATCGGCAGGCGGACTCCCAACCACTGCGCCACCAGGGAAGCCCCAGTCTATGTCTTTTGGTTAGAGCATTGAATGCATTTACATTTAAGGTAGTTATCAATATGTGTGTTCCTATTACCATTTTCTTCTGGTTTGGTGGTGCTGAACTCTCTCAGCTTTTGCTTGTCTGTAAAGGTTTTAATTTCTCCATCAAATCTGAATGAGATCCTTGCTGGGTAGAGTAATCTTGGTTGTAGGTTTTTCTCCTTCATCACTTTAAATATGTCCTGCCACTCCCTTCTGGCTTGCAGAGTTTCTGCTGAAAGATCAGCTGTTAACCTTATGGGGATTCCCTTGTATGTTATTTGTTGCTTTTCCCTTGCTGCTTTTAATATTTTTTCTGTGTATTTAATTTATGATAGTTTGATTAATATGTGTCTTGGCATGTTTCTCCTTGGATTTATCCTGTATGGGACTCTCTGTGCTTCCTGGACTTGATTGACTATTTCCTTTCCCATGTTATGGAAATTTTCAACTATAGTCTCTTCAAATATTTTCTCAGTCCCTTTCTTTTTCTCTTCTTCTTCTGGGACCCCTATAATTCAAATGCTGGTGAGTTTAATGTTGTCCCAGAGGTCTCTGAGACTGTCCTCAATTGTTTTCATTCTTTTTTCTTTATTTTGCTCTGCGGTAGTTGTTTCCACTATTTTATCTTCCAGGTCACTTATCCGCTCTTATGCATCAGTTATTCTGCTATTTATTCCTTCTAGAAAATTTTAAATTTCATATATTGTGTTGTTCATCATTGTTTGTTGGCTCTTTAGTTCTTCTAGGTCCTTGTTAAATGTTTCTTGTATTTTCTCCATTCTATTTCCAAGATTTTGGATCATCTTTAGTATCATTACTCTGAATTCTTCTTCCGGTAGACTGCCTATTTCCTCTTCATTTGTTTTGTCTGGTAGGTTTTTACCTTGCTACTTCATCTGCTGTGTGTTTCTGTGTCTTCTCATTTTGCTAAACTTACTGTGTTTGTTTGGGGTCTCCTTTTCGCAGGCTGCAGGTTCATAGTTTCCGTTGTTTTGGTGTCTGCCCCCAGTGGGTAAAGTTGGTTCAGTGGGTTGTGTAGGCTTCCTGGCTGAGGGGACTTGTGCCTGTGTTCTGGTGGATGAGGCTGGATCTTGTTTTTCTGGTGGGCAGGACCGCATCCGGTGGTGTGTTTTGGGGTGTCTGTGAACTTATGATTTTAGGCAGCCTCTCTGCTAAACGGTGGGCATGTGTTCCTGTCTTGCTAATTGTTTGGCATGTGTGTCCAGCACTGTAGCTTGCTGGTCATTGCGTGGAGCTGGGTCTTAGCGTTGAGATGGAGATCTCTGGGAAAGCTTTCGCCATTTGATATTACGTGGAGCCAGGAGGTCTCTGGTGGACCAATGTCCTGAACTTGGCTCTCCCCCGTCAGAGGCAGAGGCCTGACACCTGGCCAGAGCATGAAAACCCTGTCAGCCACACGGCTTTTGGGAAGTCTGAGGTTTTCTGCCAGCGTTCAGTAGGTGTTCCGTAGGAATTGTTCCATATGTAGATAAATTTCTGATGTATTTGTGGGTAGGAAGGTGATCTCCATGTCTTACTCCTCCGCCATCTTGAAGGTCTCCACTATGTTCTAATTCATTTAATTCTCACAACAACCTTATAAGATAGGAACTATCCCCATTTTACAGGTGAGTCAACTGAGGCCCAGACAAGTTAAATTTGGTCAGTGTCTCACAGCTAGTAAATAGAACTGGGATTCAAATCTAGAAATATTGCTTCTAGAATCTAGGTTTTTTTTGTTTTTTTTCTTTAACCACCATCCTTTACTGACTTTTAGAAGAGGGGATATTACAGATACATATATAGCTATCACAAATAGATATTCTTTTAAATAACATTAAACTACAAGATGGCGTGCAAACTGTATGAGTCATCATTATGCAGGGAGAGAAATACTGGACTGCTATCAACTAGTTCTGTGACTTGGGCAAGTAATGTAACCTCTTAGGACTTTGGTTTCTTCATCTATAGAGTTCCAAGGTCTCTTTCAGAAATTCTGTGTAATTCCAGTTTTTTTCTTTTTATTAATTTATTTCTTGTAATTCCCTCCTTCCCCCGTTTTGTTTAGATTGGGGTATCTACTACAAGTTAAATCATATCCTCTGAAAATGTCAACTTTTCATTTAAATTGCACCAGAGTGTTCGTTATACCTTTGTACGTGATACTGTAGAGAAGTCCATTATTATGGGCTTTACTATGTGGATTTTGACCCCTAGAGAACACACCAGGTCCTCTTAAATATAAACACAGTCAGTAATCGATTGGTCAGTGAATTCTGTATTGTGCATTTACCAGATACCTGCCTTTGTGCCAGATCTTGTAAAATCCTGAGATGTTAGAATTAATTGGGCATTGTTTCTGCATGCTAGAAATCTTATAGAAATGTTCACTGTGTAATATTTTTAAACCCAGTCTTTAAAATTTGTTCATTTTTGTGAAATGACAAAATGCCAAAATGACATTTTAAAACATTTTTGTGTCAGAGTATAGAGATGAATACAAACATAGTGATTTCAAAAATTTCAGAAATTTACTCAAGATCCACAGTTACAGACATGTATTATGACCCATAAATATGTGTATGTGCATGTAATTGAAACAAAATTTTCATGAAACAATACTTCGTATTAGTATATGTGATGCACTGTAATATTTTAATTCTATTCTATATGAGTTTGTGAAAAAGGTGGTTGCAGTCTATCAAACTGAGTTCATAATCCATAAAGTATCTTAACCTACACACTTAAAAATATTACACTTAAATAGTAAAAAAGGGAGGCATAATTAAATATGCTACTGTTTTTCTGATTTTTTAGTTCTTTTCTATTATTTCTGTATTTGAACCAGCATTTAGTTATCTATTTTTATAAATTAGGATTTCATAAATTTACTAAAAGGGCAGAAATTTGATTCTCTCTTTCTTTGGAGTATAACCTTATGAACTTAATTAATTGATATTTATTCAAGGTTACTTGAAATATTAGGTTGCATTATTCTTATATAAGCTTTAAACTAGGAGCCGTATTATGTAGTCATGTCATAATTTTTAACTAAATTGATTTTTAGCAGAATATGTCATTAGGATAAAGCACACCTTTTTATCAGCTAAGCTCCCACCTCAATTCTTCAAGGATAGTCACATTAAACTTCAAAAAAAAATCCTGTAGGAATGAAGTATGTCCTTATTTAAAGAACTTATGGATGTAATTTTTTTTTAACCTTGTGAGACTGATCCTTATTATGAGGGAATATTGCACAGTGGTTAAACACAGGGATTCTAGAACCACATTTCCAGGGTGCAAATCTTGTCTCTGTCAGTTGTAAAATGTTGGGCAAGTTAGTTGCTTAATTTCCTTGTGCCTCAGTTTCCTTAAGTTACCTCAATAGAGTTGTTATGATTCAAAGTGTTAATATAGAGAAACAGGCCATCTAGAATAAATGGGTAAACATTTGAATGTATCATTTTAGGAAAGAGGGTGGAATTAGGATGTATGCAAATGGATCTTTCATTCTTATTTAAAGACATGATGCTGGGCACCCTGCACCCTCTCATGCACACACATTCCTCCCTCTTCCAGCATATCCATTCATTCTCTAATCTTATGGTTCTTTCAGGTGTTGGAGATGTTACACTAGAAGACCCTCTCTCCTAGGCTAACTCATAATAACTGTTATGCCGGGAGTTTGCAACTTCATTTTTGTGCTGAGTCTTCTTCAAAGCCCCCTCTTGCTCCTCCCTTCTTTCTTCTCTCCCTCCCTCCTCCTCCTCCTCCTCCTCCTCCTCCTCCTTTCCTTATCAGTTAGCTTTGCTGTGCAACAAACCCTTCAAAAATTAGTGGCTTAAAATAACATTGTTTTTATTATTGCTCATTAGTCTCTGGTTAATCAGGAGGTTTTATAGTCAGCTGGTGGATTGGCTGGGGCTAGATGGTTCTGGACAGTCTCACTCACATGTCTGGCTGGCAGTTGTCAAGCTGTTTGGTCTAGGGAGCCTCAGCTGGGATGGCTGTCTCTGCTCCCAGTGGCCTCTTATTCGCCAGTAGGCTGACCTGGGCTTTGTTACATGGTGGTCTTGGCATAGCAAGAGAGGGCAAATACAGATGTGCAAGCAATTGTAAGTCACTGCTTGGGTCACATTTGTTGATGCCCCATTGGTCAAAGCAAATCACATGGAAAAACTCAGTCATTGAGGAAGAGTATTACACAAGGACATAGACACAGGGAAGTATGATTCTTTGGAAGTCTTTTTGACTCAGTTTATGAAACACATTCTGAGTTACTGAATTTTTACTGCATCTTAGATCCCAATATAAGTTTTGATTGCAGTTTAATTGTTTGACAGGCAAACATTTATTTTAATTTGATGGGAATTTGTCTCATGTCCTTTTTTTTCATGCCATTTCAGGATTTTCTATTTTGAATAGATTTTTAATAGTTACCTTGGATTTATAGTCATTAATCTTTTGAAGCTCTCCTGCAGAAATCTAACTCCCAAATGCCGTGGGAGACAGCCAGGTAAGTAACTGGGTGAGGCCAGCTTAGTTTAGGTATAAACATATATACTGTAAATTGTAAATTGGCAAGCAAAGGATGCCTGTCAAAGGGTGTAGCCTCTACTCACACATCATGTGAGGATGTGGGATCCGTATTTCCAGATCTCCTGATTTTTCAACAGAACTAGGAAATCTAAGTTTTAATGTGAAGTCTCCTGACTTTGAATGCTAAAATTTAATTGAATGCTAAAATTGAAATGCAGTTTAAAAAGCAAAAACAGTGATACTGTTTAAGCAGAAGAAAATCTTATCTTCGAGCTAAATTCAAGAAAAAGCTGTCAATTTGTGACTTCTTTAATGGATCCCAAACAGCCACCATCCAAGGCCTTCCACCATCTGGTTTAAACCTGAATAGTTCTGATCTCATCTGACACTACCCCCAGTTTGTGGTGCTTTCCATATTCTCATCATGGATGAATCTTTACTTTTCCTCAAGGCAAACTCTATTTTCTGCCTCTTTGACTTAGGAATGCCCTTCCTCTTTTCACTCTCATCCCATCCTACTGTCCTCTGGTATTCTTCCTGACCCTTTAAAACTCAGCTTGGATATCTTCACTCAAATAAAACTTTGTTGAATGCTCTGTCTGAACCTCGAAGCACTTTAAGTCTTTCTCATGGCATTTATAGTACTCTTCCATGTATTGAAGTTATTTGTGTATGCTTTACTATTCTGCTAGAGGGTGGAGTTCATAGCTTGGCTGGACTTTATATTTCCTGCATTAGTTAGCATGGCTATCATGCCTGGATTTCTGCCTCCCTGCTCAAGTGAGGTCTCACTCAAATATGAACGCTTTATCTAATGGTTTCCTTGACTTTCCCTGACAGGGTTAGTTTGGAGTCCCAGGACTGAAAAGAAAGGGAATTTGTTGCTGAGAATTTCATCCATGGAAGCTCTGTGGAAGTTGGAAATAGGAAGAGAGGTGGTGGATTAAATGTTGGCCCAATTAAAGAAGTGAGCTGTTAAGTTGGAAGGGCAAAACAGGCAGGAATCTGGAATAGTGGCAAGATGATTGTTAGCCTGACATGGTCAGATAGGATATGGAGGTGTGCAGATCAGGCTGGCTGGTTTCAAGATAGAATCTCAGAAACACAGCCTGCATCCCTGGGGTTCCTCTAGTTCTCACGTTGTATATTCTTAAAGCCTCGTAATGAACCCAAAGATATTTTTCTGATCATCTTGATTATAAATTTAATTTAAATGCTGATTTCTATAGAAATTTGCTTGAGCTTTCTTTTTTTTTTTTCTTTTGTGGCATGGTCTCCTACTAACTTTTTTGTTTTATTTTTAGAGAGAGGGAATATTAATTTGAATTTGTATATACAGAGCTGGATAAAAACCAAACTGATTTTAACTGGCATCCTCAGAATGAAAGAGGTCAACTGGCAATAGGGCCCTTGTTGTGGGATCACCAGCCAACTTATTGGCACCCTTGGTGGCTTTTTTGTTATCATGCCCATGGGTGCTAAAATATAGAGGATGTTAATATGAGGGAACATAAGAATTTGAAGTGTTCTAGGCACTTCATGTGAATATCTACTAGTATCTTAGTCTTCTGAGCGGTCAGAGGACCCAGTGATGGTCTGTTAGCTGTATATCAAATGGTCTTTAGGTAATTTGGCAGTTCCAGAGGAAAAGTGATGAGACAGTTTTGTTCAATATATTTTAAAAGTTTGAAATGTAAAATATAACTATGATTTTTATGAAAATTATATTATCAATATTATAGTCTTAAGGGTTATGCTTTTAAAACAAGGGGAATATTGGTCAGTTTATCTTAATTAAGATTCAGTTAACAAAGTTTGTTTCTCCTAAGGTATTTTAATGTTATTAGTGAGTTAATGTATATTTGATTAAATTTGCTTTTGTTGTTACTATAGCATTGCATTATATTCCTACATAAAAATGGATCAATATCTCTAAAGTGGTTTATTTATGCCTAAAAAAGAGGTGAAATAGTAACATAAATGCCAGAACTCAGAATAAGGTCATAAATTTAAATAGTAAACTGAATCCCAGTACAAATAGAGTAGGTGTTGGGACAAATGAATCAGCAAGTTTGATGATTTTGCATAAATAAACGAAAAAGAGAAAGTACAAATAAAATGCATGATTAATATGTGCAAATTTGATTTTATTATGTGGTTCTCTAATGCCTCATTTGTTGTATGTTATGAAATTTTGTAAATTGTAGCAAGAAATCATTGAGGCCCTTGTATTATTTGCAAAGTATGGTAACCACTTCAATAAACATTATTCTTTTTTTCTAGGGCAGAAGTAAATAATGCTTTTTGGGGGGAGTGAAATTGATGCTTTTTGCAACTAAAGGGAGAGACAGGATCTAAATAACAGATACCTCATTCAGAGTTGGATGCATCATAATAAAATAGGTAAATGAGAGCCTGCCTAGCTTGTTGGTAAAGAGCATGGGCTTCCTGGGCTCAGATCCCAGGTTTGTACTTACCAGCTGTGTGTACTTGGTCCATCGACCTCCTTTTTGTATGCCTCGGCTTCCTTATGTACGTGGAGAGAATAGTGGTAATATGTACTACATAGATTTGTTATGAGGATTATAGGCGGTAATATTTGTAAGCATTAGAACAGCAGCTGGCACATAGTAAATGCTATACAAGTATTAGTTAAGTAAATAAACTAGAACTAAATGAAAATGTCTATTAGAGGGAAATGTTTTTATAAAGATGAGATTATGACTCATACAAATATAAATTGAATATTTATCAACAATTTTATTTAACTCTGGTTCAAAGGAGAATTTAAAGAAACACACGTATATACACAGTAAGGAACTCGGAAGTGAATTTACAAATAAATGCTAATTGTCCATAGGAAAGTATCAGTTGCATTCAAGGGAACATGATTTATTTGCATTTTCACAGACAAGAATAATTTGCATTATTATCTGTTTTCTACAATTTACAGAATTATAAAATAGCTCAAAGACAATGAAATGTAGAGATCATTTGAGATGTAGAGATCATTGGTGATCCAGTACCTGGTGGTGATCCCAGCTGAGCCAGAGCCCCATATGACTGTCAGCTGAAGCACTGTAGGGACAGATTTTTAACCTTAAGATTCTAAGTATACTCTCTGAAGCTGGGTTAGAGGTCCAGGCTTCTTTGTTTAAAAGGTGCTTATTGGGTTGGAAGTCTTTCTTCCTGGCTCTTTATTTCAAGCAGAGATTCACTCCTGGGCTGGAAAGGCTTTTCCTGGCTCTTTGTAAGGCCTCTCTGTTCTCTCTATTTGATCTGCTTTTCCCATGGGGACAGTTCACTGAAACCCCTGAAACCCCTCCCTGCACTTGAGCCCCTGAGGACTGTATGCTCTGCCATCACTGTCTACTTCCTTTCTTGCTGGCATGACGTTACTAAGGATAATTTGGAACTTCATTGGCTTCTTTGGGAAACTTAAGATTTCCCCAGACTGGATCCTCTAAGAACTCTCCCTTCTGGTCCTTCTTCCTCCTCTTACACCTTTGATTTTCCCTTCAATTCCTCTTCAAAACCCCTATCTTCTTCATCCCTCCTCTCCTGCTGCCAGACTTTTCCCTTCCTACTTAAGCTCCTCAGCTCATATAGTCACTTGAACTTTAGGCCCCCTGCTCCCAACTAGGGACTCTCAAGGAACTCAGGGGCCCCTGAAAGCTACTACTTGAGGCTCAAAAGGAAGAAAAGGTGATTGAAAACCGACTGGATGTTTTGTCCACTCAGAAAAGCTTTGGGGACAGCCAGGTAGCTGCTTGATGTCTCCTGTCAGTTTCTCACCTAAAGTTTAGTCCACAGTCTCCATAAGATTACATATCAGGGCAAATGAAAAATCTTGAAAGTCTCCTCCACAAATACCAGTAAAAAGCATTAGCCCTCGTACTGAACAGGTAACCTTAACTTGCTCCTTCTGCCAGAAACAAGATTTGGATAAAAATATCAAGGGGAGCAAAGACCAGAGTATATTACTGTATTTACCTGACTCATGGCTAAAATTTTAGTGTGAAAGCTATAAGGTCTCTGCATCTGTCTGTATGTATGTTTACGTACATATGCATTTATGTGTATATGATATTTTTCTACTTTCGGATGGTATTACCAAATTAATTCATAAAATCCCATGAAGGAGCTCTATGCAAATTAGCTTAGAGATAAATTAGCATTATATAAGTTAAATATTCCTAAAACTCCCAGAAATATAGAAACTAACCCAAAAACTTTTCAAGTTTACGTGACTTGGGTAAACCTCTGGTAAATAAGACTAGTTTAATATTGTTGGTTTAAAAAAAACAGGTATATCTTCTGAGTTATCAGCAGTTAAGTATAATACGAGCATACATTTTTGTTGTACTTGGGTTTACTAGTCAAATAAGCTTATGTTATGTCTACTATATGTTTAAGATTATAAATATTATAAATTCAACCCAAGACCAAATATACAAGTAAAGATAAAGTAAAAATGAATTGCTTGTTATCCATGACTTCTTGTATATCAAGCATAGCAGTAAAAGAAAATCCACGTGTTTAACTTTTTTAGGTTTTTGCTTTTGCAAACTTACCTAACATGCATGTGCTGTAAAAATAGTTAACAGAGCGATAACTTGAGATGATGGTGAGCTTTTTTTAATGTTATATGTCTGCATAAAAATAATTTCCAAAATCTTTTTAGTACCTTGTAACCCTAGATTTATGTTAAATTAAGTATAGATATTCATTATAAAAATCTAGATTATTTCTAAGTAAAATAAACTACTGAAATACTAATTACTGAACATAACTTTGTTTATATACTTTGGCTTCTTTATTTTAATGTGGTATAGAGAAGCTAAATGTATTTGAATCTGTTAATAAATGTCTTTTTGCCATATAAAAAAACATGTCTCTAGAAATTGAAAGATGGTAAATGTATAAAATTTGCTAGCCTGCTACAGAATGCTGGCATGTGACAATTTGCAATTGTCTACTTCTTAGTCTTCTCTGTAAAATAAAAATTGGTTAAAAATTATAATTAATGTATATAAATGAAACTACTAAAAATAATACACAATAAGAGAAACAACTCTGTATGTAAGGTTTGTGAGGAATGAAGGATTTTTGTTGTTCTTAAGGAAAAAGAGAGTCATTTTATTTTAAATCGAAATCACTGCTTATTTCAGAACGAGAAAGAGAAAAAATATAGGAGAAAACCTGAATGGATATAGAGTTATAGAAGGTTTGCAAAAGAGGAATTTTATCTGTGATCAAATTAGCTAAGATTGAATGAATTTATTTGTTTTTTGTTTTTAAATGAGCCCAATAATGTACTGATGCAAAACTAGAGTTGGGTTTTCTCTCTGTTAAAGTGACGAAGTTTTCTTGGATTATTAGTCTGATCTTAATAAGAGATGGTAAAAGGATTTTCTTTATCTTTTAAGTAATCTACTTAGGAACAAAGATTCTATGTCTTATCAAAATAATTTCCTGTGCTTTATGTTGTTTTTATTATGTTCCCCAAATCAAATCCTAAATGAAATCTTGAACTCTAACTGAGATAGATATCTCCCAGAGGGTTCCTGGAAAATCTCAAAGGATTTGTTTTTCACCTTGTAAAGAAGGAAAGGTAAAAAAATAATTTGGTTTAAGGGGACTTTCCTGGAGGTCCAGTGGTTAAGACTTCGCCTTCCAATGCAGGGGGTGTGGGTTTGATCCCTGGTCAGGGAGCTAAGATCCCACATGCCTCACGGCCAACAAAACCAAAAGATAAAACAGAAGCAATATTGTAACAAATTCAAAAATGGTCCACATCAAAAAAAAAATCTTAAAAATTTTTGATTTATTTGATATATTACATTACATGGGAAACATTGTCTAAAAAGAAATGATGCTTAACCTTCCCATGGTTATATTTGTGTGGGTAAAAATTATTACTATATATATTTCAGAAATTGTATGAAGTTCATAGAAATTTGCCAGTATCCTTTTTATCCATCTTATGTCCTGGTATAATTCTGTCAGTTATAATTCGAGTTATTTAAACATTGTATGTCATAGAAATAACCAGATTCCCTTATCAGTTATATCATTTTTATAACAAACTCTTCAGATCTTTAACAATGACCATTTTTAAGTCTTTTACCATTCACAGATAATTATTATTTTACTCTGATTCTTCCCTGAAAGCTCTTGCAGTCAGCTACAGGCAAGAGTGCTTTGTCTTCAACAAAAAGTGACTATTTCAGAGATCCATGGAAAGGACTATGGCAAGTACTCTAGCGTATAGGCTTCTAAAGACATTATTGCTTAAATAACTTTGAGACTATACTGCTGGACCAAGTAAGGATTTCCAGAACTAATGGAGAAGCTGACTGGTTTAAACAAAACAAAACAAAACAAAACAAAAAAAATGCTACCCCAAGATCAAGCAGAACAAAAATCCATTACATGAGGAAGAAAGAAAAGAATATACTATAAAAAATGTTTAGTAGAACAGAATAGAGAATTCAGAAAGAGATCTCAGTATATAAGATTACTTAATATAGTTGTTGTTTTAATGGAATAGAGAAAGTATATGGATTTTTTGTTGTTATTCCAACACATTAAATAACGCTAGGGGAAAAAAACAAATCAGTTACATGGGACTGAATGAACTAACGACGAAGAATGATTATGATTTTTGTGGTTATTGATAAGAAACAATACTGGTTCTTTAATGTTTTATTTAAGGAACCCCTTTTTATCTTTTCTCAAGCTCTCTGTAACTCATGACAATTTAGTTAATTATACTTTTGTAAACAGAAATGAAACATTTAGCTTTTCTACCTACCTGATCTCTCCAGAATTCAGAAACTCTATTGAGTATTCTTATTTTCATGGCAATGATATTATTTGTATAGGTTCAGTAAGAATCTGCCTTCCTTGTAACAGGACATAATTGAAAAAATTAGTTGTATAGACTTTGGTTGGAATGTCATATTTGTGAATGATAATCTCAAAGATATAGAATCTCATTTTATCAGATAGTTTTAAGGAACTAAGATTTGCATTACAGAGCCAATGCTTACAAAGCCCTTTTGGAGAAACCAGTCTGGTACCTGGTTTATAGAGTTCCCAGCCTTACAGATGAGTAAGGAAGTTCACTTCCTATCAAGCCCAGGAACCTTAGGATATTCTTAGAACCTTGAGAAGAGAGGAATTTACCCAAATGTGTAGGTATTACAGGCTAAATCTGGTGGTGAGTTCTTGGATTTGCTTCCTAGCCTAGAGAGGCTTTGAAAAGTCTAATTTGAGATTCTTTATGAAAAGTTCCAGCAAAGCAAACTTGAAAGGCCTAAGTGGTCAGTGACCGTTCTTGCTGCACTTAAGTAAATAATCAGACCAAATCTAATGAGACCAGACTTATTTTGTAAACAAGAATAAAAATGGGGTGGGGGGGTGATTGTAGAGAGACATTTTAGGTTTCAGTGGAAAACTGTAGTGCACCCTTTTGGGTTATTAAATTCCAGTCTTGCTCATTGTCTTGCACATATTGTCAATTTTCTAGTTTCCTCCAGTATCTGGCTACAACTCTCCAAAATGTTTCCAATTTTTCTCCCCTCCTCCTTATTTGGCCTCATTGAGAACTAAAAACTGCCCCTTTCTTGAAGCCCTGCAAGCTGAAGCTGGATGACCTGATATAAACTTCAAAGAAATCACCACAACAGATCATGTATATACAACTTTCATGCTTGCTATTGTGTGGGCCATTCAGAAAGTTTGCTGGAACACCTGATGCCATCACCAAGGACATTGAAACTGCAAATGATGCTTCAAGCCCAACATCTAGATATCTTCTCAACTGTCTGCCCTCTGGACTCAGAAACTAGTTTTATAGTGTGCTCCAACCATTGATCTTTGTTTTTCTTTTTCTTTTCATGGGAATTTCCCTCATTAAATGCCTGACTGCTTGCCCTACCTAGCAGAAATCCTCTACTACCAAGTCTCAACCAATGGTTCAGCTGGTCCTTAAAGGACAAAAGGCAACCTAATGAGAAATGGACTTACATTGTTCAAAGGAAGGAAGTCTCTCTTTCCTCAAATAAGAGCAGGGACTGACAAAGACTCTCTCCTTAACTAAACTTTAGTCAGGTTCCACCAAACCCTTTTTTCAACTAGGCCCCATCCTTGCCAGACCTGCATTGTCCAATTTTAGCAAGAATCCTGCTAAATCAATTTAGAGAGAATTTCCCATCCTTGCTATCCAGTTACTCTCCATATCTAACAAAATTCTGCATCCCCCCTCATACCCTAGGTGATATCTGACCACCCTGGCTTGCCTTCAGCAAGAATTGTGTGTTTAACCAAAATCTTCCCTCACCCCCAAAGTTTCCTCTTAGTAATTTTCCTTCCACTGATCCCCACTCTGCTCCTTGGTTATAAATCTCCACTTGTCCTTG
This sequence comes from Physeter macrocephalus, assembly GCF_002837175.3. NCBI lineage: Eukaryota > Metazoa > Chordata > Mammalia > Artiodactyla > Physeteridae > Physeter > Physeter macrocephalus. The sequence continues at coordinate 38,407,117 of NC_041227.1, forward strand.
CTGTATTGGTAACTGAGCCCAGTTCTGTACTGAGATCTCTTTTCCCTTATTGTGGTAGTTCCGGAAAAAAACTTTTTTTTTTTTTTTTTTTTTTACAATATCAATAGGATACAATCTGGAAAAACAATTACTATCACATGTGCACACTGACAGATATTTTAACTTTCAGCTGGGTAAAGCCACTGATGTACAAAATGTGAATCAGTGCTTTGTGTACATATAGGATGTCTGTGAGGGAGCAATGCTTGAAAGTTTTCTGTCCTATTTATTACTGAAAACCCAGGATATGGGAAAAGACACTTTGGGATCAGTGCTGATGGAACACAGTTGTGTGAAAACGAAGGTGGTACATTGGTATTTGAGTAAAAGATGTGTCCTGTAATGGTAATTTACATTGTTATATTTACAGAGAACACTTGGTGGTCAAAAATATGCCATTTGGTTTTGGTTTATTGTTGGAGGAAATACTGATAATTTTTAATACTATCAAATTGTAGTTTTTGAGTACATTTATGCCTTTTTGATACACCATGTGAGGAATTGGACAGCAAGTATAAATCTGGCTCTGGGGAAAAAAGATGCTCGTGTGAATTTTTAAAATGAAAGAGAGATAAAGATATTTCTTCATGATGCTAATAATTCTAATAAGACCATTTTGAGTAACTTACTTGAATGACATGTTATGGCAGTATATTTATTTAATATGTTGAATTGTTTGAAACTTTAGGCTAAAAATGTCCCATTTTTAAAGTTTGCAGTTGAGAGATTAGGATTTGTTTTAAGAAAACTGAACTGTGATATAAATGGTTTAAACTTTGATGCTTTCTAATACAATTCTTTTACAATTTCTTTACTTCTGGAAAAAAATACATGATTTGTTGCCACATATGTTTAAAAGTCTTACATGACTATAAATGCAATATTACATACATAATGCTTCATAAGAAAATGAAGAAATACTTTTTAGAACTAAATGCAACTAGAGGATAGATCATGAATCGATTTACTGTCTCCCAAGTTGAAACAGTCAATCTTTCTGCTTTCATTTGTGATATGTTTATCAATTTAATGCCTGATGGAGTTTTAAAACTCATCATTAGTGAGAAGTCTTTATAATTTCTAGGTTTACAATAGTCCAAATATCCAGAATTTTCTGACAAAGCCACCAAATATTTATTATCATCCAACAATCTTTAATTGGGAATCAGGACTTTCTAATTTGGTAAAAGTAGTAAGAATAGAAATTGATTGGTCATGGAACTCAAGGTCTTCTTGCTCAAAGTCTTTGTCATTGGACCAGGCATTGACAGATTAGTAAGAGCACAAACAAAATCCGATCTCTTTCACTGATAGGGAATAAAAATAATAATAAATGTTGAAAATATTTAAAAACTATTGTGGTATTTCAGTATGGATGCTGAAATAATATTTGTCACCTCTGTAAAACCTTTGTAAAAAAGGGGCATGTTTGTTGAGAGCTTACTATGGACCAAACATTATTCTAAGTGTAATGTACTCATGTTAACTGTAAAGGAGCCAGTAATTTATGAACTGAGGCATGGCAAAAATATATAACTTATCCAAGGTCACCCAGTTGTTAATTGGCAGAACCAAGAATTGAACAGTTAGTCTGATAGTAAAGCCTGAACTCTTAGTCTTTACCTGACTCAGGGAAACAGCACTCTAGGAGTCCCTGAGGTGGTCAAGTCAGCTGTAAGTGTTTTCTATTTTGAGGTCTTCTAAAGTCTTTCTCTACTGTTTTAATGTACAATTCTCCCACATTATTCTCCTACTTATTATTATTACTACTACTGCTACTACCACCAATGAAAAATTGATTAGAATCCTTTAAGGAGAAAAGTGATTGCAAAGAAGGGGATGCTTTGGAGGCAGAGAGGGGAAAGATCACTTTTATGGCCACAGATCATTTCCTTCGTCTTGGCCATTTTTTTCTTTGGGTATCGGGGCCCAAAGACAATTTAAGTGTCTTGTAACCTATCACCTCAAATCCCCTACATACCTCATTATTGCAAGCTCATTTGACAGTGTCTTTGTGAATCAATAACATTACCTTCCCCCTTGAAAGATTTGCATAGATCATGAGTTTAAAATGTTTAAATTTATAAATCATCTTTCCTAAAGTTATATCAAAAAGCTTTTTATGTATAGCAATTTAATGTATTTTAAAACATTGATTTTATATAGCTTTGTTGAATATATTTTAACATCACTATCTGTTAAAAAATACATGAAAATTCAGATTTTAGTACTCCTCAAAAACATTAAAAAATATGTCAGGTTTTAGAAGATAATGTTTTTGCTTGTTTTAAATATACCAGCTTTCTGGCTGTTGTGTGCAGGACAGAGCTTTTTCTCTTTTCAATCTAGCAGCGCCCTCTAGAGTGAAAGGTTTATAGAATTTGATAAAGGAGCAGTTTCACACTTTCAAATGTTCTTGATCCATACCATTACGAGGGACAGCTTATTACTTAGAAGTAGCAAAGAGCTGAACCTAAATTTTTTTTTTCTCAGTAAATATTCTTTTCAAGGATGCATTTTAGGTAATTAGAACAAAATAGAAATAAGCTCGTTCATTGTAAAAATTTATTTTGTCTCGGTAGTTACACATCTTTTTCTCATCTTCTTCTGAAACCAGTGGTACATAATTATATCTTAAAGTTGATATTTTTATAATATTAATAGTAAACATTGAACTTTTTGTTGACCCATATAACATGCCTAAATTTATTGAATGCCTATTATGTATGTGATACTGCATTTGTATTGGGGAATACACAATAAATAGAGAATAAGTCATACCCCTGGTACTTATACATTTATTTCCACTTGTCTAATGTATCCGAATGTGACCCATATTGGCTCTTGTATTAAAATTGTCTTTATTAAATTAAATAAGAATATTACTATTAATATATATTCCTTCTTTATTACAGAAGAAAATACTCAGGAAACATCACAGGTGAAGAAAAGTTTGAGTGAAGAAGTTTCTCTCTATAGAGGTGACATCACATTGCTAGAGGTAGATGCTATAGTCAATGCTGGTGAGTAGTTGATTTTTTGTGATGTATTTTTTATACTGTTACCCTAAAGCTGGGTTCGAGTCTTGGTGGGTGTCAGGCCAAAAGACACAATCAAGCCAAAGACTGGGAGAAGGAAGGACTTATTACTTGCAACAAGTAAGGAGAACACCAGGGATATTTTCCAAAGCAGTGTCTCGCAGAACAGCAAAATTGGGGAAGTTTTAAGCTAAGGGTACTTGCATACTCATGAAGAGACTTGAGTGGTGTATGCGTATTCATGAAGGGGCTTGAGCAGAGGAGAATTCGGCATAGAATTGGGGCAAAGGTCAACAGAATCAAAGCTTTAGTTGATTGAAGTCAGAAAAGGTCGTCATCATTATTCCATCCTCCACCTTGATGGGGGCCTTAGTTCCTGCAGAACTCATACAGATTATTACATATATCCCTTGAGGAGGAACTAGGACTCGTTTTATCGCTGAACTATTGTTTCTTGACTGCTTTTCCTTTGTTCCTGCATTCTTTCACTTCCCTTAAAATCATTAATTACTGAGACCTGTTCAAAGGCAAGCATTGTGGCCAGGCTTAGATCACAAAATGACTTAGGCCAAAAATGGCCTCTCTTACGTCAAGAAAGCCATGCCTGGTTCTCTTTCTCGGGGGACCCCCTGCCCTATCTGCTTATAATATGAGTATTTATTATTTAAAAATATTTTTTCATAAATAGGAATAGAGGTATTTTAGAAAAAAATATCCCTTCAGGAATAGAAATATCATGAACATAAAAACAAGTTCATCAAACTTTTTCTTCTTTTGACTTTGTAAAGAGATGATTGATCTACAGAAGACAAAAGTAAAATATAAAGGAATTATTTCTGCAATTTCCAAACTTCAGTTGGTTGGTTTCAACTTTTCATGGTTGTTTTTAATTCTTTATCTTAATTATTTTAGTAATTAATGATCTTAAGTAATTTTTGTTTTCAAACATTGGGAAAATAACAGAGTTAATTTATGTTTAATTTTGATTTTAGTTTATTTTATGGTGGTCTGTATCTTCTATATATTTTATTATGTGGGTGTATATCAAGAAATACATAATAGTTGTGATTCTGTAAAAATAAATATCAATAATAGGATATTTAATTATTTTAGTTTGTGTTTTGTAAAGTTAGGCTCTTTGCAAGATGAAAGTGTCAAAAACAAATCTAGACTTAGGTAAAAAGAAGAGGCTTTATTCAAAAAGATTATTATAATAAGGGGTTGAGGCTTATCTCAATAGGGAGAGGAGGAATATTGCAGTAGGAGGAACCACTTTGACCATGAGATCTATAAGCATCTCAGAGTTCAAGCAGAAAAGGGCTTTTCTTTTACAGGGAGAAGTGAACAGGCTGGAAGGAATTGGATGTGAGGCAGTGGGATGAGAGGGTGGATGACAGGACAGTTGATCAGGGAATGTTTTCCCTTGAGGCCAGCTGATTATTGGGAGGGGGTTTTTAAAGAGGGGTTGCTCACCTTCCATTGCTCAAGGGTGACCCAAAGTTCACGGGCTTGGAGGAAGGAGAGAAGCCTGAATAAATTTAGATCAAGTCCAGTTAACAGGCAGTGATCGACCAGAATGGTCAATGCGGACAAATAGGTCAGCTAATCATTTATGAGATAAACAATGGGAATTTGGAGTGTCTGTGTCTTGGCCTTGTCATAGGTTACAAGGGGTCATTGTGAGTTTTATCTAAGTTACATGGGGAAGAGTGGTTCTTTGCAGTAAGCTGTTTCCAGGAACACAAAAGGGGTGGGGGGTAATTTCTTGACAGTCTTTGCTTTCCACGAGTGCAGAATTCAGATGAAGTTCAACGTTGTCTCAGGTTTCCCTCTGGTGATTGAGTAAATTCACACAAGATAGTAGGTGAACGGACAGGTCTCACGGAGAAGTGGAGCACTGTTCAGGATATAGCATAGTGCTGGCCAGCAGGAAGTGTGGAAGCCTGCTCAGCCTGTTCCTCTCTCAGAAGTGACTGTTGGTTGCTATGTGCTGTATCTGCTTTTCTGTAATTAGAGCTCAGTTTTTCTCTTTCTCTCCTTCTAATGCCTTTGTATTTCCTTCCTCCTCTGGGACCTCTCTAAAATGTAAACTCTTCATGAGAGAGCATGTGTCTGGGTCATTTAATCTCCACCCAATGTGAATCACTCCTTTTGGATACAATTCCATTCTCAGATCACCTCGTTCCTACAAGTCTCCCTTATATCTGGTCTCTATGGGCTGTTCATTTGTGGCTCTGGGTAACAAGATGCTTTCTGTGATATGAGGGGCCTCTGGAGAAGACAGGCCCTTGGAAAGAGTCTCATCAACTCCTCCCCAGTACAGAGGTTTCATCGGATACTCTCGTAGTTAGTAAGTCATCAATGATTTATTTATTTATTTATTTTTGGCTGTACCACATGGCATGCAGGATCCTAGTTAGGCAACCAGGGACCAAACCCACACCCCCTGCAGTGGAAGTGCAGAGTCTTAACCACTGGACCACCGGGGAAGTCCCTATTAATGATTTATTTAGGAAGTTCCTGAAGTCTATAAACATGTGAATTTTAATTTAAAACAATTAAAATTAATTAAAAACTATATATACATCACCAGGCTTCCTCTATATTCTTGTAATTTCCAGCCATTGATCCCAGTTCTGCCCTATGGAGTATAATTGATGACATTTATTTCCTTCTTAAATACCTTAAGACCATTCTCACGAGTTTTCTCTTTCTTGTTATTAACATAACAATGAATTTGCCATGTTAGCATACTTCATAATATCAGTAATTATGGTTTTTCCTGAGTTTTGTTAGCTGTATACCTGTTTATCTTCTCACTGAGGCTACAGACTGGTGTCTTTTTCACTTTTTGTGTCATCTGCCTAAGCAATGTCTTGTCCTTATGTTCTTAATAAACACCTGATACTATGTATTTATTAAATTGAACTATATGCAGTTGGATTTGTAGCACTCATAGCACATTCAGCCCTGGGGACTTGACACAGTGAACACAATTTTGGCTCTGATTTTAAAAAAATGATTTATTTGATATTTTTCTGATCAATAAATAAAAATAATTTGGGGGGTAACTTTTAGTGAAATAAAATAAAATGGTGCTAAACAGGAAAACATCACTAACAGGAAAACATCCCATCACTATTTTGATTGTTTGTCCTTGCCTGTATGTGTAATTTTTCGTAGCTGTCACTTAGTGTACAAGGGTTTGATGAATTTATATGAAGGCAGGCAGCAACTTCCAAAAACCATTTGTCACCTTTAGCTTACTTCTCTGGCTGAGATAATTATAATTTGGCCACGTTCTGCATCTCACAAGGACAACCTCATCAGGAAGTACTCAGGTAGATGGAAAAGAGATTCCAAATATACAGTGTAATGACTTTATTTTACAGCTTTCTGCTGTGCCGCTTGTTTGCCTGGTGTGTCGGGAGAGGAACAGCTGTTAACTTTTCAGGTGAATAAGGCAACATGGCAGGAAACTCCAGAGCTGCCTCTGGTGAGAGGCGAATGAGAAGCAATGCGCCCAGTCAAGGTGCCAAAGCAGCCCAGTCATCACTTTCTATCACTTGTAACGCTCTCTTTCCATGTCCGTATTGGACATTGGAACACCTGGTCTTAGTTGCTATCAATGAAATGATTTGATATTTAAAATTTTTTCCTAATAAAGTACTTTTTGAACTTTCTTAGAGTTCTTTAAATATGACCCAGGATGAGCCTCCTATATATTATATTCTTCTCTGTAGGAAATAATGCATATTTTATATATTTTAATAAAATAGATTTTGTAGGCAGTAGGGTACATAGGGAAGTAACACAAATTTTAGATTCAGGCAGACCAGGTTCCAATTCAGACTCTCGTACCTAGGGCCATTTTTTTGTTTAATCTTTTTATATTGAAATAATTAGAGGCAATTGCAAAAATAGTACAAAGAGTCTTGTGTAAGTCCTATAGCTATAGTACAATATCAAAACCAGGTAATTGGCATTGGTACATTGCTATTAACTAGCCTATAGACCTTATTCAAGTTTCAACATTTTTTAACCGGCGTTCGCGTGTTGTGTGTGTGTATGTGTGTAGTTCTATGCAAGTTTATGCCGTGTATACATGCTTGTAACCACCACAAACACCACGATCGAGAACTGTTCTATTATCATGAAAGAACTCCCTCGTGCTACCCTTTGTAGTGGCACCCACCTCCCTGCCCCCCCGCCCGGTTCTCCATCTCTATAGTTTTGTCATTTTAAGAATGTTATATAAATGGAATCATACAGCATGTAACCTTTTGAGACTGATTTTTTTTTTTTTTACTGAACGTAAAGCCCTTGAGGTCCATTCAGGTTTTTGCATGTATCAGTAGTTCATTCCTTCTTATTGCTGAGTAATAAGTCTGTTGCATTGATATACCAAAGTTTGTTCAGCCATTCACCCACTGAAGGGCATTTGGGTTCTCCTCAGTATTTTTCTGTAACCAATAGAGCTGCTGTAATGATTCAAGTACAGTTTTTTGTGCATAGCAGCGTATAAGACTATCTGTAACTAGGCCCTTGTATAATTTTGTACTAAGACTATTGGTCAGAGTTTTGGTCTTTGCTAGAGCTTGGGGAAGAATACATCCATTTAATTTATGGTTCACTATTATATCATTAGAGACAATTTTAGTTGTACCACAATCACAGAAAAATATTTTGTAAGAGATGTGATTTTTATTCATTTGTGGATTGTGGGCTGTATAATGGAAAAGTGGTTAACTTTCCAACTCTAATGGGTTGACTTTGGCCAAAGATGAATTCAGTTTGCCATAAAAAGGATTTTTAAAGTGGAAAGTGAGGAAAAGGTTTGTTTATTTTAGTTCTTCCTTTCCCCACCCCAACATGACAAGGAGAGATACATTTACTTTGTAGTTAATCATAGAGGGCTTGATGTCAGATCAGTCATTATTTTAAATATGCCTCTCTAACTTCCTGGCCAAATGACCTTCTGTAAATTATTTAACCTTTCTAAGCCTTAGTTTATTCATTGGTACAATGGAGATAGTAATAGGGCCTACTTCATAGGGCTGTTGTGAAAATCAAGAGGTAATATATAGAAAGCACTTCACTCAGTGCCTAGCATATAGACACACTCAATAAACAGTAGCAGAATTATACTGCTTAGTTCTAATATCAGAAAAATGATTTTTTTTCTATCAGTGTCACAAGGTAAATTATGCATGTTCTTCAAGTCTTATGCACAGATAGACATTTAACCAACTAAAAGGGTTTATCCTATATTCTACAGCTTTAGCTGTTATACTGTTTACTTGAATTGTGTCCAGGAAAAGTTGTCCAATTCTGAGGCTTTCTAATAAAAGCTGAGTTTCTATAACATTGTTGGTAATTCATATGAACTAATGACAAAGGGAAATAATTGTTTTCATTTACTTTAGTGGTGTTTTTACTGCATTAGTTGTGAATGTCATAATCCTGACAAAAATTAAGATAGTGACATGTGATTGGATAGATAGCCATTTAATAGCTGGGTATAATTTAATTAATATAGAATATCTGAATATTTACATAGTGGGACTGCATGTGATGGAAGAAATGTTACTTTATAGAAGTTTTAAAAAATAATCCCCTCTACTTGCTTAAAATAAATGTTATTTTAATGTACTTTTTTCAGTAAAGCTGAAATAAGGCTTATTTGAAATTAGAGTTCAAATCATTGGGAAAATATTGGGTGGGCTAAAAAGTGCCTTCGGTTTTTTTAAGTAAAAATAAAAGACACATTTTTCATTTTCACCAAGAACTTTATTGAACAACGTATTCATCCTTTTGTTCCATTACCTTCTGCCATTTTTCAGGCAACTTCATGATTCCATCTTCCCAAAATTTTTATGTTTTTGAGAAAAGAACTATTCCAGGTACCTTTTACAGTCTTCCAGGGAATTGAAATTTTTTCCATTAAGATAATTTTGTAAAGACCAAAATAAATGGAAATCTGAAGGTGCAATGTCTGGTGAATACAGCGGATGAATCTGAACTTCCCAGCCAAGCTCTAACGGTTTTTGCCTGGTCATCAAAGTAACGTGAGGTCTTGTGTTATCCGGAAGGAAGATTGTGCGTTTTCTGTTGACTAATTCTGGATGCTTTTCATTGAGTGCCGCTTTCAGTTGGTCTAATTGGGAATAGTACCTGTTGGAATTAATCGTTTGGTTTGCTGGAAGGAGCTCATAATAGAGGACTCCCTTCCAATCCCACCATATACACAACATCACCTTCTTTGGATGAAGATCGGCCTTTGGTGCGGTTTGTGGTAGTTCATTTCACTTGCCCTACAATCTCTTCCATTCCACATTGTTGTACAGTATCCACTTTTCATCGCCTGTCACAGTTTGTTATAAAAATTGAACATTTTCATTACGTTTCAGTAGAGAATCACATGTGGAACTATGGTCAAGAAGGTTTTTTTTGCTTAACTTATGTGGAACCCAAACATCAAAGCAATGAACATAAGCAAGCTGGTGCAAATGATTTTCAGTGCTTGCTTTGGATATTTTTAATAGGTTGGCTATCTCCCACATGGTATAATGTTGATTGTTCTCAATTATTGTTTTGATTTGATTGCTGTAAACTTCAACTGTTTTACCCAACCGTGGAGTATTGTCCAGCGAGAAATCTCCAGCACAAAACTTTGCAAACCACTTTTGACACATTTGATCAGTCACAGCACCTTCTCCATACACTGCACAAATCTTTTTGTGCGTTTCAGTTGCGTTTTTACCTTTCTTGAAATAATGCAGCATAATATGCCGAAAATGTTGCTTTTTTCCATCCATCTTCAAAATTAAGATAGTGACATGTGATTGGATAGATAGCCATTTAATAGCTGGGTATAATTTAATTAATATAGAATATCTGAATATTTACATAGTGGGACTGCATGTGATGGAAGAAATGTTACTTTATAGAAGTTTTAAAAAATAATCCCCTCTACTTGCTTAAAATAAATGTTATTTTAATGTACTTTTTTCAGTAAAGCTGAAATAAGGCTTATTTGAAATTAGAGTTCAAATCATTGGGAAAATATTGGGTGGGCTAAAAAGTGCCTTCGGTTTTTTTAAGTAAAAATAAAAGACACATTTTTCATTTTCACCAAGAACTTTATTGAACAACGTATTCATCCTTTTGTTCCATTACCTTCTGCCATTTTTCAGGCAACTTCATGATTCCATCTTCCCAAAATTTTTATGTTTTTGAGAAAAGAACTATTCCAGGTACCTTTTACAGTCTTCCAGGGAATTGAAATTTTTTCCATTAAGATAATTTTGTAAAGACCAAAATAAATGGAAATCTGAAGGTGCAATGTCTGGTGAATACAGCGGATGAATCTGAACTTCCCAGCCAAGCTCTAACGGTTTTTGCCTGGTCATCAAAGTAACGTGAGGTCTTGTGTTATCCGGAAGGAAGATTGTGCGTTTTCTGTTGACTAATTCTGGATGCTTTTCATTGAGTGCCGCTTTCAGTTGGTCTAATTGGGAATAGTACCTGTTGGAATTAATCGTTTGGTTTGCTGGAAGGAGCTCATAATAGAGGACTCCCTTCCAATCCCACCATATACACAACATCACCTTCTTTGGATGAAGATCGGCCTTTGGTGCGGTTTGTGGTAGTTCATTTCACTTGCCCTACAATCTCTTCCATTCCACATTGTTGTACAGTATCCACTTTTCATCGCCTGTCACAGTTTGTTATAAAAATTGAACATTTTCATTACGTTTCAGTAGAGAATCACATGTGGAACTATGGTCAAGAAGGTTTTTTTTGCTTAACTTATGTGGAACCCAAACATCAAAGCAATGAACATAAGCAAGCTGGTGCAAATGATTTTCAGTGCTTGCTTTGGATATTTTTAATAGGTTGGCTATCTCCCACATGGTATAATGTTGATTGTTCTCAATTATTGTTTTGATTTGATTGCTGTAAACTTCAACTGTTTTACCCAACCGTGGAGTATTGTCCAGCGAGAAATCTCCAGCACAAAACTTTGCAAACCACTTTTGACACATTTGATCAGTCACAGCACCTTCTCCATACACTGCACAAATCTTTTTGTGCGTTTCAGTTGCGTTTTTACCTTTCTTGAAATAATGCAGCATAATATGCCGAAAATGTTGCTTTTTTCCATCCATCTTCAATATTAAAATGGCTACACAAAAATTGACCAATTTTTATAAGTCTTTTTGTAAATGCAAGCTGATATGACAGCTGTCAAATACAATCTAACAAAATTGTTTCAAATGAAGTTAAAGACAACTAAGTGCTACTAGAGCCATCTTATGGAAAAAACTGAACAAACCTTTTGGCCCACCCAATAGGTTCATTTACTCAGAAATATTTTGGACAGAATTGACAGCAACTGCTTGATACAATATGAAATTTCATCTCTACTAACAAAGCCCTAAAATTTTATTCTTCATTAAATTTCTGTATTATATGTTTCTTCTTTTAACATTTTGTTGAGCAAGACACAAAATACATAGTAGACACAAACACACACACGTAAGTGTAGAGTTCAGTAAATTTTCGCAAATTGGTACGCCTGTGTAACTCCATCTAGATCAAAAAGCAGAACATTATCAGTACCCTGGAAGAGCTCTTGGCATCACCTAGTATCTTGTAGTGAATACACGACAGTGGGTTCACTGTCCTCACTTTTAGTAGCATATGTTAGTTTTGCCTCTATTTATATTTTATATAAATGGAACCATATAGTATATACGCCTCAATGTTTGGTTCTTTTAGTTCATCATTATGCTTGTAAGATCGATCTATGTTGTTATGTATAGTGTCAACCATTCATTTTCATTATTATTATGTAATATTTCATTTTGTGAATATGCCACAGTTTATCCAATCTACTGTTGACGGGCATTTAGTTAATTTCAGTTTGGGGTCTTTTACTCCTTCAATGAACATCCTAACACATGTGTATGTGTGCATGTGTATTTTTGTGAATAGATATCTATTATTTCTGTTGGGTTTATTTCTGAGAGTAGAATGGTTTCATCATAGGATCTGTGTATGTTCATACTTATTAGATACTGCTATCTACTAAGCATGCTCTATATCCATGCCAATACTTGATATTTTCTATATTGTTTTTAAAAATAGTACATAAGTGAAGTAATAATTTTTTAATGAATGTATAAAATATACTGACAAAATCAACTTTTTGATCAATCAAATTTTATAGCATTTGTAGCTAATAATCCATCTTAAGGCTTTTTGTAAGTGAACAAATAAAGTAAAAAATGTATATGTTATTTTCCTATAGCTGAGGATGGGATTTTTTTTGTAGTTCCTTATTAGGTTCGTAAAAACATACATGTAATAAATTTTCCTCCTACAGGTAGCAGCACTTAGGAACAAAGTATCATACTATGAAAGTACTATTACTACTACTACTACTACTACTACTACTACTACTACGACTACTAATTTTTTTGGGGGAAGACCAAAACCAGAGAAAACAGTTTTAGAAATGATACTCTCAAACCTACTTTTGGGAATAAAAAGCAATTTCAAAAAAAAAAATCATAAGGTCTATTTCCACTTGTGAGATATCCCACGAAGTCTGTCATTTTGCTGAATACAGATATAAAAAAAATCCTGCAATGTAGTCTTAAAGCCACATTCAAAATAGGGCTATATAAATAGTTTGCTTTTACATTATAGATACACCTTATCAGTAAGACTCATTTGATGTCGCATAATATTGGTAATTTACAAATGTGTAACATTTTTTTCTGAATATAACACTAATGCATGGGTTAGAAAATTGGAAAATGCAGAAAAGTAGAAAGAAATAAAATATGTCAACTTTTAATCCAGAGATAACCACTATACAGCTATAGGTTGTATACTTTACAACAAAACTATATGTGCTGTATTGTAGGCTGCTTTTTTTTTTTTTTTTTTTTTTTGTGGTACGCGGGCCTCTCAGTGTTGTGGCCTCTCCCGTTGCGGAGCACAGGCTCCAGACGTGCAGGCTCAGCGGCCATGGCTCACGGGCCCAGCCGCTCCGCGGCATGTGGGATCTTCCCGGACCAGGGCAGGAACCCGTGTCCCCTGCATCGGCAGGCGGATTCTCAACCACTGCGCCACCAGGGAAGCCCAGTAAGCTGCTTTTTCCCCACTTATATATTTCCCACTTCCCACTTCCTTAAATGTTAAGAACGTGATTTTAAATGATTATTATTCCATTTTTTTCATTTTTATAAATCTATAATGAATGTCCTCATACCAAAATTTTTATAAACATCTCCAATTATTTCTTCAAAATGTTTTAGTTAGAAGGAGTTATTAGGTAAAGGGCTGTAATATTTTAAAAAATGATTTGATATCCATTGCTTCTTAGAACGAATGTTATAGTATGCTTTTTCAAGGGTGATGTTTAAGTGCAAATTCTTGTAAATACCAGTTTACATCATTACAAAATCAGTCCTACCAATTTAATAGTGACTAATATCATCCAATTTGTTTTATTATGAGTGATATTGAATGCTTTTTTCTTATATTTATTGGACATTTGCATTTTTTAAAGTTTTATGCTCATATTCCTAACTAGGTTTTCTATTGGACATTTGTCTCTTTTTAATTGGGGGAAAGCTTATAATATGTTAACAAGAGTAATATATACTCTTTGCTTCTACCTTTTAAATTGTTTCTTTAATTTATATTAAGCTGCACATAGAATTTATGCTCATGAAAAGGTAGTGGTGTATATTTTTAAATTATTGTGGCTTTCACATATGTATTCTGGTTTGGGATCCTGTGACTCCTCCCTCAACCTCTGCCATTTGTCCGCCTTTTTATTTATTTCTTGGTGAATCTTGTCCTTTTATTCTACCAGATAAATTTTAGAATTGTTTTGTCAAGTTCAAAATCAAAACAAAAAAGAAAAACAACCTCCATCACAACAAATATCCCAGAAATATCAATGGAATTTTGATTAGAAATGTAGGTTATTCAGAGAGTTTTGACATTTTTAACATAATGCATCTTCCTGTCTATGAATGGTTCTGGTTGTTAGATTGATTTAAATCTCCTTTCCTTAATATCCCTCAGTAAAGTTTTATAGTTTTCATCTTATGGGTCTCACACAGTTGTTTTATCCTAGCAAGTTTGTAATTTTGTTGCTATCATGAATGGTATCTATTTTTTCTATTATTTATTTTACCAGATTATTTTCAGTAATACAGAAAAGCTATTAATTTAATCATTGTCCACCTTACTGCAGTTAGTTTTTGTAGCTTTTCAGTTGATTCTCTTGGGTTTTCTAGGCATATATATTGTTATACACGCTATTTCTCTGCCCTTTTTCTTGCATTGGCTACTGCATGATAACACTGTTAAATTACTTGCCGTAAGACATTCTTGCTTATTCTTGATTTTCATGGGAATGCCTTTAGTCAGATGTTTCGTAATTCATTCATTCGTTCATTCAACAAATATATATGAAGTATCTGCTATATGACAAGCCCTATGCTAAGTGTGAGAGAGAAAATGGCGAGAAAAACAGAGATCATCTAAGCTGTTAAGTTTACAGACTAGTGGGAGTTAAACAGTTATGTGACTAAATATAAATTTACAGTTGACAGATTGAGGCTTTTGTTGTAAATAGCTTGTAAAATTTTGCTAATTGTAAGGAAGGCTGAGATTCTAACTACAAAGCATTTAGGTCCTTATTAGAGAGTTCACCCTGTCAGAAAAGTTGAACTACAATTAAAGTATTAACCACAATGAAACAGTTATTTTAAGTTTTATGCAAGTAGACAAAATAAAACTAATTTTCTATTTCTTTCCATTATTTCTTTGAGGTTTTGTAATTTTTTTTCTTATTGACTGAGGTTTATGTTCATATTGCTTTTTCTTAAGTTTATGCTTCTTAATATTGCTTTTTCCTCTTTAAAATGGTTCCTCTGTCTTTTAATCAGTTCTTTTCATTGGTTCTGAAGAACTCAGTGGGCCTAAGAGTCTGCTGAGTAAGGCAGTATTAAAACCAAGTGTTCACTATAAATTTACCGAAATTTCAGAGCTCTTAATTTGGGATAACCGACTATTAGGTAGTTAGTAGCTAGCTACAAATTACTTTTGGAGTGATACTGTTGAAGTTTCTGGAGCATTAGTTCTTAGCATGGAGATAGTAATGTTCAGAAACCATTTCTTGCCACCTTCTCTTCAGATCCAGCCCAGCACCCATTTCAGCTAAGCCAAGCAAAGGGGAAAGAATTTCTACCCATCATTCTCCCCCTTTACTTTCCTTCCTATGCTATGCCAGGACCTGCTGATCAGAAGTGCTGATCAAAATCACCACTGTGGATAGCTGTCATTTGATTAACCTGTGAAGTATAGTTGAGCAGAAGGTATAGGTGTAGGATGGGTGAGAACAATTTTTTTTTTTTTTTTTTTTTGTGGTGTGCGGGCCTTCCCCGGGCGCGGCCTCTCCCGCTGGAAGTATAGTTGAGCAGAAGGTATAGGTGTAGGATGGGTGAGAACAATTTTTTTTTTTTTTTTTGTGGTATGCGGGCCTTCCCCTGCCGCGGCCTCTCCCGCTGCAGAGCACAGGCTCCGGACGCGCAGGCCCAGCGGCCATGGCCCACGGGCCCAGCCGCTCCGCGGCACGCGGGACCCCCCCAGACCGGGGCGCGAACCCGGCTCCCCTGCACCGGCAGGCGGACGCGCAACCACCGCGCCACCAGGGAAGCCCGAGAACAATTTTTTTGAGGTGAATTCTTAACACGGTTACAGGTTTAAGTGTGAGCTTCCAGCTGTAAGAATATTGGTGTCTTTGCTTTATCTGGTGTGAGGATAGACAGAAAACAGAGTCTCTGTGAGGGTGGAGTGAAAGGTTAAATGTAAAAGAGCCTTTATGATGTGTTAAATTATCATTTCAGTTGTTATTTAGCTTTGCATCCCAACATATTTTTCAAAATATTTCTGTTCTTCGACCCATCACTTCTTTGTTTTTCTGATTTACAATTTTTCTTTCTGGGGGAATTTGTGGAATCAAACTAAACATTAAATACTCCAAGGAATTAGGAGATAATCCTCAAAAGAAAATAACTGCCAAGAGGGATGGATGGCTTCCAGGAAATTCCCCTCTGAGTTTTCAACTTCTATTATTGACCCCTCTTGTCACTATTTTTAAGGGAATATCCCTTGGAGTTAAATAGTAACATAGTCCTCAAGGGACTCTGAGAGACTAAAATAAAAAAAAAATGCTGGGGGAAAGTGATCGGAACTGCTTGGGCGTTTGTTCCATGTTTTCAGAGATTTTTTTTTTTCTCTTTGAGAATTCTTCAGTGCACTTAGGGAAATTTATATTTTGTTTGTCACACATACTAGTCAATTGGATTAAAAAATATTTTAAAAGATCTTTTTGGGTGGCTGATTACAAAAGGAATACACATTAATATTTAAAATAGGGAAAATATAAAATACAGAAAAGAATAAAATATTCTCCATAACGTTTCCAAACACATACATCATTGTTTAAGCTCAGCGTTTCTGCTTCAGGTTATTTTCTTTTTATTTTATAGATGTATTTTGAATTTTAGAAAATACTGCTTAATTTTTAAAATCATTTTTACATGTCATTTTAAATAGCTGCATGATATTCAGTCATACACATGAATGTTTATCTAACTATTCCTTTATTGTTGGAAACTTAGATTGTTTCATGATTTTTACTGTTACAAACAGGCTGAGACAAACATCCTATCAGATAAATCTTTGTAAAAAAATCTTTGATTATTCCCTTGGAATATAGTCCTTGAAGTGAAATTATGGGAGTATGAAAGTTTTTAAACTTTTGATGTATGTAACCAAATAGTTCTATGGAAAGGTTAAATGAATTTATTTCTCTCAAGTTAAAAGAGTATGTATTTCCCCAAACTTCATCAATATTAACTTTGATGATTTTTTTTTAACCTATGCCTTTGAATTGTACTTCATTGTTTTAATTTCCAATTCTATAAAGACAGGAAACATAACTTTTGGTGTTATCTTCTGGAATTGAATGCAGGATTTTACCTATAAAATTTTTTTGGCACCAAGGTACAAGTAACTTGGTTGTGGTAGCCTGGAGGCATTGGGTGGGGTTGGGTTGGTTGGAGGCCTGAGGAGAACAGTACTGAATGTTTCTCAACAGAGAAACCCAATAGCTCAAGTTCATTGCTGCTGTTCTGTTCCTGAAATTCAAGATGGTGGGGAAAGAGGTGGACATTGCAGTACCTTGAAATGAGAGAGGAACTGGGTTTTTTTGTTTTGTTTTGTTTTCACTTTCAGAGTGGTACCTAGGATCCAGCACAGCACTTAGCCCTGGGGATATCTTATGGCCATGGCTTTGGTTCTTAGAGGCTGTTGAAAAGCATGGTTTCTCTGAAACTTTCAGCCTTTTCCCTATGCAAGAAAATCTCAAAGCCCACCCCTGGGGCTAGAATGGGTGGTAGTCCCTATGTGCCATATAAGCCAGAGCACCCCTGCTTTGTAAAAAGTCTTCACATTTACTGAAAGCATCCCTAGCTTCTGAAATTGGATTCAGCCCTTTCATTGCTACTTTCCATGTGGACTGAGCCAATTGGACTGAGACTGTAGAGGAGGCAGCCAGTCCCCGGAAGGGGAAGCAGCTGTGCTTACATTAGGATGAAGGGAATGGGGAAGTGAATTCTAATTCTACTGGTAGTTAATAAATACAAACACCATCTGCCATAGTTTGTCTTGTAATTGTGTGAGTTGTCAACAGTTGATTATGGTTAAATCTAGTTAAAAGCTGAACTTCATAATGATGCTAATTGACATTTCATGAGGCCTAGGGGCTTTCTAATGCTCATGTGCAACTGTATATGGAATCGTCTATGCTCTTTTACTTTCAAAATTTTTATTTTTTAATTATACAGTAAAATTGAAAAACAATTTTATGTACACTTCTCTTAATTTCAGCCAAAGAAAATGTATATTTTATTTTTTACGTATACAGGTCAACTTAATTTCTAAGTTATTTTTCTTCTTTATTTGTGACTTTTGGGGAGCTGCTTCTTGTGGGGTCTAAAACATGTGGATGATATTCATTCTGTTCTGTTGACTGAATATAATCGTAGTCATTTGGCTTTTAGTTTACTTAATTTTTCTTCATTTAAGGCCTTGCTTTACATGTGTAGGGAAAGGGAAAAGTGACATTGATTTCTTAATTCTAATCATTAATTCATATAAAAATTAGGCTCCATAAATAATAGTGAAGAAAGATAGCTTATTGGTAGAAAGTAAGCATTCTTATATTTTCATGATATATAAATCTTTAATTAATTAATTAATTAATTAATTATTGGAGTAAAATTGCTTTACCATGTTGTGTTAGTTTCTGCTGTACAATGAAGTGAATCAGCTATATGTATACCTATATCCCCTCCCTCTTGGACCGCCCTCCCATGACCCCCATCCCACCCATCTAGGTGGTCACAGAGTGCTGAGCTGAGCTCCCCGTGCTATACAGCAGGTTCCCACTATCTATCTATTTTAGGCATGGTAATGTATTTATGTCAAACCTAATCTCCCAATTTGTCCCACCCTCCCCTTCCTCCCCTTTATCCATATGTCTGTTCTCTCCATCTGTGTTTCTATTCCTGCCCAACCAATAGGTTCATCTGTACCATTTTTCTAGATTCCACATATATGTGTTAATATACAATATTTGTTTTTCTCTTTCTGGCTTACTTCACTCTGTATCACAGACTCTAGGTTGATATTTGTCTTTTGGTATCTGACTTAATTCACTCTGTATGACAATCTCTATGTCCATCCATGTGCTGCAAATGGAATTATTTTGCTCTTTTTTATGGCTAATATTCCATTGTATATATGTACCACATCTTCTTTATCCATTCATCTGTCATTAGACATTTAGGTTGTTTCCATGTCCTGGCCATTGTAAATAGTGCTGCAATGAACATTGGGGTACATGTATCCTTTTGAATTATGGTTTTCTTGGGGTATATGCCCAGTAGTGGGATTGCTGGGTCATATGGTAATTCTATTTTTAGTTCTTTAAGGAATCTCCATACTGTTTTCCATAGTGGCTGTATCAATTTACATTCCCACCAACAGTGCAAAAGGGTTCCCTTTTCTTCACACCCTCTCCAGCATTTATTATTTGTAGATTTTTTGATGATGGCCATTCTTACTGGTGTGAGGTGATACCTCATTGTAGTTTTGATTTGCATTTCTCTGATAATTAGTGATGTTGAGCATCTTTTCATGTGCCCCTTGGCCATCTGTATGTCTTCTTTAGTGAAATGTCTGTTTAGGTCTCCCACCCGTTTTTTAATTGGGTTGTTTGTTTTTCTGATATTGAGCTCCATGAGCTGTTTGTATATTTTGGAGATTAATCTTTTGTCTGTTGCTTCATTTGCAAATATTTTCTCCCATTCTGAGGGTTGTCTTTTCGTCTTGTTTATGGTTTCCTTTGCTGTGCAAAAGCTTTTAAGTTTACTTAGGTCCCATTTGTTTATTTTTGTTTTTATTTCCATTACTCTAGGAGGTGGGTCAAAAAAGATCTTGCTGTGGTTTATGTCAAAGAGTGTTTTTCCTATGTTTTCCTCTAAGAGTTTTATAGTGTCTGGTCTTACATTTAGGTAAAATCTTTTAAACTTCAGCAGTTTCAGAGGAACTTACTGATTTTTGTTAAATTTGCATTTGGTGAATAGCCCCCTTATGGAGTAAATTGTGTATACTTAAAAAGAAAAGAGTCAGTGTTTAATGCCTCAGTAAGAACAATATTCTTACAGCTCAGATTTGGTGCTTTTTGATTGACAAGTCGTTTATTACACTTGGTGTCATATAAGGGAAGATTTTGGTCATTTTGATAAGAAAGGTTGAGAATTATTTTTCAACATTAGTTGGTTTTAGCTTTCTAGTTATAAAAGCAGCCAACGTTTGCTTTAGAATAGGGACAGAAATAAATAGTTTATTTTGGCATACTATCAGTGCAAAGGCAACAGCTTTTTCACTACTCTTTTAATTTTTGTAACTGTTTGAAGAAGCAAAGTTATGGCATTAAATTTCCCCAGCTTCTTTTGACCTTGAGGTAAATCTGATTTGCTTTGTTTAGTTTTAATTTTATGACACATCACATTTCTGTTGGGTCCAAAATTAAACTTCAGGGTAGAGGTATATATTTCCACACTGGGATTGTGAACAGAATAAATTACCAGAGAATTATGTTTAAATGAATGTATAAGTGTAGGAATGTTGACTAGACTAGCTACACTTTCCCATCTAAACAGCTTGTTAATGTGCAATCAGTCACTGGAGTTGCCATGAACTTGGAGCTTAATGAACAGGTGGAGAAAGAGGATGAATCCCAATTCAAAGTGGATCTGACAGCTTATCAGGCAATTTCACTGATAGCTAATCCATTTCATTTGGCAACTTAATTTATCACACAATTTTCATCCCATGGGTTTCTGGGTGGAAGTTAATTCAGAAACATGTCTGATCCATAGGGTTGAAGAGATCTGCTTAAACTTCGTGAGGACATTTAGAAATAAGTTATTTTAAATGCATAAAACAGTTTTCTTTTACAATTCCTTTTGTATTTAACCAAGTCCTCCTTAAAATTTGTAGATGGTACTTGCATTTGATGGTATATCAAGACAGTTAAGTAAGGTTTATTTGTTCTAAATTTCTAAATTAAACAAATTGTTAATTTTAACTCATTGGTGAAAATAACACTTAAATGTTGTGTGAGTATAATTCTATCTTTACATATAGAAAAGTTACTGGTTGTGAATATGTTTTATAGCATCCATAGCAAGAAATAATGAGCAAAAGAAATTATTTCTTTAAAGCTTACAATTTTACATCTGCTGAGTACTTGCAAATTCTCTAATTCGACTGATTTACAGCTCATTATTTTACTTAAAAATATCTCTTATGGCAATATTCTTTGACAGAAAGGAAGAAATGTAACCTACCTCTCATAGCTCACACTCGGTGCTCAGAATTTGCAAGAATGAGGCTTATTAATTTGACTTAGCTTAGGACCTGGCTATGGTTTAAAATAATTTCAAAACCAGAAGCATATTTTCTTCACTTTTTAAAGACTTGATTTATAGTGTATAGAAAGTTAAATTGAATATTGATCCTTAAAAAGCAAATGTGTCCTGTAAAAATGATGGAACAAAAGAACACAATATAAGATGACAGAGTGATTGATTGTCCACGGCCTGGAGACAGCCTCCTCCCTTAGATGTCATCTTCGCTGGGCATCTGTAGCTCTGAGAGGGTGATGGGGGTGAAGTGTTAGGCGAGATTAGTTGCACCCTGGCATGAACTGTTACATTTTATAAGAAGATTGAGGAAGGCTGGTAACAAATCATTTCTAAGAAGGAATTTGAGGAATGAGGACTGGAGCTCAAGATCAATAAGATCTATGATATAACTCCAGGAGGGGACACCAGGGAATTCCTTATAATTTCTCAAGCCCGGAAGCGTCTTCAAAAAGAATTTAAGTCAGTGAAAAATAATTGAGATGACAGAAAACCACAACTGGCATAAGGCTGTCATTGATTGGATGTGTCAGGCAAATTGTGGCTATCATTCTTAAGACCAGGCTGATTAAAGTAATATCTTCATAATCTAGAGGGGCTCAGTGTTGAATCATCCTGGCACCTTTCCCAAATCCCCTTTCTGAGTCTTTGGCATTTTCCCCTGGAACATATTTCAGACCTGCAACCTTGTCATTTTTGAAACTGGACTTTCATTTTTACCTTTGAAGGAAAATGATCATCAAGTCCAGTACTAGACCTTGGGAATCAAGCCAAAAGAAAAAGAAAAAATCTCTGGGTATTGTTTGACTTTTTTCTTCTTTCTTACAATAGTAATGATTATGTCAAACTTTAGTGGGCATCAGAATCATCCAGAATCTTGTTTTAAATGTTGATTTCTATTTCCCAGCACCTCAGAATTCAGATTCGGCAGGTGTAGGAGGTGCCCTTGGAATTTCCAGTTAACAAGCATGATGATGCAGAGGTTCTGATGCAGGAGTCTGTACACCCTTCTTTTTTTTTCTTTTTTTGTGCGGTATGCGGGCCTCTCACTGTTGTGGCCTCTCCCGTTGCGGAGCACAGGCTCCAGACACGCAGGCTCAGTGGCCATGGCTCACGGGCCTAGCCGCTCCACGGTATGTGGGATCTTCCCAGACCGGGGCACGAACCCGTGTCCCCTGCATCGGCAGGAGGATTCTCAACCACTGTGCCACCAGGGCAGCCCTGTACACCCTTCTTTATGAATCATTTCCCTATACTCTAGGGCTTAGAGCATACCAAGAAAGGTCCATGCACTTGCTCTCTGGTACTCTTTATCAGACCTTTTGGAAAATCTTCTTTCTTCAGGGCTTTCACAGATATGTGTTGGAAAGAACTGTATCTTCTTCTGTTCTCTTAAAGCAATCTGGGCTTTAGTATTTACCCTTCCCTTCCCTTCCTTTCCCTTCCCTTCCCTCGCTTCTCTTCCTTTCTCTTTCCTCCTCATTTTCCTCTCTTATTCCTTCCTTTCTCTCTTGCTTCCTTCTTTCTAATGCAAATTTAGTTAGAATTTGTGCCTAATTCTCTGCCAGACACTGAGATGGTAGACAGTCTTTGTTCTAAAGGACCTTGTACTTTCTAGGAAGATACATATATACATAAGCAACTATATGATTCAGGACTAATGACAAGTGACGTTGAAGAAATAGAAACCAAATGTCAGGAAAGGAGTAATTGTGAGTGTGGATGTCAGGAAAGACTTCATAAGTGTGATGGTAAAGCATTGAGGAGAGTAGCATTACAGTAGGCATAAAGACAAGAAATTGCATGAACAAATGCCCAAAGCATGAGAAAGTCTGTCTTGTCGCAGAAATGGTGCATTGGTTTAAGATTTATTCGTGGCTCTTTGGAAATATCACTGGGGTAAGGAGTAAGGAGACTGGGGTTCCAATGTTGGTATGGAGCTGATGAGCTGGATTTTGATGACCTCCAGTATAAGTCCATATGTGTGTTTGTCTTACTTCACTGGTTCTAATCTTAGGTTTATCTCTCTTGCATGGCTGACTTTTCTCAAAGGAGAGTGTGTACTACTCCCTGTGGGATCTTTCTGGACTATCTCTGATTTACCACCACACCAAGAACCACGAAAAAATCAGTTGGAGAAGCAGTAGAGTTTAGTGGTGTGATAGGCTGAAAAACAGACCCCCCTCAAAAGATCCACCTCCTGATCCTTGGAATTTATGAGTATTACCTTACATGGCTGATGTAATTAAGTTAAGGATCTTGATATTTGACTACATACAGAGGAGAAGGCGATGTGAAGATGGAGATGAGATTTGAAGATGCTAGCCTTGAAGATTGGAGTGATGCAGGGAGAGAGAAGGAATGCTGACAGCCACCAGAAGCTGGAGGAGGCAATGAACTTCTCCCCTAGAGTCTTCAGAGGGAGGGCAGCCCTGCTGACACCTTAGTTTCTGCCCAGTGAAACTGATTTTGGGCTTCTGGTCTCCAAAACTGTGAGAGGATAAATGTGTGTTGTTTTAAGCCGTGTACTTTGTGGCAATTTTTTATAGCAGCTCTACGAAACTAATAAAGTGGTTAAGAGGTTAAGAGGTTGAGCTCTGAAGTTTGAAAGATGGGGATATTATTGTTAGTGCGGCCTTAGACAAGTTCCTTAGATCGCTGATGCTTAAAATGTAGTTTTGAGGAGGAAATGACCTAACATATATGTGCTTTGTGTGGTGTCCAGTTCCTGGTACATGTTGTAAACTGCTTAATAAATGTTAAATATGATGGTGATGATGATGATGTCAGTGGTAACAAGAAAAAAGTAATGAAAGTGGGGAAAACCCAAATGGATCCATTTTGCTGTAGCATTTCTGATTTAATAAGCTACTGACTCTGTTACTTCTGATAAATTATAACTCTTACTATGTAAATGATAGATAACAAAACCCTACTAAGAAGACATTTAGTGAAATAAGGATCCTATAATAAAAAATCCTCAAGTTGGATTATGTTCTATGGGGAAGAGAGTGAGAGATGTTGGATTTTTGGGTAGGGCTTTTTTTTTTTTTTCTTCTCCTTTGTTTTACTTGTTTTCTTCAAATAACCTGCAGCTTGGAAGGAGACACCTTTTGACTGAAAAACTCTGTCTTGGTAGCTAGCAGAAATGGTCTCAGTGGAGAAACAGTGTGTTTGCCAATTAGAAGTTCATATTACTTTCAATTTTTCTTCTAATAGTTTCAGGAGTTTGAGTGAAATTGAGATTTATATTTTTTTCAGTGCTATATGTGACCACTCATGATAAGATTAGGAATAAAGATGGAAAAATAAAGGCAAAATAAAATAAAACATAGAAATACACAAACTGTGGTGATCCTGATTTTGCCTTATGAAAATTGAGATCCAGTAAGTAGACTTGTGTTGGAATTATCGGTCATTCAAACATTATTCTTCAAGCATAAAAACAGCCACCCTATTAGTGAGCCAAGATGTTAGATCTGTAGATTTACTGAGCCATATGTATAGGCATTGACTAGATCTCTTTCCATTGCGATAGAAGTGATGTAATTAAGAATCTGGTGCATCTGATTTGTGAGTCTTGGACAGACAGTTTCTTGGCAGTGATGACAGGTCTTATCCCTGTTGCTGTGAGTAGACTTGAGGTAGGGAGCTATTTTACATTCTGTCAGACTGAGGCTTCCACCTGTGAAGTGAACTATTATTTAGAGAATTTTGTCTTCTCAGCAATTATTAAAATACCATTACCAAGTAAATCTCACTGTGGTGATTCATCAAATCAAGAGCTTTCTGAGGGCAGGGACTGTGTCATCCATTTCTGTATCTCCGGTGCCTTGCACCATGTCAGGCACATTATCAGTGCTCAGGAGATGTTTGTGGAATTAATGAATGGTTGAGTACATCATTTCCTGTAATCAAGACTTTTAGTTAGAATGGAGGGAAATAGACGCAGACATTGAGTATTTCTACTTTCTATCATTTAGCAGGACTCTCCCAACTGGTGGACTTACAGTTTTTAATGTAATGTTTTTTCTTTCTTTTCATTTAAAATTTCTTTGGAAGCACAAAGAATAAATATAAACATAATATACAATATATGTATATAATATGTAAGTATAATATACATAAAATAAGAGGAAATAAATTAGCAATTATTTCATCTTCTAGAAAATTGTGTTGATTTTTTTCCTATTTGTCTCTATGCAT
The DNA here is from genome assembly GCF_002837175.3 of Physeter macrocephalus. Lineage (NCBI taxonomy): Eukaryota > Metazoa > Chordata > Mammalia > Artiodactyla > Physeteridae > Physeter > Physeter macrocephalus. The sequence goes on from NC_041227.1 coordinate 38,432,489, forward strand.
TTATACACTTTTTTGCATAATTATGGTTAGAACAAAGATCTAATTTGGTGCACAGTTTTTCACTTAATGTAAACATTTTTATATAGTTTTATACAGTTCATAATTATTATAATTTTAAATGGCTACATAATATATTCTTTACTTCTTTTTCCCTGTAATCCCCCATCTGCTTTGTCTCTTTAGTGAATTCCACTTAGCTTTCAAGGTCTGGTCCAACAGTTTCCTCATTTCTGTTGACTTTTATGATTCTAGTACTTTACACATATGTTGATTGTAGAACTTTTTGATATTATATAACTTTTTCTTTTTACAAAATTACCAGAAGTGAGGTACGTCAGAGCATGGATTATCTAATTGTGTGTCCTGATGCCTCACTCAGGCATGGTTACATAATAGGCACTCAACAAATATTTGCAGCATATATAATACCATTCTAGAGTCTGGGAACAAAAGGATGAATAAGATACAGTTTCTGGATTTGATGCTCCAAGTATTGTGGCAGAGACAGGTAGGTAAAATCATGTAGAAGTTGCGGTTCTAGAGTTGTGTATGTGATTCTAGGAAAACCCCGAGAAGGCCGACATTTTCATGTTATAGTTTTTCTTATGAATTTTTTTTTGGGGAGGGCGTGCTGTATTTCGAGGAGTGGTATGGCTAGGCTAAGGAGTATAACATTTCTATGGCTCTTGATTTTTCTTGTCAAATTATTTTCCAAAAGATTCTGTTCCTCATATGTGCCTTGTTTGCTCATGTTATTTTCTCATTTATATTCAATATGTTGAAATATATTTTTCACCAAGTTATATAATCTCCTTATGTAATTGTGGTAGGCAGAACTCTAAGATGTTACTCAAGATTCATCATTTTCTCTCCCCAGTATTCACGCCCTGAGCAATCCCTGGGACTGTAAACTTGATAGTTTTCACTCCCATGATTAGGTTATGTTAAATGGCATAATTCACATTCAGAAAGGGGGATTTTCAGGGTGGGTCTGATCCTACATAGTAGTTATAACTACATTAGCCTTTTGAAAGCAGTTTTCTCTGACTGGTAGTAGTAAAAGAAGTCAGAAAAAGTAAAAGCACGAGAAGGATTCGTCATGTCTTTGCTGGCTTGAAGAATGAGGAGTCCACGTGGAAAGGAACTAGACTTGAAATGCTCAAATGCCCAGCCTCTAGGAGCTGAGACCACTCCTGGCTGACAGCCATCAAGGAGACAGGGGCCTCAGTCCTAGCACCATGAGGAACTGAATTCTGTCAACAACAAAAATGTGCTTAGAAGATTTTTCTCCAGTTTCAGTCTAGAACTTAGCCCCACTGACACCTTAATTTCAGCCTTGTGATCCCCAGTCACATTGTGACTGTATTTTTGGCCTACAGATATGTGAGCTCACAAATGGGTGTTGTTTTAAGCTGCTATATTTGTAGTAATTTGTTACACAGCAATAGAAAGTGAATATAATAATATATTAATAATTTGTGATATTTACTACACGTATCTTTTCGGGTTTATTGTGAGTTTTACTTGTACAAAACTTTTGCTTTTTTATATAATTGCATCCGTTGAATTTCTTATTGATGATTTCTAGCATTTCCTCAAATTTTAGAGGGTGTTAGATAGGGTGGTGTGGGTAGACCTTTCAGAGGATTTGAGTCTGAGTCTCAAATGACAAATTTGATTGTATTCTGTCACTGGCACCCGTTTTGCATAATAATTTATAATATTTCCATCTAAACATTGACACTTTCCATTGCTACTTAGCTAAGGATAAATAAAAATAAATTTTCCGTTGGAAAAGTTGGGATTTTCTCAATAAAATATTCCCTTTGATGTTTGAATGGAACTTTTAAATATAACACGTCAACACTAATGGGGACCTAACAATGGAGGGAAGCTCCCTAGGAGCTATGCCATTAGCCCTTCATCTCACCATAAATCTTGGCAAGAGAAATCTCCAGACTTTTCACTTTTATTCCACCCTGCTTCCAAATTGCAAATTCTCTTAATGGCCTAGATCTGGCCTATTGCCTATTATTGTCAGTGTTGTTCTGGTCTAGAATGGGCTTCTACAAGAGGCTAGAAGGGATGAGTTTTCAGTTTTCTTCCATGAGTCTAATACCAAACTCAAAGTCATGGTTATAAGCAACAACTTGACTGCTGTGATTTTTAACACCTACCCATATTATTGACTGTTGTTAATGCTTCAGGTATTTCTGTAACATTCCTGGATTGATGTTACAAACATTCCAAACAGGGGACTCTTTTACTATTGTGGATGCATTTGTTCTTTCAACATACATATATTAAGGACCTACTTTGTTCTAGGTCTGCAGGCCTTGTTATTTTTTGCCTTTTCCATTGGACACTTGTATGGCAAATAGACTGTGCCAAGAAAATCTTCAGTGTTAGAAAGGAAAATACATATAGTGATTTTCTTGGCTGATCTCATAGAAAGGCTTGGGTTTTACATAGGCAGAAGCTAGTAGTTATGTGAACTTAAGACACGATTTTGATTTTTATAATGTGAATATGTGCCAATTTGTTCAAATATTGGGACTACTTCTATTAGAGCTTAATTTAAGCATTGAGATGAAAATTAGAAGCATGGATTCTTGGATTGGAAAAAATAATATTATTAAAATGGCCATACCACCCAAAGCAATCTACAGATTTAATGCAATCCCTGTCAAATTATCCATGACTTTTTTCACAGAACTAGAACAAATAACCATAAAAGACCCAGAATTGCTAAGGCAATCCTGAGGAAAAGGAACAAAGCAGAAGGCATAACCCTCTCAGACTTCAAGATATACTGTAAAGTTACAGTAATCAAAACAGTATGGTATTGGCAAAAAGACAGACATATGGCTCATTGGAACAGAATAGAGAGCCTAGAAATAAACTCACATACCTATGGTCAATTAATTTTTGACAAAGGAGGCAAGAATATACAATGGAAAAAAGACTGTCTCTTCAGCAAGTGGTGTTGGGAAAGTTGGACAGCTGCGTGTAAATCAATGAAGTTAGAACACACCCTCACACCATACATAAAAATAAACTCAAAATGGCTCAAGATTTAAATATAAGACATGACACCATAAAACTCCTAGAAGAGAACATAGGCTGTTTAAACATTCTCTGACATAAATTGTACCAATGTTTTCTTAGGTCAGTCTCCCAAGGCAATAGAAATAAAAGCAAAAATAAACAAATGGAACCTAATCAAACTTACAAGCTTTTGTACAACAAAGGAAACCATAAACAAAATGGAAAGACAACCTGTGGACTGGGAGAAAATATTTGCAAATGATGTGACCGACAAGGGCTTAATTTCTAAAATATACAAACAGCTCATACAACTCAACAACAACAACAACATGAACAACCCAACGGAAGAATCAGCAAAAGACATAAATAGACATTTCTTCAATGAAGACATACACAAGGCCAACAGGCACATGAAAAGATGCTCAGCATCACTGATTATTAGAGAAAGGCAAATCAAAACTACAGTGAGATATCACCTCATACTGGTCAGAATGGCCATCCTTAAAAAGTCTACAAATAATAAATTCTGCAGAGGGTGTGGAGAAAAGGGGACCCTGCTATGTTGTTTGTGGGAATGTAAATTGGTGCAGCCACTATGGAAAACAGTACGGAGGTTCCTCAAAAAACCAAAAATAGAATTGCCATATGATCCAGTAATCCCTGAGCATATATCCGGACAAAACTATAATTCACCCCTATTTTCATAGCAGCACTATTCACATGGAAACAGCGTAAATGTCCATCGACAGAGGAATGGATAAAGAAGATGTGGTACATATACCCAATGGACTACTACTCAGCCATAAAAAAAGAATGAAATAATGCCATTTGCAGCAACATGGATGGACATAGAGATTATCATATTAAGTGAAGTAAGTCAGAAAGAGAAAGACAAATACCATATGGTATCACTTATAGGTGGAATCTAAAATATAACAAATGAACTTATCTATGAAACAGAAATGGACTCACAGACAAGGAGAACAGACTTGTGGTTTCCAAGGGGGAGGAGAGGTGGGGAAGGGAAGGATTGGGAATTTGGGATTAACAGATGCAAACTATTACATATAGAATGGATAAACAACAAGGTCCTACTGTATAGCACAGGGAACTATATTCAATATCCTGTAATAAACCATAACGGAAAAGAATATGAGAAAGAATGTATGTGTATAACTGAATCACTTTGCTCTATGGCAGAAATTAACACAACATTGTAAATCAACTATAATAAAATAAATTTAAAAAATGGGAAGCATGGAAATGAGAAAACTCTAATTATAGTCCTGTCAGGGGCACATAGTCATTATGTATAGATCAGTAGGTTAGAAAGTGATACTGTCATACAGCATCATGTAATTTCCAAACTGGAAAGGAATTAACAAATTATCCAGGCCAGATGCTTCATGTTACTGATGGGGAAACTGAGGCCTAGAGAGCAGAAGTAACACACTCAAGGATATGCAGACCATGTGTGGCAGAACCATGTATAGGATTTAGGTTTCCTGATGCTAACTTCTGTTCTTTTGCTCAAGTCAGTTACATGTGCTACTTTTCAAACTTAATAATTCAGTAGAAACTGGATATGTATTTGGTGATATTAAGTTAATATTGTAGGTTTGACTCTGGAGAGTTTTCAGGACTCGTTCTTTTCTTTAGTATTGAAACTGTATAGATTCTATTAAAATACTCAGTAAACCTTGTATCTTTTGAAGTATTTGTTTGGTTGTAATATGGATAGTAACTGAAACTTCTGACTGCAGCATTATAGTTTCGCCTGAGTGAATTTCTGAAATTTTTGTATTCCATTGTTGCTGAGTATTTTTGGTTTATTGGTTAGAGAAAGGAAACAGTTCTACAGATACATTCTCTTCTACTGCTTTTTTATTGACCTTCTTTTTACTTAAAATGACAAAATTAAAAGAGGCATTGTTGTATCTTTTAACAAAAGTATCAAACTTTTATTTGTATGGAAACATCTTGGTTGTTAAATTGCTTTATTAATTTTATATCTTAGAAGTATGTTTTTATTTCTTTATTTCTTTTATATTGAAAATCTGTAATTGTTTGGTATAAGAGTTACTTAAATTGCTGCCTATTTTAAAGTTGGCTTTCCTTTTAACTGAGAGATGTGAATGAATCCTTTTCCCCCTTTAATTTCTTCCTGCTGCATAAAAGACATATTTTTATAACTGTTTGATTTTTCTAGGCTATCAGTAATGTTACAGAGTGTCCTTTTCCCTGCGGTGAGCCACAGCCACTCCTCTGCTTCTGCAGGAGACCTTCCAACACTAGGAGGGCTGGACACAGGAGAGTTATCATTTGTGTTGAATGGAAATTGTCCCCATCCAAGAGGTGCAGCTGTGCAAGAAACCAGCAGAGGGCAGCACGAGGTCATGCATGTCTATAGTCTTCTAGTGCCAGCCTTTACAGGCAAGTTTTGAATGGGTAACAGGCCTCCATAGACACAAGATCATAATATGAACATATCCAAATGAAAAGATGGGTTCAGGAAACTTGCACAAGCCTCTTAGATAGCTTCATCCACCAGAGGGCAGACAGCAAAAAAGAATAGAGGCAAAGATCGAGAAGAGGCAAGAAATGTTTAACAAAGGCCTAGAAGAATTGAAGAACAATGAAACAGAGATGAACAATACAATAACTGAAATGAAAAATATACTAGAAGGAGTCAATAGCAGAATAACAGAGGCAGAAGAACAGGTAAGCGACCTGGAAGACAGAATGGTGGAATTCACTACTGTGGAACAGAATAAAGAAAAAAGAATGAAAAGAAATGAAGACAGCCTAAGAGACCTCTGGGACAACATTAGCTGAGACACATAGTAATCAAATTGGCAAAAATTAAAGACAAAGAAAAATTATTGAAAGCAGCAAGGGAAAAATGACAAATAACATACAAGGGAACTCCCATAAGGGTAACAGCTGATTTCTCAAGCCAGAAGGGAGTGGCCTGATATATTTAAAGAGAGGAAAGGGAATAACCTACAACCAAGATTACTCTACCTGGCAAGGAACTCATTCAGATTCGATGGAGAAATCAAAAGCTTTACAGACAAGCAAAAGCTTAGAGAATTCAGCACCACCAAACCAGCTGTACAACAAATACTAAAGGAACTTCTCTAAGTGGGAAACACAAGAGAAGAAAAGGAC
>NC_041227.1:38439250-38440612 GCF_002837175.3 Physeter macrocephalus
CTTTAAAATAAAGAATGTTACAAGAGACAAGGAAGGACACTACATAATGATCAAGGGATCAATCCAAGAAGAATATATAACAATTATAAATATATATGCACCCAACACAGGAGCACCTCAATACATAAGGCAACTTCTAACAGCTATAAAAGAGGAAACGGACAGGAACACAATAATAGTGGGGGACTTTAACACCTCACTTACACCAATGGACAGATCATCCAAATAGAAAATTAATAAGGAAGCACAAGCTTTAAATGACAAAATAGACCATATAGATATAATTGATATTTATGGGACAGTCCATCGAAAAACAGCAGATTACACTTTCTTCTCAAGTGCGCATGGAACTTTTTCCAGGATTTGTGACCACATCTTGGGTCACAAATCAAACCTCAGTAAATTTAAGAAAATTGAAATCATATCAAGCATCTTTTCTGACCACAACGCTATGAGATTAGAAATCAATTACAGGGGAAAAAATGTAAAAATAACAAAAACATGGAGGCTAAACAATACGTTACTAAATAACCAGGAGATCACTGAAGAAATCAAAGAGGAAATCAAAAAATACCTACAGACAAATGACAGTGAAAACACAACGATCCAAAACCTATGGGATGCAGCAAAAGCAGTTCTAAGAGGGAATTTTATAGTAGTACAATCCTACCTCAAGCAACAACAAACATCTCAAATAAACAATCTAACCTTACACCTAAAGGAATTAGAGAAAGAAGAAAAAACAAAACCCAAAGTTAATCTGTATGCCAATAAAATGGACAACCTGGAAGAAATGGACACATTCTTAGAAAGGTATAACCTTCCAAGACTGAACCAAGAAGACATAGAAAATATGAACAGACCAGTCACAAGTAATGAAATTGAAACTGTGTGATTAAAAATCTTCCAGCAAACAAAAGTCCAGGTCCAGATGGCTTCACAGGTGAATTCTGTCAAACATTTAGAGAAGAACTAACACTCATTCTTCTCAAACTCTTCCAAAAAGTTGCAGAGGAAGGAACACTTCCAAACTCATTCTATGAGGCCACCGTCACCCTGATACTAAAACCAGACAAAGATACTACAAAAAAAGAAAATTACAGATCAATATCACTGATGAATATAGTTGCAAAAACCCTGAACAAAATACTAGCAAAAAGAATCCAGCAACACATTAAAAGGATCATACACCATGATCAAGTGGGATTTATCCCAGGGATGCAAGGATTCTTCAATATATGCAAATCAATCAATGTGATACACCATATTAACAAATTGAAGAATAAAAACCATATGATCATCTCAATAGATGCAGAAACAAGCTTTTGACAAAATTCAACACCCATTTATGATAAAAACTCT
>NC_041227.1:38441954-38470234 GCF_002837175.3 Physeter macrocephalus
AGACCTAAATGTAAGACCAGACACTATGAAACTCTTAGAAGAAAACATAGGAAGAACACTCTTTGACATAAATCACAGCAAGATCTTTTTTATCCACCTCCTAGAGTAATGGAAATAAAAACAAAAATAAACAAATGGGACCTAATGAAACTTAAAAGCTTTTGCACAGCAAAGGAAACTACAAACAAGATGAAAAGACAACCCTCAGAATGGGAAAAAAATATTTGCAAATGAGTCAATGGACAAAGGATTAATCTCCATAATATGTAAACAGCTCATGCAGCTCAATGTTAAGAAAACAAGCAACCTAATCCAAAAATGAGCAGAAGACCTAAATAGACATTTCTCCAAAGAAGACATACAGATGGCCAAGAAGCACATGAAAAGCTGCTCAACATCACTAATTATTAGAGAAGTGAAAAAGGAACGAAATTGGGTCATTTGTAGAGACGTGGATGGATCTAGAGACTGTCATACAGAGGGAAGTAAGTTAGAAAGAGAAAAACAAATATCGTATATTAATGCATATATGAGGAACTAGAAAAATGGTACAGATGAACTGGTCTGCAGGGCAGAAATTGAGACACAGATGTAGAGAACAAACGTATGGACACCAAGGGGGTAAAGTGGCTGGGTTGGGGGTGGTGGTGTGATGAACTGGGAGATTGGGATTGACATATATACACTAATATGTATAAAATGGATAACTAATGAGAACCTGCTGTATAAAAAAATAAAATAAAATTCAAAAATTCAAAAAAAAATTAATAGTAATGTTACATAGGCCTTTTTGGATAATCCAGTACTCTGTCATTGGTGAAGGTTTTGTTGGTCTTGTCCACTTTTAGAAATTATTTGTAATAACTACATTCTTTGTTGCTGCTTTCCAGTACATATGGAATGCACGTGCCTTGGATTTGAATCCTCTCGCTCTCTCTGTCACTAACTAGCCAGGGTTACAAGGACTAGTAAAGGCTTGACAAGGATCACCGAACCCCTAACTGAATCTCTGTTTTCTCATCTTTGTTTTTTTAATTTTTATACAATTTAAAAATATTACACACTTTAAATATTGGCAATATTCTCTGTGTTGTACAATATATCCTGTTAGCCTATCCTACACCCAATAGTTTGTAACTTCTAATCCCCTGCCCCTATATTGCCACTTCCCTCTCTCTCCCCACTAGTTTATTTTCTATAACTATGATGATTGTATTAAAGTGTATCTATTTTCCCCTATGGTAAGTAAGATCAGTAGTTCTTTTTCAAGGGGTGTCAAGTCAAATATTTGAAAATTTCCTTCTAGCAAACTCTTTTGTGCTCCTGGGAGCAGTATGTATTTGGATAGGAGAAATTACATAGATGGGCAGTATATTGTACAGAAATTCTGTACATTTATGTGATGCTTCCGTCTGTTAATTTTTCATTTATGTCACCTGGACTTTCCCATGTTAGATTCCTGAGGCGATCAGACACCCTCTGCTGCAGGGTCTGTGTCCATCCTGTCCACGAAGCTCCTTCCCATTGTATGAGGGATATGTCAGTCATTTGGGATTAGACACTTTGCAGCATTTCTTCCAAATTGCAGTTTAACTCAGGTCTGGCACCAACTAGTGTTTGTTGACGAGATTGTCATCAGGCAACAGAATGAGGGTATCTCTGTAGTCTGGTTCCACAGAGAAATTATTTTCCCTCATGAACAAACACAGAGAGTAAGGTACATGATTTTCACTACTTGAAGCATAATCACCAGTATAATCTCCTGAGTTTGCCAGAAAGTATTTGATTATTAACCTATGAGCTCTATTTTAACCAAATGTAGTCTGAATATCACAAAACATCTAATGATTGATACAAATGAAGTCACTTTAGCATTGTTTGTTAAACATTTGTCCCTGATATATCACATGAAACCTGTAGTTATCTTTTCAATGTGAATCCTCATCCTGACTATTTCTGGATGTCTCACCGGACTGTTTCTCAGCTACCATGTGGCATTGGCCATAGTCTTTGTGTTGCACTCAAGCTTTACTGGTTTGAAGGAGACTCACCTTCACTAGCACTGCAGCATCCGTGCTGAAGATGTGAGGAGGAGGACCATGACCCCAGCTCCATGCTTCACCTGGTCACCTAGCCCTCCCAAGAAACCTTTCAGTTCTGCATATTGGTAGTCTTTCCTAGAGAAGAAAATATCAACTTCCGCCTCCCCAGACATCAGGCTACCTAAAAAATCCTTCTAAAATAGTGGGATTTTAAAATCAAACTTAAAATCTGCAGGTAGAGGTAATCATCCTTGTTCAAGAATGGTAACATTTCTGGCCTCTGAGTACATTGTAAAGACTGATGGATGTCAGTGGGTGTTTCTGGCAGGCTTAAGGCTTAGGCATGGGAGGGAAGGGAGGGATCAGGATAGAATAGGAAGTGGTGAAGCAGGTTAATAAAGAGTAGGGAAGTAAAAATAACATGTCTGTGATCAGCAGTAGCAAAATTCCTCTCACAATTGTTAGAGATACATCTTAGTAATTTTGTGAGGATGCTTATCCTTCTCTAGTGGTATATAGAATATATCTTTTTTCCCCCCAAGAGAGTTTTAGCTCTTTCTTTCTGGTTTCTTTTATGCAGATTTAATTTTTGAAAAGAATAAGAAGTATGTGGTAGTGCCAGTGGTATTTTTTTTCCATTTTTTTTTTCTTCAGCTGTATTACTTTACTCTCAAAAGCAAATGCTAGGCTTCAAAGGATGATTTGTTTCTCCTATTTGTATAAATTGATTGTAAGTTGCATCTGATTCCTATCATATGCATAAAATTCTCCTAGAGGAACTGTAACCCAGATATAACATTTTATCAAATGTTTCTTGGAATTGATATAGAGTTATTTTTTCTTTTCTCCCTTCCTCCCTGTCTCTTTCTCCCTTCCTTTCTCCCTCCCTTCCTCCCTCCCTCCATTCCTCCTTCCCTTTCTCCCTCCCTTCCTTCCTTCCCTCCCTCCCTTCCTCCCTCCCTCCCTCCCTCCTTCCTTCCTTTCTTTTTCTCTTTCTTGATTGAATTGAAATTTCATTATTTTATCCAAGGGCTTATATACCTTTAGAAGGAATATATCATATGAGCTACTTCATTAGTTACTTTTCAAGTAAGACCAGAAATCTAGGGACTTAATGGGTTAGTATGCTACCTCCCCTTTCACCCACTCCATAACAGATTTCAGCATTAGCTAAATGGACTAATTAAAATAACCCCAGTCTTATCCTTGTTCCTGATGGACATGTTCTTATATTTAAAAATTTCTTTACATAACTTGGTATAATTGTTAGGAATTTGTTGAGTGATTACTAAGACTGAAATGTCAGATGTGTGTAGGTTATGGTTATAACATAATGAACTACAATGAGATACTAGTTTACACCCACCAGGATGGCTATAATAGAAAAGGAGAGGGGAATAATAAGTGTTGAGAGGATGTGGAGAAATTGGAACCTTCTTATATTATGGTGGGAGTGTAAAATAGTGAAGCCACTGTGAAAAACATTTTGGCAGTTCCTCAAGAAATTAAGCATAGAATTACGATATGACCCAGTAGTTCCACTCAGAAGTATATTCCAAGAGAACTGAAAACATATTTCCACACAGAAGCTTACATGTGAATGTTTATAGCAGCTTTATTCATTATAGCCAAAAGATGGAAATAATGCAGATGTCCATCAACTGATGAATGGATAAAGAAAATGTGGTTCATCCATATGATGGAATATTATTTAGCCATATAAAGGGATGAAATACTGAGACATGCTACAATGTGGATGGACTTTATGAATATTATTCTGAGTTAAAGAAGTCAGGAAAAAGGTCATATATTGTATGATTCCACTTACATGAAATATCCAGAAAAGGTAATAGAGATGGAAAGCAGAGTAGTGGTAGCTAGGGGAGGAGGAGATAGGGAATGACTGCTTAGTGGGTATTGGATTTTTTTAGGGTGATTAAATGTTTTTGAATTAGAGGTGGTAGTTGCACAACATTGCAAGTATGCTAAATGCCACTGAATTGTATACATTAAAAAGGTTAATTTTGTATGATATGAATTTCACCTCAATTAAATAAGAATAACCAAACCCATAGAATGAGTATAAAATTCTTAAATATTGATAGCTATTTACTCCTTTTAGTCTTTGGGGTACATGTTGCATAATTTCAGGCTTAGGCAGTCTTTCATGAGGTAACATTTCTTTTAAAAAATGATTAATCTGGGCTTCCCTGGTGGCGCAGTGGTTGAGAGTCCGCCTGCCGATGCAGGGGACACGGGTTCGTGCCCCGGTCCGGGAGGATCCCATATGCCGCGGAGCGGCTGGGCCCGTGAGCCATGGCCGCTGAGCCTGCGCGTCCGGAGCCTGCGCTCCGCAGCGGGAGAGACCGCAACGGTGAGAGACCCTTGTACCGCCAAAAAAAAAAAAAAAAATGTTTAATCTTTTTCCAATACAAAAATAATATGTGGTCACCAAAGATTAACAAAACAGACACTTTAAATTACCTTAATTGTACCATTTAGAAAGAACAACTGTCAACACTTTTGTATATGACTCTCCTGTGGTTTTCCCAATATGTATATGTGCACATACTCTACACATGCATGTACATATTTATGAAACAGGTGTTTATAACATACTTTTATCACTTGATGCATTAGATAATAATTTGGCCTATTTTCTGTTGTTTCAAGCGCATGTTACATAGCTTTTCTTTTTTAATGCATCTGTTTTTTAACTAGCAGCAAAGTAGCACAAAGATCGTGTTTTATTTGTCTTTGAATCCCTGGAGCAGCTGGAAGGAAAAGGCCATTTGCTTGACTGGATTGAATTAGATTGAATTGAATTAACATAAACCAACATAGAACTTCTGAAATATTCAGCATTCTGTTTTATTATAATATCATCTTAGCTAAATTTTGGTTGGTGACTTGATGTGCCTTTTTTGTCCTCTCAGGATGTCAAGATTGTATAAGCCTGAAACAAATGTACCAATATATTCTGTATTAGTTTGCTAGAGCTGTAATGGTTCTGGGACCAGTTATAATGTGTGTGTGTTGGGGGGGTGGATTTCTTCCTCACCAGCAAACAATCCTCTGACACCAAGTGGGTGTCCTACAATTAAACTCAATTCTGACACTGTTTGCCTAGAGATAACATCAGATTCCACAGGTTAAGGGCTCAGTTCCACAAGACCTTCCTTCCCCCAACACACACACACACACACACACACACACACACACACACACACACACACACACACTCATATACTTCAGACATCACTTGCAAGTCCAAGTTGTCCTCCGTGCTTCTGATCAACTGGCTATAGATTGCAGGTTCCACTGACATCCCCCGCCCAACCTTGGGTTCAATTAATTTGCTAAAGAAGCTCAGAGAACTCAGAGAAATATTTTACTTACTAGATCACCAGTTTATTATAAAAGGATATAACTCAGGAACAGCCAGATGGAAGAGATGCACAGGGCGAGGTATGGGTAAAGGGTGCCAGGCTTCCATGCTCTCTCCGAGTGCACCATTCTCTCTCCCCAAATCTCCATGTGTTCACCAACCTGGAAGCTCTCCGAACCTCCTACTTTTGGGTTTTTACGGAGTCTTCAGTACATAGGCATGATTGATGAAATCATTAGCCATTGGTGATGGATTCAATCTCAATCCTTTCTCCCCTCCCAGGAAATCAAGGGGTGGGACTAAAAGTTCTAACAACCTATTCACAGCTGTTTCCCCTAGCAACCAGCCCCCATCCTTAGGGGCTTTCCAAAAGTTACCTCATTAACATAAACCCAGTTGTAGTAAAAAGGGGCTTATTATAAGTAACAAGACACCCATTTCACCTCTATGGCTCCGAAGTGATTTCAGGAAGTGAGGACAGGAGACCAAATATTATGACAGGAGATGCTCCTATTGCTCTTGTTACTCAGGAAATTCTAAGAGTTTTGGGAACTATGAGCCAGGAACTGTGGACATAGACCAAATATATGAGAAATGTATTTTGATCATCTGAATGACCAAATATATATTTCTTATTAATCACAATATTGCCTGCTTCCATAACAAAGTACCAAAGATTGGGTGGCTTAAACAACCAAAATTTATTTTCTCACAGTTCTGGAGGCTGAAAGTACAGGATCCACGTGTTGTCAGGTTTGGTTTTTCCTGAGGCCCTTTGCAGATGGCTGCCTTCTCACTGTGTTCTCACATGGCCTTTTCTCTGTGCATGCACGTCCCATGTGTCTCTATGTTCTGATCTCCTCTTTTTATACAGACACCAGTCAGATGAGATTAGGGCTCACCCTAACGGTCTCATTCTAACTTAATTACCTCTTTAAAGACCCTGTTTCCAAATACAGTCACATTTTAAAGCACTGGGGGTTGGGACTACAACATATGAATTTTGGGGGGACACAACTCAAATTCAGTACATAATGTATTCCAGAATGGAGAAAGGCGATTTTATTGTGTCTAGAAGAATCTTTTTGTGTGTACTCATTTAAACTGGGTCATCCAAGTCTATCAAGAGGTAGATTTTCTTACATTTTTAGGGATAGCTCTAATTAGGAGAGGAGAGAATTGATTAAAAAAATGTAAGAGGCAAGAATAGTAGGAAAAATATTTGACTATTGCCCCTTAGACCAGGAAATTGTCTACAGTTAGCACTGGAAAATTCATTAAAGCAATATCTACTATTTTGGTGGCCTGAAGTGAAATAGCACAGTTTTAGTAGGATAAAAGTAACCCATAAACAGGTGTTGTCAATCAGTATCTTGTGGGGACCAGAAAAGTTCAGGTTCTGAATAGAGGCATTCCTTTCAAAAAAGAACAAATAAGAATAAATTTGTCATGTTTTTTGAGATAAATTATGAACACTTTAGGTGAGTGGAATTGTCTTGAGAATTTCTTTTCAAAGACCAAGTTTTGTTTGAATTTTATCTTTAAGGTCTGTGAATATAGAAACTTTGAAAAAGTTGTGGAAGTTTTAAAATGTTTTCATATTGGATAATATTTATGACTTCCTTAAAATGTATACTATTCATTTGAGCAGGAGATGAGGAGTCGTTTTCTGAGGTATATTTGGCTTTTTAAATCTAAATGGAAGTGCATTTCAAATGAGACATTATTTTTTTTTCATTTCTCTTGTTTAAAACAAACACACTTTATAGCCTTCATATATTAGCAATCAAATAGTAAAACCAAATAAATTCACCCCAAGCAAGCTAGGTTAGTTTGTGCTTTTTCATGTAGGTTAAATTGGTGTTTGCTTATGAGGAGTCCCTTAAATGCAGCTTTGCAAGAAACATTTGTCTCTCAAAATGATGTGGATGAAATAACATCAGATGATGTCAGTTTAAATGTTCCACTTGAAATCCAGTTAGTTTTTGATTATTCACACTAATTGAAGGAGAGCATAGTCATGTAGACTCCCAAGGGGCCTTTAATCCAAAAATTACTTCTTGTTAGCATTTGAAGGCATTTTGGTAATGTATTTGAAGACATTTTGGTACTGCATTTGGATAAAGGTGTGCCTCATGTCCTATGACTTTATTAACAGCCTTTGAATTTTAGGTAAATATTGAAGTGTATTTAGTTGAGTGGAATATATTCAAGATTTTATACTTCTTTAGATCTTTGTATTTCCTTCTCTTAAGAGTTAGAGCCCTTTACAAGACCCTCTGTTTCTCAGACATACACATAAGAAGCAACACATTTGACAGAGAAATTCCGAATGATGGCTAACGTCCTTTGTAGAGAATAACAAAGTACATATTAATTACTTATGATTCAATTTATAATTTACTTTCATAGTTAGAAATTTCTTTAAAGCAAGATGATTGTATTAGTCAGGGTTCTCCAGAGAAACAGACTATATATATAGAGAGAGACTGATTGCTATGATCTGAATGTTTGTATACTCCTCAAAACTCGTGTTGAAATCTTAACTGCAAAGATGATGGTGTTAATAAGTGGGCTGTTGGGAGATGATTAGGACATGAGGGTGGAGCCCTCATGAATGGGATTAGCTCTTATAAAATAGGCCCCAGAGAGCTCCCTAGCTCCTCCTGCCATGTGAAGACTGAGAGAAGGTGCTGGCTATCAGCCCAAAAGAGGGCCTTCATGAGAAGATGACTCTACTAGCACCTTACTCTTGGGCTTCCAACCTCCAGAATGGTGAGAAATAAATTTCTGTTGTTTATAAGCTACCCTGTCTGTGATATTTTATTATACCAGTCCAAATGAACTAAGACATTGGTTCACACCATTATGGAGCTGACAAATTCCAAGATCTGCAGTCGGCAAGAGAGAGACCCAGGAAAGCTGATAGTATAGTTCCAGTCTAAATTTGAAGGCCTAAGAACCAGAAGAGCTGATGGTGGCTTAAGACCTAGGAAAAGCTGAGTCCAAGGCAAACCTAGGAAAAGCTTGAGTCCAAAGGCAGGAAAAAACCAAGTCCTAGCTCAAAGGCAGTCAGGGAAGAGGAATTCCCTATTTGGAGGAGAGTCAGTCTTTTTGTTCTCTTCATACCTTCAACTGATTGGATGAGGCCCACTCACATTGGGGGGGCAGGGGCAATAGATTTAATTGTTAAACTCATCCAAAAACATCCTCACAAAAACACCAAAAATAATGTTTGACCAAATACCTGGGTACCTTGTGGCCCAGTCAAATTGAGATGTAAAATTAACCATCATTATGACCTACCTTAAAGTTCTTAGTTGTATGTTTTACATTTCTCATCAGGAACCTAGGTCAAGTTACATCCTTTGATATCCAGTTCAACTACAGTATAGTTAGTGAGTTATCAATAATGATAAGTAAAAATATTAAGTGAGCTCTCATTATTTATGAATATGTTATTTTTCCTGCATTGTTTGAGACACTGGGGATACAGTGGTAAACAAGATACAGTTACTCCCTCCTGTAATTTATACTCCAGGGGGAATGACAGATAATTCCCATTAAATAAATGTATATTAAAATATCAGGTAGTGATAAGCACCATGAAAAAATGTAACACAGTAAAGAAGTCCATCTTAGATAGATTGGTCAGGGAAAGTTCTGGAGGGATGACATTTATATAGAGATCTGAATGAAGTCATGTACACCTTGAAATGTAGCACATATCTAGATAAAGTTTCTGGTGTGGCTTAAGATCTTTATTTCTTAAATCTCTAAATTCTTTGCCTAATGTGGTAGGTACTGTGATGTGCCACCCAGATCTCCCTTTCTTGAAGGCTTGTTGCCCCAGTCACTGGGCGTGCAACAGACACACAACCCATAGCTGTCAGCCCCTTGAGGGACCGCCTCAGCTGCCAGGAGCCAGCTTGACTAAGGTAACTCTCTTTCCTAGGGTGGCCCACGGTCAGTGGCTGATTGCTGTAAGGAGTATAAAAGTCTGGCCATTTTGGCTCAACTGAGATCAACTCTGAAGGGCCATTCTAGCTCGAGTTTCCTGTTGGTCAGCCGAGGCTGACACTAGACCTGCATTGCAATTTGATTTCTCTCTCTGTCCAAACCTGCTTCATTTCCCTCTTTTTTCATAGGTTTGATCCTAGAGGTACTTCTTAGTTAACATCCCTTGGTCTGCTTCCCAGAAAACCCAATGTTTGCTATGAAGTTTTCTGAATTTACCATTTATTTATGATCCTATCTCAGTATTACTTGGCAGCCTGTTTTATATTCAATCCACAGTCAGCTTCCTGACAGAATCTTACATGTTAGTGTGAACCTCACTCTTCTGACTCTAGCACTCTGAAAATGGCTTTCTACTTTCAATGCAGTTTGGAAATTGCTAAAGAGATATTATTTCCTAACTACTTTGATATTATTATTTCACTGAGAGAAACATGCTGTTTCAGAAGTAGCAGTTTATCCTCACTGCTTGGAATGTAGCACGATTCTAATATATTCAGTTTTATTAAACTCGAGTTTGGTCAGCATTAACCTCTTTTTCATTTATAAAGAGAATGACACAAATTCATATCAGTGAGTGGAATTTTCAGATTATCTCCATGCTGCAAAAGAAGAGAATCCACTTTAAATTTATTGCCATGAGGCTGTTACCATCAAGTATATTAGAAATGCAAAATTCCTGGTAATGTCAAAAGAGTTATGAACAACTTTTAAAAGGGGGAATTTTTAAAAAGCAACTTTTAATGTATTGTCATTTCATGCTTTTAGATAACTAACTTTTGAAAAGTCAGTATATAATGTAAATTCCTACTTACTGTGTAATTGGTATTATTCATGAATTACCTTCATCTTTTCTATATCAAGAAAGATATAAATTAGTTTGTAATTTGAATGATTTATAAACATCATCATTAATTATTTTCAAACCTGATGCCAAAGATGTTATAAGAAAACTACATACCAATATGCATTATGGACATAGATATACAAATTTTCTCACAAAATTTTAGCATATGAAATTCAGAAATATATAATAATGATAATATATCATGACTTAGTGGAATATAAGTTTGATTAAAAATTGAAAATCAATCAATGTAATTATTTTATCAGGCTAAAAATGAAAAACAACATGTATCTCAATAGATACAGAAGTATTTAACAAAATTTATTATCCATTCTTGATAAAAATTCTCAATATTAGAGGGAACTTTCTTTTAATACTAGGGACATTTGTGAAAAACTCTCAGCTAACATCATACTTAATAATTACAGACTGATTGCTTTTTCCCTACATTGGAAGCAAGGCAAGAATGTCCATTCTCACCATTTCTATTCAACAGTTTACTGGCCCTATCCAGTGCAATAAAGCAAGAAAAAGAAGTAAAAGGCAGAGCAGAAAGGAATATATAAAATAGTCTTTATCCTCAAATGATATGATCACTTCTGTAGAAAACCCTAAGGATTCTATTAAAAAATGATGTTAGAATTAATAAGTGAGCTTCTATATATAAAATAGATTGACTAATAAGTATGTACCGTATAGCACAGAGAACTTTGCTCAGTATTCTGTAATGACCTATATGGGAAAAGAATCTAAAAAATAGTGGATATATGTATAAAGGACTCACTTTGCTGTACTGCAGAAACTAATACAAGTGACTTACCTGGTGGTCCAGTGGTTAAGACTTAGCCTTTCAGTGCAGGGGGTATGGCTTCAGATCCCTGGTCAGGGAGTTAAGATCCCACATGCCTCCTGGCCGGAAAACCAAAACATAAAACAGAAGCAATATTGTAACAAATTCAGTAAAGACTAAAAAAAATCTAAAAAAACGCCAAACTAATACTCCAATAAAAATTTTAAGAAAAGAATTAATAAGTGAACTTAGCAAAGTCTTGGGATACAAGAGCAATACAGAAAAGTCAATTGTATTTCTATATACTAGCAACAAACACTTGGAAACAAATTAAAATGTACCATTTGCAGTAGCATCAAAAAATATGATTTACTTAGAAATAAATTTAACAAAGTACTCGAAAGACTGATTCACTGAAAACCTCAAAACATTGCTGAGAAAAATTAAAGACGACCTAAATAAATGGGGAGATATACTATATTCATGGGTTTGAAGACTAAATATTGTTAAGATGTCAGTTCTCTGCAAATTGATGCATAGGTTCAGCATAGTTCCAGTCAAAATCCTTGCTGCCTTCCTTATAGAAATTGATGAGGTGATTCTAAAATTTATATGGAAGTGCAGAGATCCTAGAATAGCCAAATCAGTTTTGAAAAAAGAAAAAATTTGGAGGAATTATATTACATGATTCCCAAACTTACTATTGATCCATGATAATGAAGACAGTTTATAATTGGTGCCAAGATAGACACACAGATCATTGGGATTGAACATAGATCAATGGAACAGAAGAGAGGGTCCAGAAATAGTCTCATATATATGTGGACAATTGATTTTTGTCAAAAATACCAAGGCCATTTGGTGGCAAAAGAATCTTTTCAACAAGCGGCACTTGAATAGTTGGACATCTACATGCAGAAAAAGAAACTTCACTGTTATCTCACACCACATACAAAAATAGAAGTGAATGGATCATAAATGTAACCACAAAAACTATAAAAGTTTTAGAAGAAATCATAGGGGAATAAGAATATTGGTTTGGGAACTTTCTCACAGCTATACTCATTAGACATTTGTTTATAGAACTAGTAAAAGGAAAAATGTCTCTTTACATAAACATGTTTATCATGTTTATACATCATTTATAAGCTAGTATGATAGTAATGGTGGTCTTTCCTTTAACATAGTAAATGCATATTCATATTCTGAAGAGACTTTCTACAAGAAAGACAAAGGTTACCTAGCAATGGTCAAAATCCTAGTAACTGACAAACCATTTGGCATGGATCATTTCACAATATTTGTATTTCATTGAATCCCAGCAAATTTAAGATTATATCAACCACAGGAATTCTCCTTAGTAATTCCAGACTTACTTTTAATATGCTGTATATATGAAATAGTATACTCTAAAACTGTTACAAAATACTTTGTTTACCACTTCACAGATTTGGTTAAATGTTGTCTTTTACATATTTTATGTGATATATTTATCTCAGAATATAGCGCCTCAAACTTTACAGTAGTATTGAAAGGGCCTCAGTTATACCAATGGTGCCCAAAACACAAAGCAATAATTAATATGTCCTCTTACACCATCTTAAAAATTGTTTACAAGTTTTATTTCTATATAAAATATAGAATTATGGGGAAATAGTCCACTCAAATCTAATAATAACCTAAATCATGGACAGGTAACATGATATTTATATTCCCTTGCTATGTTATCATAAATGACTTCTCACTGAGCACATCAAATATTTTCTTTTTTTGTTTTTCATAGAAAAGACATTTTTTCCCCTTTCTTTAAAGAGAAAGCAATGAAATTATCCAGAGAACTTTCTTTTTCTGGTTGCTGTTTCAAAATATAATGCTTATTTACATTTACCTTCTGCTATGGTCTGAATGTTTATGTATCCCCAAAATTCATATGTTAAAATCCTAACCCCCAAAGATGATGGTATTAGGATGTGAGGCCTTTGGAAGGTGCTCAGGTCATGAGAGTGAAGGCTTCCTAAATGGGATTAGTGTTATAAAACAGACTCCACAGAGATCCCTCTCCCCTTCCACCACGTGAGGACACAGTTGAGAAGGCACCAGCTATGAACCAAGAAGAGGGCTCTCACCAGAACATAATCAATCATGCTAGCACCTTGATCTTGGGCTTCCCAGCCTCCAGAACTGTAAGAAATAAATTCCTGGAGTTTATAAGCCACCTAGTCTGTGGTATTTTGCTATAGCAGATGAACAGACTAACACACCTTCAGAACAAAAATTAATTCTGGTACAGAGAACATGATCTATTATTATCCCTTCCTGTGTTTTAAGTGGGGGCTCTCTCTGTGGTATCTTCAACTCTTCTCACAGGAGAGGAACGGCTCACTAATCTTCTGTCTACCAGTGCTCAAGAGCTAGGAGGTGCTCAACAGTTGTTTGTTAAAAATAAAGTGACTTGTCAACTTGATTTGAGGAAGAAAAATATCCTCCATTGCTTAAATGTCTACAAGTCTCATGGCAGGGCTGCCTTCACAAGGCCTGTGCTTCGAAGGGTCCCATGCTTGGTTTAATGCTTTGCTGTTGCCACCCTGAAATTCTTAATAATTTATTGATATTTAAAGAAGCCACATATTTTTATTTTGCACTGAGTCCCACAAATTATGGTGCCAGTCCTCTGTTCACATTATTCAACATGAACCTTCAGTATTAATCCACGAGGAGACATGGCTGTTTCCACTCCTCCCCAAAATCTCAGGGTCTAAACTCAATACTTATTTACCTCAAAGTAGTGTATATGAATAAATATTTAACTTCCAAAATAACTCTGTGTAATGAAACTAACAACTAGTATTTCCAATTTCTATAATTTTTCAAACAATGAAAAATACTCTAATGAGGCAACTCCAAATGATTATCTATGTCTCCTTTCATCTCCCTCTTCATCCTTTTCTGAATAAAATGATTTCATCGTTATGCTCTATATAGAATAATAATAATATCCTGTTTTATTGAGCATTTATTATGAACCTGTCATGGTCATTTTACTTATATTATTTTGTTTAACCCTCACAACAAATCTATAAAGATAGTACCATTATTATTGCCATGTTATAGTTGAGTAAAAATGTAAGCACTAGTGCAGCCAGGATTTGAACTCAGGTGATCTTATTCTAGATGAGTTCTTAACTATTACACAATACTGAAGTGCAACAAATAAATGAAAATTTAAAAAACCTAAGTAGTTTGTCTTTGACAAATGACTGGTCTAACTTGAGACCAGTATTGTTCAATAGAAATATAATGAAAGTCACATATGTAATTTAAAATTTTCTAGTAGCTACATTAAAAAGTAAAAACAAACAGGTAAAGTTAATAATATATTTTATTAACTCAGAATATTCAAAATATTATCATTTCAGCATGCAATCAATACAAAATTAAGGTATTACATATTTGTTTTTTGTACCAAGACTTTGAAATCCAGTGTGTATGTTACAGTACATCTAATTCAGACTAGCTACATTTTAAGGGCTCAATAGTTCTATGTGTCTAGTGGCTACTATATGGGGAGAACTGGTCTAGATAGTAAATGCTAGGGGTGGAGAGTAGAGAATTATTATGATCAGGAAAGGATTTCGGAGGCAGATGGAATTTGAGCTGGATCCTTAAAGAATGCTAAGGTTTAGAAAAATGGGGAGAGCATTTCTGGAGGAAACAGTGTAAAGGAAGAGCATAGGATGTATATTGGTACAGACATTTGTTTTTGAAATTAATTAGGTACCTAGTACGTAGCAAACACTGTGACACTCAGCATGTAACACACATAATCCTTACAGCAGTGGTTCTAAAGCTGAGCATCAGAGACACCTGGAAGGTGAAACCGAATTTCCTGAGCCCCAGCCTCTGAGTTTCAAAATTGGTCAGTCTGTATTTGCATTTCTAACAAATTTCCAGGTGGTGCTAATGCTGTGGTCCAGAGACCACAGTTGGCGAACCACTGCCTTAAATTAACACTTTGCAGTAGATATTATCTCCATTTATAGGGAAGGAAAGTGAGACTCAGAAAAGCTAAATAACTTGCCAGGGGTTGCATAGGTAGTATACGGCAGGACTATGGTTCAAGACCAAGTCTGGAATTTAAATCTAGTTCTGTTTGTCTTCTCTTGACTCTGAGCACACCCTTTGATTTAGTTTGATTTATACAACCTATAAAGGGGTTGATTGACTTTTATGTAGGGCTGAGAGCACTGAGCTGTAATTGGTACACATCTTGCAGATGCACCTGTAGTTTCATTATATACACCCACATCTTTTCACCCTAATATTAAGATATCAACTTTTTCATGGCAGAGAGTGGTAGGATAGAGCTTGTGTGTACCTCAGCCTCAGCTGCTGCCACGTGACTCCCAGCCCACACCTGCGGATGGGGGCACTGCTTGGTTTTTCTTTCATTGTCAAGCCTGGGCGTACTCAGGGAGAAGGCACCTGACACAGACCTCTTTATTTTTGAACTGGTCATCAGTGATGTTGACCAAGAGAGCCAGCTGGTGGGCTTGTGTACCTACCCAGCCCTCCTTATGGATCTTCCCTTCTATGCTGGGAAAACAAAGTTGAAATTTACCACATGCTTTGGCACTAGACTTGGTATTTATTGCGGTGAACGAGTTGATTATATTACAGAATCATCCCGGACACCCCTCCTTCCTGCCTCCTACCACCCAAGGAGAAAAATTTCTTCTACTTTCTAATTTACTATGCCGTATACCTGGGTGTGTTGTCGGGGGTAGGGCAGATATCTTTAATGAACTGTAATCCTGGGTGATTCAAGAGACTATTTCCAGCAGCAACAGAATTTTATAGTATTGATATTTAGTACTTTAGAAAAGAAATATCTGCTTGTTGTAGGCTAAGATACCTTAATTCTTCATTTCTCCATCAGCCAACTGTGGGGCTTTAGCTAAGATACTTCAGTTTCCTCATCCATAGACTAGGAACAGATGACTAAAATCAACTTTCTCTGTGGTAGTGGTTAAGAGCATAGGTTTTGGAGTCAGAAACACCTAGGTTTGAATCCTGGCTCTACCACTCACTAGGTTGGTGTTTGGAGCTTCACGTTTGCCTTCCCTCATCTGTAGATGAGAGTTTTGTTATAAAGATTAAAGGGGAGAATATATGTAAAGAGCCTAGTGGATGGCACATAGCAAGCACTCAATACATTATAGCTCTTAAAATTATAATTCCTTTTCAGCTTAAATTCTATCTCTACATTGGTTTTATTCATTCATTTATTTAATGAATTAAATAAATAAATATAATAATAAATAAATAACATATAGTGCTTTCTTTGTGCCAGGTCCTGTTTGAAGCATGTTACAGATATTGTCTTTATTTGATTCTCATGGCTACTTTATAAGGTGAATACTTTAAAAAATCTCTAATGTGAAATTAAGGCACAAACAATCTAAAAACTTGCCCAACCTTACACTGCTGGGAAGTGATTAAGCCAGATGCTTTAAAACTAACATTACCATTTGATTTATGTAAACTCTCTTTTGGTTTTCCTTTATTTATCTTAAAAGTGCGAGTCTACTCTGTGATTTTGGTTCTTCTCAGGAAGATAAAAAAAATGTTAGGTAAGCTGACTCTACTTCCTACTTTGCTGGTCCTTCAGTGATTTTAATCAGGGCAGCTGGAGGTAGCCCATTCTTGTCACCAGGGTGTGCTGTGATTCCACGAATATGAGCTTATTGCCGCTGCCGCGAAGCTGGAGGGAATCTGCCTTTGCTGCTGCTTCGCGACCACAGGTTTTTCATCTTGGCTCTTTACCATCACCTGGGCAACTGCCCGAGTTCCCAAGTTATTTTCTCTTTTTGTTATGCCACCCTTCCCTGCTCACTGGTGTCCTGGTGTAAATGAAGGAGTCAGAGTCGCTGTCTTGTTAGCAGAGTACCTGGATGCCCCAGAAGAGCTCTGTGTTGTAAAGCATTAGGATTCTGCCATCGCACTCATAATTTTGCTAAATAAGAAATCAGTATGAGGTCGCCAAATTGATGGCTTTTTAAAATTTGATATCAACAGCATTTTGTTAAACTTACCACTGCTTTTAGGATTTGCATTTTAGTGTCTTTTGTGCTATCTGCTAAGTTCCTGATGAATTTGGAATTAATCAGGGCTTCCCATAGGTAAGCCCCTATAGACTATTAATATTTTCTGTAACCAAAATACTCTATAATTATGAACAAGTATTGCCTGGGACTCTGATTACAAAGGATCACTTTATATTCATTTGTGTATTAAAAGAGATACTTGGAATGTCTATGTAGCATGAATTATGAAAAATATATAGATTGGTTTAAAGTCTTAGGGTGGGTATCTATACACACATACATAACAGACATGAAGGAGGTATAATATGGCAGTGTCTCTGGCAGACTAATCTTGCACTGTGTAATAAATTAGGAAAACTTTTCATGTCTTTCATCATTCTTTTTTTTTAATTGAATTCATCTCTTGTTGGTAATTATCCTAAAAAATTTGATTAGTGGGAAGCTTAAACAACTAACTCACCAAAATGAAGTTATTAGTATGGCAATGTGATCCTGTTTTTAGAAGTTGGTTATGTGCATTGTTTTCAGTATATTAATCTGTAGTTTTCCTTCAAAGGATACTTGTTTCTACATTCTTATAGGGGGTTTGTCAGGAGTCTAGGCTGCTTTGTGAGATATCTTGGGAAATGATTTACATTATTTTGGCAAAGAGGCTTCTTTTTCCAGATAACTGCCTTTAAGCAAACAGTGTTTGTATAACCACCTTGTGTAGCAACGTTCAGGTTGAAGATAACAGTCTTCATATACTTGATGAAATGATGAAATCACTGACCAGCAGGATTCTTAAGTGGGGTCAACATTTTATAGCAATGTGATAATTCTGTTTAATGTGGAATTGGTTATAGCATCTAATATGTGTGGAATTTCTGCTTGGTGACTACTTGCTTGAAGGAAAAAAAAAACAATGTAAGAAGTGCTAGTCTGGTTTTTTCATTGTGAATATATTTCTGACCATTTTATTTAATTGAATCCACTGTTCTTACAAACACTTTGAAATGTAAAGTCTCTCGTCAGGCCACTATGGAATAACTATCCTTCATTAACCTTGCTTCACACTAAAGTGAACAAGAGATATATAATTTTTGAACTGCATGTCTAAATTACAATTTTGCTGGCAAAGTTAGCAAATGAAACATATCCTTGAAGAAATTAAAATAATTAGATGAGATTATCTTATGAACAACACAGAGTGTCATAATTTGCTAAGAGAGTAGATTTTAAATGTTCTCATCACAAAAAAGAAATGGTAATTATGTGACATGATGGACATGAAAGACTGGGCCAGTTCAGGTATCACACTGGGCAAAGGTTTTCTCCCTCTTTCGATCTAAATGACATTTAAAAAAATTTTTGTTTTTTACAAACTCATTTTTTGAGGAGATTTTAGGGATAAAAATCTGATGCCTGGATAGATGTGAATGAACATATACCTAGGAAGGCATTAGCCAGCTTTTTCATGTTCTTTACTTGACCTCTTGGAAATGTATGAGTGTCTTAAATATGTGGAATGTATATAGGTTAAAGACAGACTTTTTTATCCTAAAAAAGCAAAAACCTTAAAATTATTGATGAGTGGAAGTACAAAGAATACATTATATAATTATTTAAAAAGAATCCATTTCCTTATTCTAAACCTGGATTTGTCAGTCACTACTTTTCATAGACTGTATTTTGATGAAAGTGCATGTTAGCCTTTAGCTTTTAATCAGGATATTTTTAGAACTGTTTGACCTTCCAAGTTTCCTTCTCCCCTCAGTCTGACCTTCTGCTTAACCTGTTTTTGTTCATTTATTTATCTCCTACCTGTTATGAATGGATTGATTCACTTTTCATTCACTTAGCTAATATTCATTACCTGCCTGTATTTCCCTGGTCCAAATCTGAGGTAATATCTTGAATACAGGGAGACATGGTCCTAGTGTCTATCCACAGAGTGCTTACAGTCTAGCCAGGAAAAGAAGAAACAGATAATTGAATTATAATTACAATTTTAAAAATATTTATTTATTTATTTATTTTGGCTGTGCCGGTCTTAGTTGTGGCACGTGGGATCTTTGTTGCGGCATGGTTGCGGCATGCGGACTGTTAGTTGCAGCATGTGGACTCTTAGTTGCGGCATGCATGCAGGATCTAGTTCCCCAACCAGGGATGGAACCCAGGCCCCCTGCATTGGGAGCACGGAGTCTTACCCACTGGACCACGAGGGAAGTCCCTATAATTACAATTTTAAGCTCTATAATATTCTTAAGCTATCATATTTTCATATCTTCACACCAGAGGACATTGTGTATTTGTTCAGTGACCTTTCGAAGCAGCCTACATGTTTTGTTTATGAGGGTGGGTGGGGTGGGAAGAGACAACATTGGTATGTTATTTGTGTAAGCACAGCGTTAGTGTCCCATAATTATGTGTGCAGGGGGAAGGTTGCTTACTGTACTGTCCTAGGTTTTCCACCTCCAGAATATTCTTCTCTTCCACAGGTTTCTCTCAGGGCTTATCAAGTTCAGCCACTGTGTACCAAAATAATTATGTTTTTGTCCCAGGGCCTTTGTTTCATCCCTTGGTTGAGAAGATATCCTCTGGGTTGTCCTACCCCATTTTCCTGGCAACCATGTCCCCCCCCTTTGTATAGATATATTAATTAATTAGATTAATGAATATAACTTCATAATAAAGCATAGTATATGTGTGTTATATCTCTATGTGTTAGGCTTAAAGAGAGCTTGGAATAAAGATGAACAAATTTATTTCACTCCTTTGCTCAGAGGATTTAAAATCTAGTCTAGTGTCTGTAGTAGTTATAAATAAATATTAGTTAATATCATAATTATTCTTTGTATATGCCCCAGCTCAGAGCTGGTGTTCAGAAAATATTGGTTCAATTAATTTGTGTTAATTTTTCATAGATTTCTAAAGAGAGAAACATCTCTTAGGAAAGATTGACTACTCCGTCTGTGTTCATTATGCTTGGAAACATTAAGCCGCTTTTATTATGGGTACTGGCCACTAGGTTGAAGATATATATTGGGGAATATCAGAAATACCAGGTTTTAGTGTTTTCTTATTGGTAAGTCCTAGATAATAGAGCTTTGATTGCATGACTCTCCAGAAATCTAAAGCTAACTTTAATTCTTTTTACTTTTTCAAAATTATTTACTCAAATAGTTGAATAATATTTACAAATTAATTAATTAATTGGAAAACTACACACTATTGCTATTCCAGTTCTTTCTAACTATTAAGTTCTCTTGGAGTCCTTATGCGGAGTCTGGGCTTCCTGAAGATTTATTGTAAATGTTCAAATTTTCTGAATTAAAAAAGCAATTAACTCTTCAGAAATCTGAACAGGGAATTAAAATCAATATTAGCATAATTTTTAACATAATTGTTTTCTGCCTATTAGTTTATTGGAAGCCTATTTAATCACTGCCTGGGAGATTATTGTTTTCTGTAAACCAATATTCTACTGAACTGTTTCTTCTTTGTAAGACTGATAATAGTTTTGTCCCCATTGAAGACTTTGGTCAGTTTTGAGTTACTCTGCAATTTAGTTGTTGGCATTGATAAGTTGAATGAAAACTGTACATTTGTCTTCTAGTTATGTCACTTGCCCACTTGCTGCTTAGGCTGACACAGGTTTCCTGCTGTTCTAATAAGCTGAAGGCGTGGGTGGAATGTAACAGTTAACTGGGGGGGTGGGACGGACAAGAGGAAAAGGACATACAGCTCAGTTGCTGATATGTGCCACCGACTGATGTTTACTTTTGCAAATTATTAACTCCTGCTTACCCTTTAATACCTACCCTTCTCTTCGCTGGTGAAGAAATCAAGGAAATGTCTGAGAAGCCTTCTAGATTGATGCTGATAGATTGAAGGAAAGGTCACCAAGTTCCCCAGGTGATTCTAATCTTTTCATCCCACTGGGGGTGGGATGCCCACTCCTGGGCATGTATCCAGAGAAAAACATAATTTGAAAAGATACACGCACCCGCATGTTCATAGCAGCACTATTTACAATAGCCAAGACATGGAAGCAACGTAAGTGTCCAGGTGAATGGATAAAGAAGACGTGGTGTGTATATATACAATAGAATATTACTCAGCCTTAAAAAAGAGTGAAATAATGCCATTTGCAGCAACATGGATGGACCTAGGGATTATCATACTAAGTGAAGTAAGCCAGACAGAGAAAGACAAATATCCTATGATATTGCTTATATGTGGAATCTAAAAAATGATACAAATGAACTTATTTACAAAATGGAAACTGACTCACAGACATAGAAAACAAACTTATGGTTACCAAAGGGGAGGGTGGGGAGGGATAAATTAGGAGTTTGGGATTAAAATATACATACAATTATATATAGACTAGATAATCAACAAGTACGTACAGTATAGCACAGGGAACTATACTCAATATCTTGTAATAACCTGTAACGGAAGAGATTGTAAAAAAGAATATATATATATCTATATCTCTATATATCTATATGTATGTACGTATGTAACTGAATCACTTTACTGTACACCTGGAACTAACACAACATTATAAATGAACTATATTTCAATAAAAAATTAAAAAAACAAACAAAAAAAAAACAAAAGGTTAACACAAAAGTTCCGAAATCCTCAAAGAATAAATTGGATTCCTAGAAAAAAGAAAAAATAAGAAGAGTGGAAAACCACCATGGTTGAATGTAATATTTTATTTCTTATGGGCATTCATTATAAGATGTGAGTAAAGTCAGGTAGAAAAGCAAGGTCTCTGAAATGTAGAGATGGGGCACTGTGTCAGGGCCCATGCCTGGGAAAGGGACCAACTCCCCATACCCCAGCCTCCCAGTGTGTGCAAATTCAAATTTGTCCTTCAGAAAAATTTACAGTTGCTATGTATTGTGGATCTTTAGGCCATTTGGAGTCCTTGAGCACTTAAGGTTGGCTGTATTTCTTTCTATCAAACCTATTTTTAGAACTCTCATGCTGATCTTTTTCTTTTAAATTGAAATATATGTGAGCACAGTGTTTGAAGAGTGACTTTATATATAAGGAAAAGCTCTTCCTTTAAAGTTAGTGGAGATTTTAGGTCTTTTGAGTCTCCTCTTGCTTTTGTACCTTTCTTGTGACTCATAAGCAAATTCACCAGAAAGGAAAATTGAATCTGGAATTTGGTTAAGTTTTAATAGTCTTAGATGTTAGGATGAAGGTAACAATAGAAAGGATAATTGAACATTTTGGCTAAACTGAAATTTTAATTATTTCTGAATTTCTGTGCTATTATTGACTCATGTTTGAGTTATTATGGATAATCTACCCTGTGTTTATTCATGTGGCTCTTAGGTATCAGCAGTGCCTGGCACAGTGTGTGGCATGAAGTAGATATTCAGGAATTATGTTCAGGATGAATGCATGAATGAGCATAGGGAAGTAGCGAATATTGGTAAATTAGTAATTGAGGGGCATTTTTGTGATATCTTACCATGTTGAATAAATTACTTTGGAAGACATTTGTGTACTGGGATGTGAAGAACATGTCTGTAAAATCTAATTATTTTGTAAGATTTCATTTCATTAGGTCCTTTTTGGTGTCACTTCCTTAGAAAATCATTTTATTATTTTGATCCTCTTCACTTGTCTGGCTTTCAGATTTACTTTTGTCAGTTATTGACAGTTTCTATATAGTCATGTATATATGAATTTTTAGGTTTTTTTATTAAGGCAAATTTTTAGAGTCAAATTTTAGCTTCACAGCAAGATTGAGGGGAAGGTAGAGAGATTTCCCATATACCTCCTGACCCCACATACATAGCTTCCCCCATTAGCAACATCCTCCACCAGAGTGGTAACTTTGTTACAATTGATAAACCTACATTGGCACATCATTATCACCCAGGGTACATAGTTTACATTACCGTTCACTCATGGTGTTGTACATTGTCTGCATTTGGACAAATGCATAATGATATGTGTCCAAGTGTCTTTTTGCGTCTCTGTTTTTCTTTAAAAAAAATTAAAATCTGCTTTTTTTCCCCTAGATAAATTGCAAAACTTAAGTTTGATAAAATACTATGATTTTCTCCTTAAATTCTATTTTTATGTTATGAACATAAAGTATTTTATGTATGTAAAATTATCTATTTCTCTTATCAATCAATATCTAAGCACTATTTCTCTCTCTCCCCCTTTTCTTACCTTTCTGTCCTCTTTTCTTTATCTTATGTTTTCCCCCTCTCCTCCCTTTCCTCCTCCCTTTTAGCCTCTTCCCTTTCTCTTACTCTCTCTCCTTACCCCTCTGATTTTCCCACCTCTCCCACACGAGCTATACTCAAAAAAGTGAAAAACTGAGGCTGGAGATAGTTTTTATAAAGACTAATATGGCTGATGCAGAACTAAGGACTATATTTAAAAGTTGAGTTCCTGCCTGGGGTTTGAATTAGGAAATTGTGTGGGTGTTGCCATGTAAGTTACTTTATTTTGGTAATCTGCTCTATTGCTTATGTTTAATATATAAAAGCCCAGCTACGCCTTAGAAATCATATCCAGTAATCAAAGTAAACCTTAAGCTTGTCATAGTGAGTGTTATATAGTAGCAACTCAGGGTTAGTCATTTACTTTTTGAATTATTATTACCTTTCTCCTGAATGCAGGTAGTTTTTTTTTTTTCTCCCTCAGCAGACTTAGCATAACCCAAGAGAACATAAAAATATTAGGAAGAAGGGATTCTCTCTCTCTGTCTCTTTCTCCCTCATTTCTGATCAGTACAGGCATACAATTTCATTTTTCTTTATTCTTTCTGAACTTTCTTCCTTCCTTCTGGTTTTTGTTTCCTTCCTGCTTTCTTTTTAAGGAAAAGACTTCTTAGCTGGAAGTCAATTCAGATAATAAATTATATTTCAAGGTAGTAGTTTTTTTTTGTTGTTGTTGTTGTTGTTGTTTTCGGTATGTGGGCCTCTCACTGCTGTGGCCTCTCTTGTTGCGGGGCGCAGGCTCCGGATGCGCAGGCTCAGCGGCCATGGCTCACGGGCCCACCCGCTCTGCGGCATGTGGGATCTTCTCAGACCAGGGCACTAACCCATGTCCCCTGCATCGGCAGGCGGACCCTCAACCACTGCGCCACCAGGGAAGCCCAAGGTAGTAGTTTTTTGTTGGTAAGAAAAAATTTCTTTACTAATAAAAAGGAGGACAGGGAGAGATGAGAAAAATCATGAGTTTACCAACAAGGAGTAGAAGTGAGCATGATGTAAAGGAAAATACAGTAGTGATAGTGGTATCTTCCATTTCAAATGAGTAGTTGGGGGTTAGTTGTGACTCTGCAACAAATGAATCATGTAACATCCCTCACTACAGCAGAAATTTCCTTTTTGTTATATGTAACAGATCGGCAACATCCCCAAATTTTCTTTTTCAAAAAATTATAATTTTTATGGGAATTTTATATTTGCCACTTTTTTGCTAAATTTTATAGCTTGAAGAAAAATTGACTTTTTATTTTTTATAGAAGTAATGTATGTTTACTATAAAAATGAACAGAAAATGCAGAGAAGCAACAAGGATAAAACTTAAAGCATCTATAATCTCACCACCCCAGGGATTAACTACAGTTATATTTTCGTATATATTCTCTCAAGTCTTTATCTACACATAAATTTAGTTTTGAAAAATAGGTTTGGACTTAGCTTAGTGTTTTGTAGCCTCTTTTTTTCTACAGTTCATGACATGTAATAATCTTCTCATGTCATAAAATATCATATCATACAACTATGCCACGTGATAGCTGCTTAATCCTTTATTGCTGAGTACTTAAACTTTTAATAAAGCATCTTATTATTATAAATTGTGCCATTATGACCATTCTTTTTTATAGATCTTTATATATTTTCATGATTATTATCTCGGGATAAATTCTTAAAAAGGGATATGCAGAACTTAAAAGGTGTAGGTATTTTTAAGGCTCTTGATTCACAGTGGCAAGTGGTCCTCTAGAATGGCTGTTATCAACTGTTCCTTATGTGTGTGGTTATAAATGGCATGATCTGAAGCTGTAAGGAAGCCATCCTTGTATGTGCTCAGTTCTTAGGATTCATAGATAAGCATATAGTCCTGTGTTGAGTTCACTGCAATGATTTTCATGGGTGATTTTTGTGGTTGGATAAACAACCATATGGATGGTTAAAACAAGATGGATAAAACAGGGACAGCTACTTTGTTGGCATGTATTTTATGTGTACAGTGCTCAAGTCAACTTTTCAAAATAATAACTTAATGAAAATCTACTGAATGATGTTCTCTAAAGCAGAAGGTCTATATTTATACTTAGCCCCAAATAATTATAGATAGGTTTCTTCCCAGAGGAATAGAAGAAAGTATATTTGTTATTGAACACATGATGCTTATGATTGCACCAGAAGAAGAGATGAATGAGCAAAGGTGGGTCAGTGGACAAAGGTGAAAGTCTGTGCTTGGTGCTCATTTCCTGAACTCTCTAGTTTGAAGCCCATACGCAATGGATTATATTCAGATAAGCTTGTATTGATATGCTTTGGTATTCATCCTGGACTTAGGATGGTATTCTGTCTCTGAAAACAGACAGTTAGTTGGAACACTATGGCTGTTCTTTAATTTTTATCATTAGAAACTTTGAATTGGATTTACATCAAATGGCATTTTGAGCCATTTGATTATTTAGTCTTTTAATTTGCAGGTAGTATGATCTGATGTAGTAGATCTCAGAACTGGGAGTCATTTACTTTCAGTTGTTTGAGATTAGCCTAGTGTCTGTCGTTTAGTGATAAGAGGAGGGCAGTTGTGAAGAGAAGATGTTAAAAACGTTTGAGACATCATTGGCACTATGTTGTTTCTGTCAGTCAAATTTTGCATTACACATTATGCCTTTGAAGAGTGTAGTGCAGTTATTAAAACATTTAAACAGTGCTGTGCCTGTTTTTTCTCTAGTCTCTGAGTTCTTGACTTGAAGTTATGGACCCCTAGCTTGAGGGTCAGAATGATGTGAAGTGGGGATGTTCATGAACCTAATTTTCTGTGTGTGGTATTACG
Organism: Physeter macrocephalus; assembly: GCF_002837175.3. NCBI lineage: Eukaryota > Metazoa > Chordata > Mammalia > Artiodactyla > Physeteridae > Physeter > Physeter macrocephalus. Next base: position 38,468,197 of record NC_041227.1, read on the forward strand.
TGCATTCTACTGCAGAGGGTCCATATATTTTATCCTAAGACCTAAAAAAGCTCAGGAACCTGTGTTATTAGTCCCAGGTAGAGTTTGGCATTGAAGTGCTAGCTAGGAAATAGCAGAAGGAATACATTATAGTCATAGACTCAGCCGTGAAATTGTACCTTACATCTCTGATCTCTTTCCTGGAAAGAATATTCTCTAACTATAACTATTTTATTCTGATTTAGATTCTTGTATTTTTGAGCAGACTTTTAACCAATTTTATGATAATTATTTCTGAAATAATTATGGTCTAGTTATCTGGCAGTTATCCAAAAGTATCATCTCCAAAGCTGATTCCAGGATAAAAAATTTAACTATCTTAAATAGTAGCTTTATAATCACTTCAGTAATTAAGCTGGTGACTGGCTTTGCTTTCTTGTATCTTTTTTAAAAAATGTTTATTTATTTATTTACTTTTTCTTATAGTCATCCATTTAATACACATCAGTGTATACATGTCAATCCCAATCACGCAATTCAGCACACCACCACGCCCTGCCACTTTCCCCACTTGGTGTCCATACGTTTGTTCTCTACTTCTGTGTCTCAATTTCTGCTGGGCAGACCAGTTCATCTGTACCATTTTCTAGGTTCCACATATATGCGTTAATATACGATATTTATTTTTCTCTTTCTGACTTACTTCACTCTGTATGACAGTCTCTAGATGCATCCACGTCTCCACAAATGACCCAAGTTGGTTCCTTTTTATGGCTGAGTAATATTCCATTGTATATATGTACCGCATCTTCTTTATCCATTCGTCTGTCGATGGGCATTTAGGTTGCTTCCACTACCTGGCTATTGTAAATAGTGCTGCGTTGAACATTGGGGTGCATGTGTCTTTTTGAATTATGGTTTTCTCTGGGTCTATGGCCAGTAGTGGGATTGCTGGGTCATATGGTCATTCTATTTTTAGTTCTTTAAGGAACCTCCATACTGTTCTCCATAGTGGCTGTATCAATTTACATTTCCACCAAGAGTGCAAGAGGGTTCCGTTTTCTCCACATCCTCTCCAGCATTTGTTGTTTGTAGATTTTCTGATGATGCCCATTCTAACTGGTATGAGGTGATACCTCTTTGTAGTTTTGATTTGCATTTCTCTAATAATTAGTGATGTTGAGCAGCTTTTCATGTGCTTCTTGGCCATCTGTTTGTCTTCTTTGGAGAAATGTCTATTTAGGTCTTCTCCCCATTTTTGGATTGGGTTATTTGTTTTTTTAATATTGAGCTACATGAGTTGTTTATATATTCTGGAGATTAATCCTTTGTCCTATGATTCATTTGCAAATATTGTCTCCCATTCTGAGGGTTGTCTTTTCTTCTTGTTTATGGTTTCCTTTGCTGTGCAAAAGCTTTAAAGTTTTATTAGGTCCCATTTGTTTATTTTTGTTTTTATTTCGATTACACTAGGAGGTGGATCTAAAAATATCTTGCTGTGATTTATGTCAAAGAGTGTTCTTCCTATGTTTTCCTCTAAGAGTTTTATAGTGCCCAGTCTTACATTTGGGTCTCTAATCCATTTTGAGTTTATTTTTGTGTATGGTGTTAGGGAGTGTTCTAATTTCATTCTTTTACATGTAGCTGTCCAGTTTTCCCACCACTACTTATTGAAGAGGCTGTCTTTTCTCCATTGTATATTCTTTCCTCCTTTATCAAAGATAAGGTGACCATATGTATGTGGGTTTATCTCTGGGTTTTTTATCGTGTTCCATTGATCTATATTTCTGTTTTTGTGCCAGTACCATACTGTCTTGATCACTGGAGCTTTGTAGTATAGTCTGAAGTCAGGAAGCCTGATTCCTCCAGCTCCGTTTTTCTTTCTCAAGGTTGCTTTGGCTATTTGGGGTCTTTTGTGTTTCCATACAAATTGTGAAATTTTTTGTTGTAGTTCTGTGAAAAATGCCAGTGGTAGTTAGATAGCGATTGCATTGAACAAGACAAGGTTGCCCACTCTCACCACTATTATTCAACATAGTTTTGGAAGTTTTAGCCACAG
>NC_041227.1:38470419-38479032 GCF_002837175.3 Physeter macrocephalus
ATTGTGAAAATGACTCTACTACCCAAAGCAATCTACAGATTCAATGGAATATCTTTTTCCATCCACTCACTTTCAGTCTGTATGTGTTCCTAGGTCTGAAGTGGGTCTCTTGTAGACAGCATATATATGGGTCTTGTTTTTGTATCTATTCAGCAAGCCTTTGTCTTTTGGTTGGAGCATTTAATCCATTCACGTTTAAGGTAATTATCGATATCTGTTTCTATTACCATTTTCTTAATTTTGGGACGTTTGTTTTTGTAGGTCCTTTTCTTTTCTTGTGTTTCCCACTTAGAGAAGTTCCTTTAGCATTTGTTTTAGAGCTGGTTTGGTGGTGCTGAATTCTCTTAGCTTTTGCTTGTCTGTAAACCTTTTGATTTCTCCATTGAATCTGAATGAGATCCTTGCTGGGTAGAGTAATCTTGGTTGTAGGTTCTTCCCTTTCATCACTTTAAATATTTCCTGCCACTCCCTTCTGGCTTGCAGAATTTCTTCTGAAAAATCAGATGTTAACCTTATGGGGATTCCCTTGTGTGTTATTTGTTGTTTTTCCCTTGCTGCTTTTAATATGTTTTCTTTGTATTTAATTTTTGATAGTTTGATTAATATGTGTCTTGCTGTGTTTCTCCTTGGATTTATCCTGTATGGGACTCTCTGTGCTTCCTGGACTTGATTGACTCTTTCCTTTCCCATATCAGGGAAGTTTTCAACTATAATCTCTTCAAATATTTTCTCAGTCTCTTTCTTTTCTCTTCTTCTTCTGGGACTCCTATAATTCGAATGTTGGTGTGTTTAATGTTGTCTCAGAGGTCTGTGAGACTGTCCTTAGTTCTTTTCATTCTTTTTTCTTTATTCTGCTGTGCCTTCATCTGGTACATAGCCCTCTGCCTTTTCATCTTGTCTGTCTTTCTGTGAATGTGTTTTTTGTTCCACAGGCTGCAGGATTGTAGTTCTTCTTGCTTCTGCTGTCTGCCCTGTGGTGGATGAGGCTATCTAAGAGGCTTATGCAAGTTTCCTGATGGGAGGGACTGGTTGCTTTCTTGTATCTTAATTTCATGTTTATTTCAAGTCCTTCTTTTACTAGGCTACATACTTTATTTATGCTTCCTCATGTTTCAGACATTTTTTGCTCAATAGAACTGTGTGTGTTTTTAAAGCCTCATGTGGGTTTTTTCTTCTTTTTCTTTTTTAAAATCAAACAATGAAATAAAAAGTAATTGTCAATAGAATGCTAAATTCTGCTAATAGATTAATTACATATTTTGCATTCGGCAAATGTTTCTCCTAATGCTTTGATTAAATTAGTCAACAACAATTCAATTTTTGAGTCTTTTTTCATTCTGTTCCTTTGTGTCTTCTACAGGTTTTTTTTATTATTATCTATTTTCGTCTAATACTGATACTTGTGTTATGCTTGTTGATACATAACCTTGGCAACTCTTGTGTTTCTGTTGATGAAATATTTTCATGGATTCTATCATAGTCATCTGTTATTTTTCATTTATACTTATCATTAAACAGTTTTCTATCATTGTATGCTTACATTAACTTTCCATTCTTCATTGACAACCCTCTTATATTAACCAAACAACTTAATTTGCTTTGATCATCAATTAAAGTTGGGCTGAATTGGTAGATATATAGACATAGATATAAATATATAAATATAGATAGATGTCAATGATAAACTCTTTATTTTGTGATCTGATTGAAATGGACTTGTAAGGTTCTAATTCGAAAAGAACAGGTCATGTAGATAGGGCTTTTCTTGATGCCAACACAGTGTTTGAGAAGAAAGTTCTAGGAATAGCAAGAAGAGGAGTGATGAATTTAGCAGATCTTTCATTAGTGGTAAAGTGTGATTGCTAGAAAGAAAAACAGTGTCTTGGGTGAGCAATAAAAACAGTGGTGAGAGTACACAGTCTTTGATCAGAAAAAGTCAGTGGAAAACCTTCCTAGTGGGTGGCAGGTGACCCGAGAAGGTTTAGCATAATTAAACAAAATAGGGATATTCAAAGTGTGAAGAAAAAAGGGGAAAAGAAGTCCATATAGAAATGTTGAGAGGGAAAATTGTCCGAAATTTTAGCTGTTTTGTGATCATTGTGGGAGTAGGGACTGTCTAGTTCCAAGAGCATATTAAGATTTCTGTCATATATAATCTATGTGCAGATATTAATGAGAACAGATCATATTACCATTATTATATTGATCCTCAAAGGAAGCAATACAAATGCCTTACCATGTGGTTTCTGATTGTATATAACTGAAGATGATTAACTGGCAAGTGATCAAAGTATTTTTCAGTAAAAATGTGGTATGTATATTCTGTGATTGACAAAAGCTAAAATAAATGCATCAGAATAAGAGAAAATAGGTCTTTGGTAAAAAGGCATTCATTATGCCATTTAAAAAATTCCTCAAAATTTTACTTCTAATGTGTATTAGTTATTTATAAACTTGGTTCACATTAAGAAAAAGAGAAGCAAATATTTTAATAGTATATTTATGTAGTGCCAAAAAAGAAGATTTTATTTTTCTTTTTTCCTGATGACTCTTGTTTTAAATTCTAATTTCAACATTCTGCCAGTTTGGAGAAATGATTTGTCAGCTGCTGTGTGAAGAACAGTAAAGTGCAATAGGAGTTTTTTAAATGCACAAGTATTGGAAGGAAAGGGCAAGCCTGTTTCCCAAGAATTTGAACTAATGCTTCCTTATTTCTTAATAGCATCAGATCTACTAAATATTTTTAAAGCTTTTAAAGATAAATGGCTCTTTTGCATTCCCCATGGTGCTGATGACTTGGTTGTGTCTGATTTTGGACTGATGTCATCAGTATTGACTTGAAACATTACATGGGTCCTGTACTCATCATATGTGATGAGTGTCCTAGCCAGCTTCTGTTGCAGAATGAGAACTTTTTATATGATGTGAATACCAGCAACAAATGGAAATTCCATGGGCACTGAAAATGGAAGCTGTCAGGGTTGGGTTCAGTGTGTAATTTAGTAATACCTTTTTAAATTTTATCGGTGAGCTCTGCTGAAGCTTTCCTTGGGAGACTGGCTTCACATTCCTTTGAATGTCTGGAGCTGCTCATCTTGCTCTGGGCCACAAGCCTATATAATAACTCATTTCAGTCTTTGGAAGCACTCACTATGTAACAAATCTCTATTTTAGCATTCATCATGTGTGTCATAATTATAATTACTTGTTTACAGGTCTCTTCCCTGCTAGAATGTGTGTTCCTTAAGGATGACAAATAATTCTTTTCTTCTTTGCATCTCCCCTGCTCCCAACCCTGGGTAGAAAGGAAAGCTCTGAGACGGGCACTGGAAGGGATCTTCAGGGAAGGCTCTTGGCTGTGTTTCACAACTGAAATCTCTGTTAATTTAGGTTAGAATTAGAGGACATCGTTTTGACTAGAAAGTCCTAGTGAGACTTATTCCTTAACCAGAAAAACTGAAATGTAGATATTTTATTTAATGCATATATTATGTATATAACAATCGAAAATAATCATAAACATTTCTTTAATAACATTTTCAAGTTGAAGAAAGATAATTGGCTCAAGTGATTCAAATGCCTTTAAAAATTTGTACTGAAGTTTCTACATATTATGTTTTTTCAAATATATTTTACTCTTTCTTTATAATTAAATATTATCATAGACACCTTCCCATCAGTATGCTATTTCATGTATAAATTGATTATCTATGGTGTAAAGAATGTTATAAATTTTAAAATTTTACTTTCTTGTCTTTTGGAAGTCTGACCGGGAAATCCACAGACATGACTGATGAAAAGAGATTATTGGCTTTTACTCTATTCAACCTTAAGCCTTCAATCTGACTTAATTTAAACAAGTCAAGATAAATGTGTTTCTGACTTTATTAATCTTAAGAGAGGAGATTCCACAGCCTCTTTAGTAATCTGTTTCGCCACATTTTATTAATTTTTCCGCTGTTGTGGTTAAGTTCATTTTAGAAAGCTTTCTAAATCCATGATACCCTTTTCTTAAAACAAGCAACATTAATTTCTATTATTAATATGCAGCCTATAAAAATTCTTTATCATTTTAAATTTCAATATTTTAATTTTAAATATAACGTTTATTTTATTTATTTATTTATTTATTTATTTGCAGTACGCGGACCTCTCACTGTTGTGGCCTCTCCGTTGTGGAGCACAGGCTCCAGACGCACAGGCTCAGCAGCCATGGCTCATGGGCCTAACCGCTCCACGGCATGTGGGTTCTTCCTGGACCGGGGCACGAATCAGTGTCCCCTGCATCGGCAGGTGGACTCTCAACCACTGCGCCACCAGGGAAGCCCTGTTATAAATATAACTTCTAAATTTCAAATCACTGTGCCTATGTCATAGTTACAGTCATCTCTTCTTAAAATAATATCTTTGAGAAATGGTTATATTTTTCACATATAAACAGGAATCCTCTCAATTTTCTTGAAAAACTATGCAGGTGTGGGGCACAAGCTGTATTACAGCTATGTTTCACTGATTTTTTTTGGATCCATTTCCGAAATTAAATTGAGAAACAGTTCTTTTAAGAAATGTATTACCACCTTGGCTGTCTTATTCTGCCTTTCTTAAAGGCTATTTTGTTTACAGTACTGCTTAACTGTGGAATATCAGAAGTTCTGATCCGTTATCTATATTATAGATATGTTATTAGCTTAATGACCTGAACAAAAATTAATTCTTGTAGTACTGAGAGTGACATTTCCTGCCTATATAACCTGTTAATCCAGTTTTGAGGCCCCACTAAATTTTCATCATCAGTGGCAAGATAAATTAATTTATAAGTATACTTCAAAAAGTTTACGATGCAAGTTTAAAAAGTTACATTTAATATTCATTTTATTTACATTCACTATTTATTTTTTATATTTTAAGTTGCTTTCTGTGTGAGTTATCTATGTAGTGAGGTGAAAGTCATCTAATTGAAATTAACCTTTGCATAATTTCTGCTTTCCTGAAACTACTTTTTCTTTTAAAGATAGGATATTATACGATTGCTGGAGTTGCCAACTACTGAGAGACAATGTCTAAAACACAATTTCTGACTGGAATAAAAATGAAACTACTTTGTAATAGGCAATGTAATTTCTTTGTAACGGTCATTGTGAACAGATGGTTCTCCATTCTGAGGGGTTTAAAATCTTGAGTTCTGCAGAGTTTGATATTTCACACATTACCAGGAGTTTATTAGCAAACTTGTTGAGATATGATTTCAAATGATACCCAAATCTGTTTAACTTAAAGGGAATATTAATTTATACTCCTTTATGTTTCTTTTCTTGAAAGAAATTGGTACTTAGATGATATTAGGGTGATTGACTCTCAGACTGGGCTAAATTAAAGTACCAAGAATGGATAAGAAGAAATGAGAAAAGAGCACATGAGACTTATTCATATTATAAGAGTCTTTTGCAGAATCTCTAGAGTGAGGTGCAGGCAGACTGGAATTCTTTCACAAACACAACCTTCCATTTTGACTGACTTTCAAATTATTTATCTTCATAGATATTTCTACTTTGTCATGCCTAATATTCACATGTGTTCTGGTTAAGGACAATAAAGCCCTGGATAGCAAGGATGCGTCTTAATCATATTTGTATTCTTAGTGCCTGACACAATGGCTACTCAGTAATTTAGAGAATAAATGAGTGAATGCATTGATGAATGAGTGAAAACCCCTTGGTTATCAGTGTGGAAAGTCTAAATTATTATGCTATGCTCTCCTGCCTGTCTGGCCCTGTACGCAATTTTTCTCTACTAGGTAAATCCTCACTAGGGTATTAAACTCTGGACTCTAATCTCCTCTGATATTATTGTCACCGTGATTTTCAGAAAGGAACTGACCTCCTCCCATTTTTAGTGCTCTTGTATAGGCCTTAATGGAATTCACTGAGTATGATTTCTGGTTCAAATCATATCATTATTTTTGCTTTGGTTTATTACCAGATAATGTATCAATAGTAAATAATTTACCAGTAATGAGTAGTAAAATGTGGTTGTCAGTGACTGCCCCTTGAGGTCTAATATCTTTTTTGTAAGGGAAAGAGGTGTATTTATTTATTTATTTATTTATTTTTTCCATCCTTATCGTTCTTTTTAATATAACTTGGAAGTTAACCATAGTTTCAATTTACATTTTCATTACAATTAATGTAGCTATCATGAGTTTTTTTTCTAAACATATTTATAGTATATATATTGTATTTGTGTGTATGGTATGTCACTTTTATATGTATATAAATACACTTACATGCATACATAGAAACAGACAAAAAACTGAACAGATATACATCAAGATGTAAAACACTATTACAATAAAGCTGCAATAAATAGTTTCAGTCAAAAATTTTTTCATACCAAAAACTGAGATATGAATAACATATAACACTGTGTAGTTTAAGGTGTACGATGTGTTGATTTGATACATTTGTATATTACAATATGACCATCATAGTGTTAGCTAACACCTCTATCATATCACCACCTAATTTACCAAACAATTTGTACCCTTATCTTGTTTATCTCCCTTGACTTAAATCGTAAGCTTACACGGCAGGGATTTTGCCTGTTTCGGTCACTGATATTCCTAGGACCTAGAATAATACCTGGCACAGAGCAGGTGAATAAGAAATCTTTTTTGAAAGAATGAGTGAGTGGAATGTGATAAGAGCATCAGCAGACATAGGGGCCAAGTGCCCTGGGATGATAGGTAAGGGAGAGTTCACACAGGGGACAGAGGGAATCTCAGGCAATAAGCAGCCTTGGAGTTGGGTTTGGAAGGGCGGCTGGAGCTCACTGAGAGGGGGAGGGGCAGAAGGGCTTGCTGGGTGTTAGAACTGGACAAGGCTTCAAGGCTCTTTGGCCCAGGACTTCTCGGGTGGCACAGTGGTTAATCCGCCTGCCAATGCAGGGGACACAGGTTCGATCCCTTGTCTGGGAAGATCCCACATGCCCCGGAGCAACTAAGCCCACACACCACAACGACTGAGCCTGTGCTCTAGAGTCCGTGAGCCACAACTACTGAGCCCACGTGCCACAACTACTGAAGCCTGCGCACCCAGAGCCTGTTTTTTAACATCTTTATTGGAGTATAATTGCTTTACAATGGTGTGTTAGTTTCTGCTTTATAACAAAGTGAATCAGTTATACATATACATATGTCCCCATATCTCTTCCCTCTTGCGTGTCCCTCCCTCCCACCCTCCCTATCCCACCCCTCTAGGTGGTCACAAACCGCTGAGCTAATCTCCCTGTGCTATGCGGCTGCTTCCCACTAGCTATCTATTTTACGTTTGGTAGTGTACATATGTGCATGCCACTCTCTCGCTTTGTCACAGCTTACCCTTCCCCCTCCCCATATCCTCAAGTCCATTCTCTAGTAGGTCTGTGTCTTTATTCCTGTCTTACCCCTAGGTTCCTCATGACCATTTTTTTTTCTTAGATTCCATATATACATGTTAGCATATGGTATTTGTTTTTTGCCTAATATTCACATGTGTTCTGGTTAAGGACAATAAAGCCCTGGATAGCAAGGATGCGTCTTAATCATATTTGTATTCTTAGTGCCTGACACACAATGGCTACTCAGTAATTTAGAGAATAAATGAGTGAATGCATTGATGAATGAATGAAAACCCCTTGGTTATCAGTGTGGAAAGTCTAAATTATTATGCTATGCTCTCCTGCCTGTCTGGCCCTGTACGCAATTTTTCTCTACTAGGTAAATCCTCACTAGGGTATTAAACTCTGGACTCTAATCTCCTCTGATATTATTGTCACCGTGATTTTCAGAAAGGAACTGACCTCCTCCCATTTTTAGTGCTCTTGTATAGGCCTTAATGGAATTCACTGAGTATGATTTCTGGTTCAAATCATATCATTATTTTTGCTTTGGTTTATTACCAGATAATGTATCAATAGTAAATAATTTACCAGTAATGAGTAGTAAAATGTGGTTGTCATTGACTGCCCCTTGAGGTCTAATATCTTTTTTGTAAGGGAAAGAGGTGTATTTATTTATTTATTTATTTATTTTTTCCATCCTTATCGTTCTTTTTAATATAACTTGGAAGTTAACCATAGTTTCAATTTACATTTTCATTACAATTAATGTAGCTATCATGAGTTTTTTTTCTAAACATATTTATAGTATATATATTGTATTTGTGTGTATGGTATGTCACTTTTATATGTATATAAATACACTTACATGCATACATAGAAACAGACAAAAAACTGAACAGATATACATCAAGATGTAAAACACTATTACAATAAAGCTGCAATAAACAGTTTCAATCAAAAATTTTTTCATACCAAAAACTGAGATATGAATAACATATAACACTGTGTAGTTTAAGGTGTACGATGTGTTGATTTGATACATTTGTATATTACAATATGACCATCATAGTGTTAGCTAACACCTCTATCATGTCACATAATTATAATTTTTGTTTTGTTTTTTGTTTTTTAACATCTTTATTAGGGTATAATTGCTTTACAATGATGTGTCAGTTTCTGCTCTATAACAAAGTGAATCAGTTATACATATACATATGTCCCCATATCTCTTCCCTC
>NC_041227.1:38480672-38489015 GCF_002837175.3 Physeter macrocephalus
GCATGTGGGATCCTCCCAGACCGGGGCGCGAACCCGGTTCCCCTGCATCGGCAGGCGGACGCGCAACCACTGCGCCACCAGGGAAGCCCTTTTTTTTTTTTTTTTTTTTTTGTGTATTTTTGTTTTTATTTCCATTTCTCTAGGAGGTGGGTCAAAAAGGATCTTGCTGTGATTTATTTCATAGAGTGCTCTGCCTATGTTTTCCTCTGAGGGTTTGATGGTGTCTGGCCTTACATTTAGGTCTTTAATCTATTTTGAGTTTACTTTTGTGTATGGTGTTAGGGAGTGTTCTAACTTCATTCATTTACATGTAGCTGTCCAGTTTTCCCACCACCACTTATTGAAGAGGCTGTCTTTTCTCCATTGTATATTCTTGCCTCCTTTATCAAAGATAAGGTGACCTTATGTGCGTGGGTTTATCTCTGGGCTTTCTATACTGTTCCGTTGATCTGTATTTCTGTTTTTGTGCCAGTATTATACTGTCTTGATTACTGTAGCTTTGTAGTATAGACTGAAGTCAGGGAGCCTGTTTCCTCCACCTCCGTTTTTGTTTCTCAAGATTGCTTTGGCTATTCGGGGTCTTTTGTGTTTCCATACAAATTGTGAAATTTTTTGTTGTAGTTCTGTGAAAAATGCCAGTGGTAGTTTGATAGAGATTGCATTGAATCTGTAGAAATTTCTTTCATCAGTGTCTTATAATTTTTTGCATACAGGTCTTTTGTCTTCTTAGGTAGGTTTATTCCTAGATGTTTTATTCTTTTTTTTGTAATGGTAAATGGGAGTGTTTTCTTAATTTCACTTTCAGATTTTTCATCATTAGTGTATAGGAATGCAAGAGATTTCTGTGCATTAATTTTGTATCCTGAAACTTTACCAAATTCATTGATTAGCTGTAGTAGTTTTCTGGTGGGAAAGAGGTGTTTTTAAAACATTATTTTATAATGATTATAGGATTTTGAAGTTATTAAACAGGGAGATGGATTATAGGAAAGATTTTCATGATAACATGGGAGAGGCTACAAAATTTTCCTTAGTTCCCATGATGGTTCTTTACTCCCCTCTTTGACTATTTGTGTGTGTGTGTGTGTGTGTGTGTGTGTGTGTGTGTGTTTTATACTGGTGTCTGTTTCTTTATCTATGCCTTAAAGAGAGTTTCTCCAAATTTCATTTGGTTTTCTCTTCTTATAACAATTGTCTAAAGATAATTTCTTCTTTGGAGAATAGCATCTATTTTCAGGGCTTCAGACATCACTTCTATCAAGCTAATTGTACAATATTTCTGTTTAGTTTTAATCTCACAATTGAACTCCAATCCCAATATTATGAAATTATCTAACATACATTTCTATTTAAGTTCTCCCTGACAGTCCAAGCTTAATGTGCCTGAAACAGTTTGTTCATTCTTATCATTCTCTAGCTTCAGAAACTTGGATTCACCTTTGGTCCCACCTCCTTTATCTCCAATTCCTTTTTCCTTTTTTCCATTAAAAAATGTTTTTTGGGCAGGGTGGCTTTTGCATATTTTCCATTTTCACTGGCCTATTCCCAATTCAGTCACTTATTTCATCACCCCCATAATCATTTTTCTTTTAGCTACTTAACTGTTCTTCCAGTCCACATACCTTCTTGATCAAATCTGAACTGTATACTGTTTACTTCAGCATCTTGCTTTCCCCTAAAAACCTGTGAGTGCCTTACATTGCCCAGAGTTAATATCTAAACTCATTAGCTTGGAATTCATGGTCTTCCTTAATTTTGCCCCACCCTTCATTTCTTGTTTTCACCCAGTCCTTCAACCTCTGGCTGCATCAGTCAGCACAGGTGCTCTTCAGCATGTCTAATCTTTCACTTTTGGCTTGTGTTTCTTCAAGATCTAACTTATTCCATTTCTCTTTCATGAAGCCAGCTCATTCTAGCATGCAACATTTTTTTTCTTCTTCTCAGAATTCCTGTAGTACTTATTTAAGCCATTTACTGAGCAGTTAATCATTTACAGTGTTGTGACATTTTCTACATTTTTGAACTGAATTATTTATTTTCAGTTTCCCTATTTTTTCAGAATGTATATGTTTCTTCACGAACTAACTGCGAAGTCCTTTATGGAGTCCTTAAGAGCAGGGACTATATTTTATATCTTTAACTATTATTTTAAAGGATTTTTTCCATTACAAAGATACAGCCTAAATCCAGTGCCATAATCCTCTAATTACAATTAAGCTTTCAGTAAATCATGCCTTTTGTAATATTTTTCATGTATCTAAAACTATTAATTCAAGAAACAGTTAAATCTTTGTTAAGATTATCCTGTGTGCCATGAACAGCTCTTAGCAGCTGTATACTTCAGTATGTAGCGCAGTGTATACTATATGTAGTATATTTAGTATGATAACCAGTTATATTGGTTGATAAAACAAGTCGATTGAATAATTCATCAGTGGAAAGAAGCAATGAATTAAAATTGGGTGCATCCAGTTTGGACGTATCCTGGAGACTGACTTATCCTCATAGTAACCTATGAAAATAACTCTAGGGGCTCCCATCAGAGAGCCCCTGTAATTAATTTAAGATACTGAGTTCGTACAACAGATGATTCATAGTCTCTAAATATGAAAATAATATGATAAAACATTTTTAAAAGGAAGTAAAATGACATAGAAGTTATATGCTTAAAAGTATGAGTGGATGATCATCAGTCTACAAATACTGTAAATAGTCAAACACTGAATGAATGAATCAATGTATGCATTAGTGGATTAATGAAACACCAGCCGAAGAGATGCTAAGATAAATCCAAACATAGCTTTTAAGTTGTTGCAGCAGTTGTAGTAGAAGGAGCAATCTAATGAGACGAAATAAAGTAACAGATGTCATTTAAAAAAAATTAATAACTATTTTTAGAGCAGTTTTAAATTTACAGAAAAACTGAGCAGAAAATATACAGTTCCCATAAACCCCTTTGAGCACACCCCACTGCATACAGTTTCCCATATCATTAACATCTTACATTACTGTGGTATATTTGTTAAAATTGCTGAAGCTGAACTAATAATATTGATACATTATTATTAATTAAATTTAATACTTTACGTTAGGGCTCATTCTTTGTTATAGAGGTATGTGTCATGAAGCTTTCCTTTTATGTTTTCTTCTAAGAGTTTTGGGTTGTGTGCAGGTTTTTTTTTTTTTTTTTTTTTTTTTTGTGGTATGCGGTCCTCTCACTGTTGTGGCCTCTCCCGTTGCGGAGCACAGGCTCCAGAAGTGCTGGCTCAGCGGCCATGGCTCACAGGCCCAGCCGCTCTGTGGCATGTGGGATCCTCCCAGACCGGGGCACGAACCCGTGTCCCCCGCATTGGCAGTCAGACTCTCAACCACTGCGCCACCAGGGAAGCCCTGTAGGGGTTTTTTTTTGGTAGATGTTCTTCATCAAGTGAGGAAATTCTCCTCTATTCCTAGTTTTATGAGGTTTTTTTTTTTTTTTTTTTGCTTATTTTTGTCATGAATGAGTATTGGATTTTGTCAAATGTTTTTTCTGCCTCTAGTAATATGGTCATGTGATTTTACTTATTTAGCATGCTAATGTGATGGATTAAATTAGTTGATTTTAAAATGTTGAACCAGCCTTGCATAACTTGAATAAATCCAACTTCTTTGTGGTATTTAATTTTTTAAATAAATTGTTGGATTCATTTTGCTAATATTTGTTGGGGATTTTCACATATGTTCATGAGAGATATTTGTCTGTTGTTTTCCTTTGTAAACTTCAGGTATTTTAAAAAATAATATCTTTTTCAGGTTTTGGTATTAAAGTAATGCTGGCCTCATAGAATTAGTTAGGCAGTGTTCCCTCTGACTGTAAGTTCTGGAATGAATTGTGGAGAATTAGTATTCTTTTTCTTTAAATCTTTTATAGAATTCACTAGTGAACCCTTCTGGGACTGCTGCTTTGTGTTATAGGTGATCAATAATTGACTCAATTTCTTTAATAGATATGGGCTTATTCAGCTCATTTCTCGCAGTATAAGTTGTCATAGATTGTGTTTTTCAAGGAACTGCTCCATTTTTTTCTAGTTTATCAGATCTCTGGGCATAGAGTTTTTCATAATACTCTTTTAGTAATCTATTGTTACTCATGTGATCAGTAGTGATCTCCCCTGTCTCATTTCTCAAAATGGTAATTTGTGTTCTCTGTCACTCTCTGTCTTTCTCTTCTGTCTCTCTCTCTCCTTAGTTGAATAGTGGTTTATCAATTTTGTTTATCTTTCTACAGATCCAGATTTTGGTTCTGTTGATTTTTTCTATTGATTTCCTGTTTTCAATTTTATTTATTTTTGATCTGTTTGCTAAAATTTCTTTTCTTCTGCTTATTTTGAATTTAATTTGCTCTTCTTTTTTCAGTTTCCTAAAGTGGAAGCTTAAATAATTGATTTTAGACCATTCTTCTTTTCTAATATATACATTCAGTGATGTAAATTTCTAAGCACTGCTTTTGCTGCATCTCAAAAATTTCGATAAGTTGTACTTTCATTTTCATTTAGTTCAAAATATTTTAATTTTTCTGCTGAGGCTTCTTTGACTCATGTATTATTTAGAAATGTGTTGTTTAATCTCTATATATTTTGGGATTTTTCCAAGGTATCTGCTGTTGTTGAATTACAGTTTAACTCCATTGTAGTCTGACAGTACATTTTGTATGATTTCTATTCTTTAAAAAACTTTAAGGTGTGTTTTACGACACAGAATATAGTCTATCATGGTGAATATTTCCTGTGTACTTGAGAAGAATGTATTCTGCTTTTATTTATTTAAGTATATAAATGTCAATTAGATTCAGCTGATTAATGATGTTGTTCAAATCAACCACATCCTTATTGGTTTTCTGCCTGCTAGATCTGTCAATTATTGATAAAGGTGTATTGAAGTCTCCAACTATACTAGCAGATTCATCTATTTCTCCTTGTAGTTCTGTCAGATTTTGCCTCATGTATTTTGATGCTATGTTGTTAGGTGAATATACATTAAGGATTGTTATTTCTTCTTGGATAATTGACTCCTTTATAATGATGTAATACCCTTTTTTATACCTAATAATTTCCCTTGCTCTGTAGTCTGCTTTGTGTGAAATTAATAAAGCTACTCCAGCTTTCTTTTGATTATTGTTAGCAAGATATGTCTTTCTCCATCTCTTTACTTTTCATCTTTCTGTGTTACTGTATTTAAAGTTGGTTTATTATAGACAACATTTGGTTGAGTCTTAGATTTTCAGCCACCCTGAGAGTCTCTGTGTAAATACTGGTGTATTTAGATCATTAATATTTATAGTGATTATCGATGCAATTCATTTAACATATTCATATTTGTAACTATTTTCTATTTGTTGCCCTTGTTCTGTGTTTCCTTTTTTTCTTTCACTGCTTTTCTTGCCTTACATGCTTTTAGCTGAGCATTTTATATGATTCAGTTTTCTCTCTTCGCTTAGCAAACCAAGCCCTAGGGTTTGCAATATACAGTTACTTTTAATTAAAGCCCATTTAAAGATAACACTATATTGCTTCATGGATGGTACAGGTATTCCCAATTTCTTTCTCCTCTCCCTTTTTGTCTTTGTTTTTTTGCAGTTTGAATATTATATGCCTTAGTGTAGATTTCTGGTATATGTCCCGCTTGTTATTCTCTGAGTTTCCTGGATGTGTGGTTTAATTTCTGTCAATATTTATGGAAAAATTTCAGCCCTTATTATCTCGAATATTTTTCTTTGATTTCCTCTTTCCTTCCTTTGTTCCTCTCCCTGCCTTTTCCCTTTCTTTCACTTTCTTGTTCTTCTGGTTATCTCCGTTATGCATAATTGCAACTTTTTAAGTTTTAAGTTTTCCCACAGTTCTTACATATTCTGTTCTGTTTAAAATTTTTTTCTTTGCTTTTTATTTTGAGAAGTTTACATTAACATCTACCTCTCTGATTCTTTTCTTAGGCATGTCCAGTGTGTTGATGAGCCCATTCAAGACATTTTAAGTTTCGGTTACAGTGTTTTTCATTTCCAGCATTTCCTAGAAATACTTTACTAGAATTTATATATCTCAGTTTCATTACCTGTCTATTCTTGCATGCTGTTCACTTTTTCTATTAGAGTTCTTAACACATTAATCATATTATTTTAAATTCCTGTTCTGATAATTCCTAAGTCTCTGACATATCTGAGCTTTGTTTGTCTCTTTGGACTGTGTTTTTTCCTTTTAATGTGTCTTGTAATTATTTTGTTGAAACCCAAACGTGATATATTGAGTAAAAGGAACTGAGGTAAATAGACCTTTAATGTAAATCTTTTTGTTTATCTAGGTTAAGGTTAGGCTGTGTTACTGTTTACTGTAGCTGTAGGTGTCTGATGCTATAATTTCCTCTAATGTCCTTCTTTTTGTATCCTCTGTTGTCTTTGTGTTTCCCTAAAAACTCCTTCTTAAATAGGGTCTGGGTCATAAGGTGAGGGGGGAAGGGAAGAATTCTATAATTTTATGATTAGGTCTTTTTTATATGAGCCTGTTTCTCTGGGTTGTGACTTTCATAAGTACATCTACTTCCTTCATCCTTAGAAGAGACAGGAAGGCTAGAGGTGGCTGGATTGGCATTTCCCTTACTCCATGGCAAAGGCTAAAGGAGGCTAGAGTTGGTATTTTTCCCTTCTCTAGAAGCTGACAGACTCTGAAACAACCCAAGTGGTTTAGTCTCTAGCAAAAGACTTCTCTTTGAGTTTTCTTTTCTCTTTTTAAACTTTTTATTTTATATTCGAATATAGTTGATTAACAATATTGTAATAGTTTCAGGTGTACAGCAAAGTGATTCAGTTAGACATATACATGTATCTGTTCTTTTTCAAATTCTTTTCCCATTTAGGTTGTTACATAATATTGAGCAGAGTTCCCTGTGCTATACATTAGGTCCATGGTGGTTATCCATTTTAAATATAGCAGTGTGTACATGTCAGTCCCAAACTCCCTAACTATCCCTTCCCCCCACCCTTCCTCCCGATTTTTCTAATTAATATCTGCTGGAAAACTTATAACAACTTTTTAAAGTTGTGCCTAAAATAAGGTATAGTAGATATTGAGTGAGATTTTAAAAACTTTCTTCTGCATTATGTTTATAAACTTAATTATATTAACTTTGAGACATTTGTTAGATGTCTTTTAGAGTTTGGGTATCTGGTTGATGAAATTGACAACTTAATGCCTTATAAGCAAATGAGGTTTTATTCTGTTGTCCTAATATTTGGTGAATTACTTATTAACACTAAACTCCAAACAAATATAAATATATTTCCCAGATCAGTAGAGGCTGTGAAGATGTGTCTCCTGTAAATATCATGAACAGTTGTTAACTATATTTGTAAGCTTAGGTTGATCATGGATTTCCCAGTGCCAACACCTGGAATATGGAATCCATAACAAATCAAAGTTGAACTTGTTTTCCTCTCTGGTTTAGTAAAGATACTTATCTGAGAGATTACTATAAATCATAGGACTGTGAAGTTGTCTGTGGTAACAGAAGGCATTTTAAAATATTTATTTATTTATTTATTTATTTATTGACTGCTTCGGGTCTTAGGCGAGCGGGGCTACTCTTCGTTGTGGTGCATGGGCTTGTCATTGCAGTGGCTTCTGTTGTTGTGGAGCATGGGCTCTAGGCACACGGGCTTCAGTAGCTGTGGCACGTGGGCTCAGTAATTGTGGCTCCTGGGCTCTAGAGCACAGGCTCGGTAGTTGTGGTGCACAGTCTTAGTTGCTCCGCAGCATGTGGGATCTTCCCGGACCAGGGCTTGAACCTGTGTCCCCTGCATTGGCAGGTGGATTCTTAACGACTGCACCACGAGGGAAGTGCCCAGAAGGCATTTTTTAAAAACTAGAGCTTCTACAAGTTTCCAAAATAGTTAAAATGCATAAGACACATGCCACAGATAGCAAAAGGGTTTGAACTAAATGTGTGTGAATTTTTTACTACTTAGTTTTACATGATAATGCGTTTGTGCAGTTAAGGTGATGATCTTTTTTTTGTTCTGTTTTGTTTTGTTTTAATTAATTAATTAATTATTCTTATTAGTCATCCATTTTATACATATCAGTGTATACACGTCAATCCCAGTCTCCCAATTCATCACACCACAACCCTCACCCCTTGCCGCTTCCACCCTTGGTGTCCATACGTTTTTTTCTCTACTTCTGTGTCTCCATTTCTGCTCTGCAAATTGGTTCATTTGTACCATTTTCTAGGTTCCACATATATGTGTTAATATATGATATTTGTTTTTCTCTTTCTGACTTACTTCACTCTGTATGACAGTCTCTAGATGCATGC
>NC_041227.1:38489336-38490464 GCF_002837175.3 Physeter macrocephalus
TAATTCTGTTTTTAGTTTTTTAAGGAACCTCCATGCTGTTCTCCATAGTGGCTGTATCAATTTACATTCCCACCAACAGTGCAAGAGGGTTCCCTTTTCTCCACACCATTTCCAGCATTTGTTGTTTGTAGATTTTCTGATGATGCCCATTCTAACTGGTGTGAGGTGATACCTCACTGTAGTTTTGATTTGCATTTCTCTAATAATTAGTGATGTTGAGCAGCTTTTCATGTGCTTCTTGGCCATCTGTATGTCTTCTTTGGAGAAATGTCTATTTAGGTCTTCTGCTCATTTTTGGATTGGGTTGTTTGTTTTTTTAATATTGAGCTGCATGAGCTGTTTATATACTTTAGAGATTAATCCTTTGTCCGATGATTCATTTGCAAAAATTTTCTCCCATTCTCAGGGTTGTCTTTTCGTCCTGTTTATGGTTTCCTTTGCTGTGCAAAAGCGTTTAAGTTTCATTAGGTCCCATTTGTTTATTTTTGTTTTCATTTCCATTACTCTAGGAGGCGGATCAAAGAAGATGTTGCTGTGATTTATGTCAAAGTTTTGAGTTTATTTTTGTGTATGGTGTTAGGGAGCATTCTAATTCATTCTTTTACATGTAGCTGTCCAGTTTTCCCAGCACCACTTATTGAAGAGACTGTCTTTTCTCCATTGTATATCCTTGCCTCCTTTGTCATAGATTAGTTGACCATAGGTGCGTGGGTTTATCTCTGGCTTTTCTATCCTGTTTCATTGATCTTTATTTCAGTTTTTGTGCCAGTACCATATTGTCTTGATTACTGTAGCTTCGTAGTATAGTCTGAAGTCAGGGAGTCTGATTCCTCCAGCTCCATTTATTCCCTCAAGTCTGCCTTGGCTATTCGGGATATTTGGTGTCTCCATACAAATTTTAAGATTTTTTGTTCTAGTTCTGTAAAAAATGCTATTGGTAATTTGATAGGGATTGCATTGAATCTGTAGATTGCGGACATCCTTGTCTTGTTCCTGATCTCAGAGGAAATGCTTTCAGTTTTTTACTATTGAGAATGATGTTCGCCGTGGGTTTGTCATATATGGCCTTTATTATGTTGAGGTAGGTTCCCTCTATGCCCACTTTCTGGAGAGTTTTTACCATAAATG
>NC_041227.1:38491452-38504602 GCF_002837175.3 Physeter macrocephalus
TCATTTTCATTTGTCTCTAGGTATTTTTTGATTTCCTCTTTGATTTCTTCAGTGATCTCTTGGTTATTTAACAACATATTGTTTAGCCTCCATGTGTTTGTGTTTTTTCCGTTTTTTCCCATGTAATTGATTTCTAATCTCATAGTGTTGTGGTCAGAAAAAATGCTTGATATGATTTCAATTTTCTTAAATTTACTGAGGCTTGATTTGTGACCCAAGATGTGATCTATCCTGGAGAATGTACTGTGTGCACTTAAGAAGAAAGTGTAATCTGCTGTTTTTGGATGGAATGTCCTATAAATATCAATTAAGTCTATCTGGTCTATTGTGCCATTTAAAGCTTGTGTTTCCTTATTAATTTTCTGTTTGGATGATCTGTCCATTGGTGTAAGTGAGGTTTTAAAGTCCCCCACTATTATTGTGTTACTGTCGGTTTCCTCTTTTATAGCTGTTAGCAATTACCTTATGTATTGAGGTGCTCCTATGTTAGGTGCATATATATTTATAATTGTTATATCTTCTTCTTGGATTGATCCCTTGATCATTATGTAGTGTCCTTCCTGTCTCTTGTAATTTTCTTTATTTTAAAGTCTATTTTATCTGAGTATTGCTACTCCAGCTTTCTTTTGATTTCCATTTTCGTGGAATATCTTTTTCTTCCCCTCCCTTTCAGTCTGTATGTGTCCCTACGTTTGAAGTGGGTCTCTTGTAGACAGCATATATGTGGGTCTTTGTATGCATTCAGCAAGCCTGTGTCTTTTGGTTGGAGCATTTAATCTATTCGTCTTTAAGGTAATTATCGATATGTATGTTCCTATTACCATTTTCTTACTTGTTTTGGGTTTGTTTTTGTCGGTCCTTTTCTTCTCTTGTGTTTCCCACTTAGAGAAGTTCCTTTAGCATTTGTTGTAGAGCTGGTTTGGTGGTGCTGAATTCTCTTAGCTTTTGCTTGTCTGTAAAGCTTTTGATTTCTCCATTGAATCTGAATGAGATCCTTGCCAGGTAGAGTAATCTTGGTTGTAGGTTCTTCCCTTTCATCACTTTAAGTATATCATGCCACTCCCTTCTGGCTTGAGAAATCAGCTTTTACCCTTATGGGAGTTCCCTTGTATGTTATTTGTCATTTTTCCTTTGGTGCTTTCAGTAATTTTTCTTTGTCTTTAACTTTTGCCAATTTGATTTTGTGTGTCTCGGCATGTTTCTCCTTAGGTTTATCCTGTATGGGACTCTCTGCGCTTTCTCTACTTGGGTGGCTATTTCCTTTCCCATGTTAGGGAAGTTTTTGACTATAATCTCTTCAAATAGTTTCTCGACTATAATCTCATCAAATATTTTCTCCGGTCCTTTCTCTCTCTCTTCTCCTTTTGGGACCCCTATAATGCGAATATTGGTTGTGTTAATGTTGTCCCAGAGGTCTCTTAGGCTGTCTTCATTTCTTTCATTCTTTTTTCTTTATTCTGTTCCGCAGCAGTGAATTCCACCATTCTGTCTTCCAGGTCACTTATCCGTTCTTCTGCCTCAGTTATTCTGCTATTGATTCCTTCTAGTGTATTTTTCATTTCAGTTATTTTGTTGTTCATCTCTGTGTGTTTGTTCTTTAATTCTTCTAAATCTTTGTTAAACATTTCTTGCATCTTCTTACTCTTTGCCTCCATTCTCTTTCCGAGGTCCTGGATCATCTTCACTCTCATTATTCTGAATTCTTTTTCTGGAAGATTGCCTATCTCCACTTCATTTAGTTGTTTTTCTGGGGTTTTATCTTGTTCCTTCATCTGGTACATAGCCCTTTGCCTTTTCATCTTGTCTATCTTTCTGTGAATGTGGTTTTTGTTCCACAGGCTGCAGGATTGTAGTTCTTCTTGCTTCTGCTGTCTGCCCTCTTTTGGGGTGATGATCTTTCATGATAACATTTGCAGGTGTATACAGTGGAATGTGCTGTCTGAAGCTGCTAATAACTGGCAACTTTATAATAGATACGAAAATACTTTCCTAATGCTTTATGTATAATTTTTGTATTGTAATATCATATAACAGACTGTTACGTGGGGTTTCTTTTCTCTAATATTTACTCCTTTCCTTTACCCAAATGGCTTGAAAAAATTAAGTGACAGTTAATGCTGTTCCTTCCTATAGTATTGAGTTTCCTATTTTAAGCCCTAAAAGGTAATGTGCTTTTTAATGTTTATTTTAAAAATGTCTTTGAATATAAGCAGAAATGTTATGTTCTTTTGTATTGTGTTTCTGAGAAACTTAAAACTATTCTCATCCACCATTTACCTCTTTTATCCTAAAATAATGCAATCATAATTCTCACTTGATTTTCTGCAGATGATAATAGATTTTTGGTAATTCATCTGTTTGGATTATCTGTTGTTTATGGGAATAACTATTCCAATAGCAACAAAGATTGAGTCCTTGAGAATAAATTTAATGAGAGATTGCAAAACCTGTACTAGAAAAAAATTTAAACATTCCTGAAGCAGAAGAATAGAGTTGGACAAATTGGAAAGACTTCCCTGGGTCTTATACAAATAGTCAAGTTTATAAAAATGACAGTTCTCCATATTTTAATGGCCAGACTTAATACAATCCCAGGAAAAGTACCAACAATCCATATGATGGAATTACATAAATTGATACCTAAGTTTGTACAGAAAAACAAATGTAACAATAACCGGAAAAAACACTGAAACAGAGAAAACTACAAGTGACAACTAGCCCTACCCAACATTAAAACATACTAGAATACTAGATAGCCTCTGTAATTAAAACATCATAGTATTTAGACATGAATAGAGAAACAGAACAATGTAATGGAAGAGAATGTCCAGAAATAAATTTCCATACACATATGGAAATTTAGTGTGTGATAAGTGTAGTATCTCAAATGACTAAGGTAGACATTTTAATAAAGTGTTCTTTGACAATTGGGTAGCCATTTGGAAAAAGTTATTTTGTACCATATCTTACATTATACCCCAAAATAATGGATTTGGATTCTCAACATAGAAAAAGAAACCATAAAAGCACTAAAAGGAAAAATAAATGCATTCTTCTTTAACCTTAGTGTAGGGAAGGGCCTTCTAACTCTGACTGAAAATCCAGAGGCAATAAAAGATTGATAAATTTGACTCTATAAAACATTTAAAAAATTGTATGGCCCAAAACACCGTAAACAAAGTCGGAAGGCAACTGACAAAATGCAAGAAAATATTCACAACATTTATACAGACAAAAGGTAATATCCCTAATACACAAAGAACTCTTTAAAATGTAACAGCAAAGGACCAAAATAGGAAATAGGAAAAAGACATGGATAATTCACAAAACACCAAACATTTGAACATATGATAAACATGAAAAAATGTTCAGACACATACATAATTAGTGAAATATAAATTAAAACCACTAAAATATATTTTTAATTTTTTAGAGCGGCAGAAAAGTTTTTAAAAATGACAAATTCTGTAAGTGAGGCTGAAGGGAAATCATCACATGCATTGGTAGTAGGAATTCAAACTGATACAATCCTTTGAATGGAAATTTGGTAATACCTAAGAAAGCTACATATTTATACTTTGACCCAGCCTTTCCACTCCTAAGGCCCTATCATGGATCATACACCTCCAAAAACTTGTAAATGCACATTTATGAGGTTATTTACTGTGCTGGTATCTGTAATTGCAAAATATTGGAAATAACCTGAATGTTTATAGCTAGGAGAGAGGTTGAATAAACTATAGTATATTCTGTATTCACTCAATATACTATTATGCAGCTGTAACAAATAATAAGATATTTATGAACTTATTTGGAGTTATTTCTAGTATTTACTATTAAAAGAAGAAATTGTTGCATTGCAAAAAAGTATAGGGTGCTATCCTTAATGTAAGAAAGGAGGAGATATAGGCAAATATATTTGTGTTATGAAGAGTGCATAAGTGACCTGGAAAACAGAACAATGGTTATCACCCAATCAGAGCAGTAAAAAGAAAAAAAAATTAACGAGGTTCGTTTAAGGGGCCTTTGGGATGACATCAGGCATACTAATATTGGCATTATAGGGGTCCCAGGTGAAGGAGAGAGAGAGAAAGGGGCAGAAAGCATGTTTGATCAAATTATGGCTGAAAATTTCCCTGACCTGATAAATGAAATAGATATCCAGGTCCAGGAAGTACAGAAAATCCTAAACAAGATGAACCTGAAGAGACCCACACCAAGGCATATCATAAAAAGAGTCCTGTACAAAGGAACCCTCATAAGGCTATCAGCTGATTTTTCAGCAGAAATTTTGCAAGCCAGAATGGAGTGGCATGATGTATTTAAAGTGCTGAAAAGAAAGAACCTATAACCAAGGATACTCTACTCAGCAAGGTTATCTCTCAGAATCGAATGGGAGATGAGTGTCCCAGAAAAGCAAAAGCTAAAACAGTTCCTCTCTATTAAACTGGTCTTACAAGAAATGTCAAAGGGTGTTAGCAGTTTTTAACAATAAAATATTTTTAATTCTGGTATGTATGTTTTTTAGACATAATGCTATCACACACTTAATAGACTACAGTATAGTGTAAACATAACTCATATGCACTGGGAAACCAAAAAATTCATGTGATGGGTTATTGAGATATTCACTTCATTGTGGTGGTCTGGAACTGAACCCACAATATCTCCGACGTATGTCTGTATATCTTTATACAAATATAATATATATTATATGTAATATATAATATACACATTTATTTAATGTTTAAAACATTAAAAATATAAATAAAATTAAAATAATATAAAATACAAAGGTCTGAAGCATAATAATTCAGAGGATATATCCCTGGGTTCACATTCCATCTCAGCTACTTACTAGGTCAAGGCCTTAGATGAACTAGTCTTTTTAAGCTTTAGTTACCTCCTTTGTAAATGATGATAATATTAAATGATGATAATATTACTTACCTCATAGAGCTGTTGTGAAGACAAAATGAGAAAATGTATGTAAAACTCGTCTGCACATACATAGTAAGTGTACATTATACTACAACATATACATATTAGAGTTTCTAAACAGTGAGTGTGTTTTTTGAAATTGTTTTTCATAACTGCCTGACTTAGCTGACTTACTGTGGGAGAGTCTCTCAGCTCACTGGCCAGCCCAGCACACAGTGACATGCTATGTTCTTACCAGCCTTTCTCCACTAGGGTGTATAACTCTCTTCCTGATCTTTCTGATGCCCAGCCTAGTGGAGCTTGCTAGCTATCTTCTGACAGATGTTTTTAATGCAGTCTGCTTTTCTGGATTTCAGTAGGGGTTGTTACCAGATTGTTTATAATCCACATCTTCCCAGGTTCCATGGGGAATTAAAGTGAGCATGATGTGAAAACATTTTCTGCTGAAGTAGACATATATAAAATTAGTCTGCTCTCTGATTTATCCAGCAAAATATCTTACCTTTGTCTATCACATCAAATTCTCTTAGTGATTGCAAGATGTGGTAAATGTTTCTGTGCTTTTTAATTGAGTGTTTCAGACCTTAAAGAATGCAGTGTAAATTGACTGTAAAAGAGAAAATTTTTAGAAAGATACAGATTTCATGAAGTTGGTGTAAATGATGTTGGAGAATTTATTGATTAATATGTAAAGCCACTGATAAATGCGGATTTGACAGTTTACAATTGAAGCAGAGAAAATTTGCAAGGGTTGTGATATGATAATGCTTCAGAAGGGACTGGAATAGCAAAGGGTTAATAGAAATCCTTTGGAAAAAACGAAGTTCTCAAATATTTCTGTTTGATGGTATTTATAACAATCTTTTAGGTGTTAAATATAAATTGACAGATGTTATACTATAATGAAGTAATTTCAGAAAAATCAACAAAAAACTGCAGTTTTATTCTTTGATTTAAAAATTATCACAGTTATAATTATAACTAAAATTTTGTTAAATGTAACATAAAGACAACTTTTTTTTTAAGTTTTTTTTTTTGATGTGAACCATTTCAAAAGTCTTTATTGAATTTGTTACAATATTGCTTCTTTTTTACATTTTGGATTTTTGGTCACGAGGCATGTGGGATCTTAGCTCCCCGACCAGGGATCAAACCGGCACCCCCTGTATTGGAAGGTGAAGTCTTAACCACTGGACAGCCAGGGAAGTCCCAACTTACTTTTATATTTTTTCAAATTCTCTTTTAAGGTGAAATCCTTTCTGTAAATGGACTCAAGTGAACTTTGTAGGGACCAATTAGTCTTAGATAAATATTCTCTCTGTATCACCTGTTCTTGTTTCCTAGTGCTCCTTCCCACCTTCGGAACACTTCACCTAGAATCCAATTCTGAGGCCTGAGTTAATAAGCAAACACCTATTATCTATTTTCCATATCCTATGAACTTACTTTTAACTGGTCTGTACCCAAATATGATTTAAAGGATTTAGGAGGTTCAGATCTAGACTTTGGTACTCCACACTAAGCTCAGATGGTGGTAATGAGATCCAGTTGATCAAATTGGGTAGTTCATCCTACAGAGTAAGATTGAAAGGTGTAATAAAACCAGGTTATGAAAGACTTTAATTGTCATTCTGAAGGTAATAAAATTTATCCTGTAGGTTATTGTTTCTCAAATTGGGGTCCATAGATCACTTGCATCCAAATCACTTGGGATATATGTTAAAAACTCTATATTGTGCTCCACGTCTATGAATCATATTTTCTGGGGCTAACTTTAGTAATATACATTTAAAAATATCTTTTTGTGATTCTTATGTGCACTATTGTTTCAGAGCCATTGCTAAACACAAGGAGTTTAAGAATTTTTCCCTGCATTTTTCTTTTTAATTTTAGGTGTTTATGATGATATATTAGGAAACCTTTGTCACAAAGAACTTTGAAGTAATGTCATATTTACCTGGAACTATAGTTTCATAGTTTCTTCAGATATCATTTCTAAGCTTACTCTAAAGAAAAATAAATATTTTTCATATGTTAACTCTGTATATGAAATAATTTAAAGATAGCATTAACACTTAATTCTATGCTTTTGAGATTTTCTTTTAAAAACAAATTTTCTTCGAAAGCGTTTTCTGAATCTTTTCAGTTTCTTCACATGGAGGCCCCTGCTGTTATGCAACATTGAAATAACAACATTGTTTTCTTCCATTAAAATACCACTGCAGGATATTGTGAATCGGCTCATTTGCCTTAAATTTTTTTTTTAACAAATAAGGCAGTGTTTTGAGTTATGCCAGATGTACAAATGAGAGATTTGAGTGCACTTGTAGAATTTAAATCGAAATGCTAATGAGATTCTGACAGGCAGAAAAAACAACACAGCCTACATTTTCATCTGTTTTATTAAAGTCATTATTTAACTGGTAAAAACACATTATTTAGAGCTATTTATTTATGTGGTATTTGTAATTCAGTTCTTAAATTTTACCCAATTAAAGTGCTTCTCATTCCATTTTGCTTAATGTGGTGGATTGTTGTGGGCATTCATCTTTTGCTCTGTTTCTCTGTTTCATTCAGTTGTAGAGTGGCAGTAACTCAATTGAATGAATGCATCTCTCTCTCTCTCTCTCTTTTTTTTTTTTTCCACTAATGCTTACATGTGCTGCTTCATGCTGTGGTACTACAGTGACATCTTTATTTTTTATTTTCAGTAATTCCATTGAAATTTCATGGTAGATCATCACACAAGATTGTTTATGGTTATTTCATGCTTTGGTTATTTCACTAGAATTCCTAAAATGTGAAAGTAAGGAATAAATATCGTTAAACAAAAATCTGAGAAGATAAATTGATCTTAGAGATAATTGAACATAGGGCACTAAACCTTAAAAGTACTGTTTCAATAAAGATGTCCCATGCCTTACCAAAAATATTGCTCATTTTTAAAACTTTTGATTATCATTCATTTGTACATTTTTTTCTCATTTTTTTCACAGTTCCTTTAAACAAAGACTTTTTGTGAATGTTTGAGATTTGTTCAAATGTCTATATTTTGAACATTGACTTAGAGCAGCTTTTAGGTTTCTTTTATTTCTGTTTATCTACCCACCTCTCAGATGAGGTTACAATTAGAGTATTTGAGGTTATAGAGGCTTAACATTTCATGTAAATACAGAAAATAAGTATATTTAGAGGAAAAAATAGTACACAGAATTTCACGGAGTAGTGTGAGGCTGGCTGAGGTCAAGCTCGTGCTGGAATGCAGACATTATGGGAGGTCTAGAAGACAATGTGCCTCCTTGAGAAGGCAGCTTCTATGAAGAGAGTGAAATATGTGAGTCCAGGGCTGTACAGATGTCATCCTGAATGTCAGGTCTTCTTTCTCTTGCATTTACAACAGGCTTGGAGATTCTTATATTGTAAGAATGCTTCATGTATTTTAAGATGCCTGATGATGCTTTTATGAAAATCTGTGGTAAAACAAACTCTATTAGCATAAAAACCATTTCAGTTAATTTTCAATGAATAAAGTCTCTATATTAACTGGAAATTGAACCAGTGACTGTTGGTTCCCAGACATTTACATAAAGGTTCTCTCAAGGGTGCTCCATTAAGCAGCGTTAAGGAATTTCATACACAGAACTGTATCTTTATGTCTGAAACATTTATAAGAGGGAGACTCTTGATGTGGCAGAAAGAACTATGAACAGAGATCAGGAGACTGAATTCTGGTTCAGACTCAACACTCATGAGCCACGTGGTCCTGGATACACCACGTGGCTTCTTTTGGCTTGAGTTCTTTTTCTGCAGAATGAAGAGCACTACTAGCTCTACATCGGTCATTTTACAATTCTTCCCCATGCACCCCTCAGTCACTGTTTTATTTATGTAGCTGCATTGCTTTTTTGTTAAACCATGTTTATTGGAGTATAATTGCTTTACAATGCTGTGTTAGTTTCTGCTGTATACCAAAGTGAATCAGCTATACATATACAAAGCACCAAGCTGATCTCCCTGTGCTAAGTGGTGTAGCTGCATTTCTAATTGTGATGCTTGTATTTACCCCCAGGAAGCCAGGACACATAACATTTAAATGACAGATTATGTTTATCACATCTCCATGCCTTCTTTTTTTTTTTTTTTTTTTTTTTTTTTGTGGTATGCGGGCCTCCCTCTGTTGTGGCCTCTCCCGTTGCGGAGCACAGGCTCCGGACGTGCAGGCTCAGCGGCCGTGCCTCACGGGCCCAGCCGCTCCACGCATGCCTTCTTTTTTGTTAATACATCTTTATTGAAGTATAATTGCTTCACAATGCTGTGTTAGTTTCTGTTGTACAATAAAGTGAATCAGCCATATGCATACATATATCCCCATATCCCCTCCCCCTTGAGCCTCCCTCCCACCCTCCTGATTCCACCACCTGGGTCATCACAAAGCACCGAGCTGATTTCCCTGTGCTATGCTGCTGTTTCTCACTAGCCATCTATTTTACATTTGGTAGTGTGTATATGTCAGTGCTACTCTCACTTCACCCAGCTACCCCTTCTCACCCCACCCACCATGTCCTCAAGTTCATAATGTATGTCTGAGTCTTTATTCCTGCCCTGCCACTAGGTTCATCAGTACCATTTTTTTAGATTCCATATATATGCGTTAGTATATGGTATTTGTTTTTCTCTTTCTGACTTACTTCACTCTGTATGACAGACTCTAGGTCCATCCACCTCACTACAGATAACTCAATTTTGTTTCTTTTCATGGCTGAGTAATATTCCATTGTATATATGTGCCGCTCTTCTTTATCCATTCATCTGTCGATGGACATTTAGGTTGCTTCCATGTCCTGGCTATTGTAATAGTGCTGCAGTGAACATTGCGGTACATGTCTCTTTTTGAATTATGGTATTCTCATGGTATATGCCCAGTAGCGGGATTGCTGGGTCATATGGTAGTTCTATTTTTAGTTTTCTAAGGAACCGCCATACTGTTCTCCATAGTGGCTGTATCAATTTACATTCCCACCAACAGTGCAGGAGGGTTCCCTTTTCTCCACACCCTCTCCAGCATTTGTTGTTTGTAGATTTTCTGATGATGCCTATTCTAACTGGCGTGAGGTGATACCTCATTGTAGTTTTGATTTGCATTTCTCTAATAATTAGTGATGTTGAGCAACTTTTCATGTGCCTCTTGGCCATCTGTATATCTTCTTTGGAGAAATGTCTAGTTAGGTCTTCTTCCCACTTTTTAATTGGGTTATTTGTTTTTTTGTTATTGAGCTCCATGAGCTGTTTGTATATTTTGGAGATTAATCCTTTGTCAGTTGCTTCGTTTACAAATATCTTCTCCCATTCTGAGGGTTGTCTTTTCATCTTGTTTATGGTTTCCTTTGCTGTGCAAAAGCTTTTAAGTTTAATTAGGTCCCATTTGTTTATTTTTGTTTTTGTCTTCATCACCCTAGGAGGGGGGTCAAAATAGATCTTGCCGTGGTTTATGTTAAAGAGTGTTTTTCCTGTGTTATCCTCTAAGAGTTTTAAAGTGTCTGGTCTTACATTTAGGTCTTTAATCCATTTGGAGTTTATTTTTGTGTATGGTGTTAGGGAGTGTTCTAATTTCATTTTTTTACATGTAGCTGTCCAGTTTTCCCAGTATCACTTATTGAAGAGGCTGTCTTTTCTCCATTGTATGTTCTTGCCTCCTTTGTCGTAAATTAGGTGACCATATGTGTGTGGGTTTTTTCTCTGGGCTTTCTATCCTGTACCACTGATCTAGATTTCTGTTTTTGTGCCAGTACCATACTGTCTTGATTACTGTAGCTTTGTAGTGTAGTTTGAAGTTGGGAAGCCTGATTCCTCCAGCTCCATTTTTCCTTCTCAAGATTGCTTTGGCTATTTGGGGTCTTTTGTGTTTCCACACAAATTGTAAAATTTTTTGTTCTAATTCTGTGAAGAATGCCATTGGCAGTTTGATAGGGATTGCATTGAATCTGTAGATTGCTTTGGGTTGTATAGTCATTTTCACAGTATTGATTCTTCCAATGCAAGAACATGGTATATTTCTCCATCTGTTTATATCATTTTTGATTTCTTTCATCAGTGCTTTATAGTTTTCTGAGTACAAGTCTTTTGCCTCCTTGGCAGGTTTATTCCTAGGTATTTTATTCTTTTTGTTGCGATGGTAAATGATATTGTTTCCTTAATTTCTTTTTCTGATTTTTCATTGTTAGTGTATAGGAATGCCAGAGATTCTGTGCATTAATTTTGTATCCTGCAACCTTACCAAATTCATTGATTAGTTCTAGTAGTTTTCTGGTGGCATCTTTAGGATTTTCTATGTATAGTATCATGTCATCTGCATCCTGATCTTAGTGGAAATGCTTTCAGTTTTTCACCACTGAGTATGATGCTTGCTATGTATTTGTCACATATGGCCTTTATTATGTTGAGGTAGGTTCCCTCTATGGCCATTTTCTGGAGAGTTTTTATCATAACTGGGTGTTGAGTTTTGTCAAAAGCTTTTTCTGCATCTATTGAGACCATCATATAGTTTTTATTCCTTAATTTGTTAAAATGGTGTATCACACATTGATTGATTTGCATATATTGAAGAATCCTTGCATCTGATCTTTATGATTTCTTTCCTTCTACTGACTTTGGGTTTTCTTTGTGCTTCTTTCTCTAGTTGCTTTATGTGTAGGATTAGATGCTAGTATTTTGTTGAGGACTTTTGCATGTATGTTCATCAGTGATATTGGTCTATAATTTTCTTTTTCTGTGATACCTTTTTCTGGCTTTGGCGTCAGGGTGATGGTGGCTTCATAGAATGTATTTGGAGTTTCCTCCCTCTGCACTTTTTTGGAAGAGTTTGAAAAGGATTGGTGTTAGCTTTCTCTAAATGTTTGATAGAATTCTCCTGTGAAGGCCTGTGGTCCTGGACTGTTGTTTGTTGGAAGATTTTTAATTACGGTTTCAATTTCATTACTTGTGATAGTTCTGTTTATATTTTCTAATTCTTCCTGGATCAGTGTTGGAAAATTGTACCTTTCCAAGAATCTGTCCATTTTTTCGTGGTTATCCATTTTATTGGCATATAGTTGTTTGTAGTAGTCTCTTATAATCCTTTGTATTTCTGCACTGTCAGTTGTGATTTCTCCTTTTTCATTTCTAATTTTATTGATTTGCATCCTTTCCCTTTTTTTCTTAATGAGTCAGATGAAGGGTTTATCAATTTTGTTTATCTTCTCAAAGAACCAACTTTTAGTTTTATTGATCTTTGCTATTGTTTTCTTCATTTCTATTTCATGTATTTCTGCTCTGATCTTTATGATTTCTTTCCTTCTACTGACTTTGGGTTTTCTTTGTGCTTCTTTCTCTAGTTGCTTTATGTGTAGGATTAGATTGTTTATTTGAGATTTTTCTCATTTCTTGAGGTAGGATTGTATTGCTATAAGCTTCCCTCTTACAGCTGCTTTTGCTGCATCCCATAGGTTTTGGGTTGTTGTGTTTTCATTGTCATTTGTTTCTATGTATTTTTAAAATTTCTTTGATTTCCTCAGTGATCTCTTGGCTATTTAGTAGTGCACTGTTTAACCTCCATGTATTTGTCTTTTTTACAGTTTTTTTTTTCCTGTAATTGATTTCGAATCTCACAGTGTTGTGGTCAGAAAAGATGCTTGATACAATTTCAGTTTTCTTAAATTTTCTGAGGCTTGATTTGTGACCCAAGATGTGGTCTATCCTGGAGAATGTTCCGTGTGCACTTGAGAAGAAAGTGTATTCTGGCACTTTTGGGTGGAATGTACTATAAATATCAATTAAATATATCCGGTCTATAGTGTCATTTAAAGCTTGTGTTTCCTTATTTATTTTGTGTTTGGATGATCTGTCCATTGGTGTAAGAGGGGTGTTAAAGTCCCCTACTATTATTCTGTTACTGTCGATTTCCCCTTTCATGGTTGTTAGTATTTGCATTATGTATTGAGGTGCTCCTATGTTGGGTGCATAAACATTTATAATTGTTATATTTTTTTCTTGGATTGATCCTTTGATCATTATGTAGTGTCCCTCATCTCTTGATACAGTCTTTATTTTAAAGTCTATTTTATCTGATATGAGTATTGCTATTCCAGCTTTCTTTTGATTCCCATTTGCATGGAA
The DNA here is from genome assembly GCF_002837175.3 of Physeter macrocephalus. Taxonomy (NCBI): domain Eukaryota; kingdom Metazoa; phylum Chordata; class Mammalia; order Artiodactyla; family Physeteridae; genus Physeter; species Physeter macrocephalus. The sequence continues at coordinate 38,504,545 of NC_041227.1, forward strand.
TATTTTTTTCCATCCCTTCACTTTCAGTCTGTATGTGTCCCTAGGTCTGAAGTGGGTC
>NC_041227.1:38511178-38516757 GCF_002837175.3 Physeter macrocephalus
CATTACTTTTGATAGGTCTGTTTATATTTTCTAATTCTTCCTGGTTCAGTCTTGGAAAATTGTACCTTTCTAAGAATTTGTCCATTTCTTTGTGGTTGTCCATTTTACTGGCATAGAGTTGTTTGTAGTAGTCTCTTATAATCCTTTGTATTTCTGCAGTGTCAGTTGTGATTTCTCCTTTTTCATTACTAATTTTATTGATTTGCGTCCTCTCCCTGCTAACTGTTTATCAATTTTGTTGATCTTCTCAAAGAATGAGCTTTTAGTTTTATTGATCTTGGCTATTGTTTTCCTCATTTCTGTTTCATTTATTTCTGCTCTGATCTTTATGATTTCTTTGCTTCTATGGTCTTTGGGTTTTCTTTGTTGTTCTTTCTCTAGTTGCTTTATGTGTAGGATTAGATTGTTTATTTGAGATTTTTCTCATTTCTTGAGGTAGGATTGTATTGCTATAAGCTTCCCTCTTACAGCTGCTTTTGCTGCATCCCATAGGTTTTGGGTTGTTGTGTTTTCATTGTCATTTGTTTCTATGTATTTTTAAAATTTCTTTGATTTCCTCAGTGATCTCTTGGCTATTTAGTAGTGCACTGTTTAACCTCCATGTATTTGTCTTTTTTACAGTTTTTTTTTTCCTGTAATTGATTTCGAATCTCACAGTGTTGTGGTCAGAAAAGATGCTTGATACAATTTCAGTTTTCTTAAATTTTCTGAGGCTTGATTTGTGACCCAAGATGTGGTCTATCCTGGAGAATGTTCCGTGTGCACTTGAGAAGAAAGTGTATTCTGGCACTTTTGGGTGGAATGTACTATAAATATCAATTAAATATATCTGGTCTATAGTGTCATTTAAAGCTTGTGTTTCCTTATTTATTTTGTGTTTGGATGATCTGTCCATTGGTGTAAGAGGGGTGTTAAAGTCCCCTACTATTATTCTGTTACTGTCGATTTCCCCTTTCATGGTTGTTAGTATTTGCATTATGTATTGAGGTGCTCCTATGTTGGGTGCATAAACATTTATAATTGTTATATTTTTTTCTTGGATTGATCCTTTGATCATTATGTAGTGTCCCTCATCTCTTGATACAGTCTTTATTTTAAAGTCTATTTTATCTGATATGAGTATTGCTATTCCAGCTTTCTTTTGATTCCCATTTGCATGGAATATTTTTTTCCATCCCTTCACTTTCAGTCTGTATGTGTCCCTAGGTCTGAAGTGGGTCCCTTGTAGACAGCATATATATGGGTCTTGTTTTTGTATCTGTTCAGCCAGTCTCTGTCTTTTGGTTGGGGCATTTCATCCGTTTACATTCAAGGTTATTATTGATATGTATATTCCTATTGCCATTTTCTTAATTGTTTTGGGTTTGTTTTTGTGGGTCTTTTTCTTCCCTTGTGTTTCCTGCCTAGAGAAGTTTCTTTAGCATTTGTTGTAAAGCTGGTTTGGTGGTGCTGAATTCTCTTAGCTTTGCTTGTCTGAAAAGCTTTGGACTTGTCCATTGAATCTGAATGAGATCCTTGCTGGGTAGAGTAATCTTGGTTGTAGGTTTTCCTCTTTCATTACTTTAAGTGTATCCTGCCACTCCCTTCTGGCCTGCAGAGTTTCTGGTGAAAAATCAGCTGATAAGCTTATGGGGATTCCTTTGTATGTTATTTTTTGTTTTTCCCCTGCTGCTTTTAATATTTTTTCTTTGAATTTAATTTTTTTTAGTTTGATGAATATGTGTCTTGGTGTGTTTCTCCTAGGGTTTACCCTGTATGGGACTCTCTGTGCTTCCTGGACTTGGGTGACTATTTTCTTTCCCATATTAGGGAAGTTTTCGCCTATAATCTTTTCACATGTTTTCTCAGACCATTTTTCTCTACTTCTGGGACCCCTATAATTCGAATGTTGGTGTGTTTAGTGTTGTCCCACCGGTCTCTGAGATTGTCTTCAGTTCTTTTCATTCTTTTTTCTTTATTCTGCTCCTCAGCAGTTATTTCTACCATTTTGTCTTCCAGCTCACTTATTCGTTCTTCTGCCTCAGTTATTCTGTTATTGATTCCTTCTAGTTTTTCATTTCAGTCATTGTGTTGTTCATCTCTGTTTGTTTGTTGTTCAGTTCTTCTAGATCTTTGTTAAATATTTCTTGTGTTTTCTCAATCTGTGCCTCCATTCTATTTCCGAGATTCTGGATCATCTTTACTATCATTACTCTGAATTCTTTTCAGGTAGATTGCCTATTTCCTCTTCATTTATTTGTTCTTGTAGGTTTTTTTGTGTATGACACACAAAAAAGTGTCATATTTTTTTGCCATCTAATTTTTCTTTTTTTTTTAATGAGTGGGATTGTGTTCCTGTGTTACTGGTTGTTTGGCCTGAGGCTTCCAGCACTGGAGTTTGGAGGCTGTTGGGTAGAGCTGGGTTTGGTGCCAAGATGAGGACCTCTGGGAGACCTCACTCCGATGAATATTCCCTGGGGTCTGAGGTTCTCTGTTAGTCCAGTGGTTTGGACTTGGAGCTCCCACCACAGTAGCTTTGGCCTGACCCCTGGCTCATGATGCAAGATCCTGTAAGCTGTGCAGCGTAGCCAGAAAAAAAAAAAAAAAAAAAAAAGGAGAAAAACAGAGTAGAACAATAACAAAGAGTAAAAAATAAAATTAGACTAAGACTAGGAAACTAACAGATATGTTAGAAAGAATATAAAAGGAAAAATATAGATGAAACAACAACCAAAAGTTAAACAGAACCACATTAGTAAAAAAGAGAAGGAAAGAAAAAAAAAAGGCAGAAAAGGCCTTGGCTGTGGGGGACTGGGCTTAGGCAGGGGTGGGGGTTAGGTGGTGGGCTGGGCCTATGCTTAGGACCTACAGGGCTGTGGTGGTGGGGCCTCTGGCTCAATGTAACAGAAGGGGCCCAGGCATGTCTCTGGTCTTGGAGGGTGGCCTGGAGGGGGCTTTGGAGGGCAGGGGACCTGGCCCGGCAGCCCAGCAGGCTTCCTGGGCCCAAGTGGGTGGGGCAAATGCCCTCCACGCCTCTCCTGCTTCTCTGGTCCTGGAGGGCCCCTCCTGCCTGCCTCTCCTGTTCTCCCCTCTCTCCTATGTGCCCAGGACCAACGCAGCCCGGAGGGGCCTCTGAGGGTATAGGACTCAGCCCGAAGGCCAGGCAGACTCTCCCCAGCCAATTGGGCAGGGGAAATATTAGGCGTGCTCCACCCTGATCTGAGACCCCGAGGGTCCCTCCAGGTGTGGGAACCGCTCCCCCCTCCCAGCCACCCCTCAGGGGTGCTCTACCTGTCCAGCCTCCACTTCTTCTCCCTCCTCAGGCCCACCACATCCTACCTGGTCCCTTGGGGGTTGCTCTCATCTCCTTGGGTGTCAAGGTCCCCCACCAGTGTCCGGCAGGCACCCTAGTTGTGGGGAGACATGAACTCCATGTCTTCCCATGCTGCCATCTTGATTCCGCTCCTTCCATGCCTTCTTAACATGGTGTCCAGAATTATTTTTGAAGATGCAATATTTGGGCTGAATTTCATAATCAGTATTCAGAATGCTTATGGAAAATAGTTTTAGTAGGTATAGCCAACTTTTGATTATTCATGCTAATGAGGGACAGCAAGTCTAACTAACATGTGTAGAGTCTTCACTCTTCAATTTGTCTCCAAATTTATTTGCCATTTTAAAGAGCATTTGAGGGCTTCCCTGGTGGCGCAGTGGTTGAGAGTCCACCTGCCGATGCAGGGGACACGGGTTTGTGCCCCGGTCCGGGAAGATCCCACATGCCGCGGAGCGGCTGGGCCCATGAGCCATGGCCGCTGAGCCTCCACGTCCAGAGCCTGTGCTCTGCAACGGGAGAGGCCACAACAGTGAGAGGCCCGCGTACCGCAAAAAAAAAAAAAAAAAAAAAAAAGAGCATTTGAAAAGAGTTGCTGAAAAATACTAGTTTGAGTTTCATCTTCAGGTCTTCAGGCTGGACAGGAAAAAAACCCTGCCATTAGCATCTTTATGTAACTTCATTTTTACCCACTGCCCTACTTTGCCAAATAAAAGAATAGAATTCATTATTAAACCATAGAAATGAACATAGTTTTATCCAGGTTTTTTTTCATCCCTTTAGAGGCACATTCCACTCATACACATACTACCCTCGTCTAACTTTACATTTATGCATACATTTACATTTACGCATACATTTACATTTACGTTTCATGTACGTGCTCTAGCTTTTGTGCCTTCATCCCTTTACTCATGTTCTTTTTGTCTTTTTTTTGTTTGTTTTTTGACTTCTGTTGCCCTCAAATACACTCTTGACTAAATTGTACCCATCTTGTAAAGCCCAGTCTCCCGGTACAGTCTGCAAATGTAGATATTGAGTAGGCTGTTGAATGTATCAGGTGAGAGCTGGACAAACTATATACAAAGTCCCTCAGAGTATTGACCTGTAATGGGCATTCTATAATTGTTAATGCCTTCCTTCTCACTTCCTTTTACTGATGTCTCCAGCCAGATGTTATCTCTTGGCCCTTGGAATTCTCTATTATGGCACACATCATTTTTTGAGTTATTTGTATGTTTTTCTTACTTCTTCTACAAGCCTAAACATTTCTTGAGGGCAGTTTCTTGGGACTCAATTTTATTTTTCTTTATATATTCCATTGAGTCCCTTGCAGGATATGGTACACAACTATCATTATAAACATTTTGATGGAATGAATAAATTTGTGCATATATCCACTTGGTTTTGGGAAAATTTATAGCAGAATGTAATGCTGGGGTATTGGTAAAATAGATTGGTGAGAGTGAGGAACCTATGGTAAACTCTGGAGTGTTGTGTAGGTATAGGCATAGGACGTAAGGTGTGTGAGATAAAGGAGGCTGTAAATACTTTGGATCCTTTCTTGGGAGGGAGTTACATGAGTGCCAGGTTGAGAGCATATTTGGCATCTGATGAGCAGTATCATCTAAGAGGAGATGGTTAGCAAGTATGGGAAGACAGGGGAATAACAGCTCAGGAGATATATGGCTGGCATATCTTAGGATATATTAGCAAGAGATAATGGTTTATTTTTAGTGAGTAGGATAGATATGGGAAGAGACATTGGTTTTGCCACTGCATATGAGAGATGCCAGAACAGGTCCAGCTAGGCAGCTCTCCAGGGACTTTGGCTGTCTTCATTTGTGACTCATGCAGATGTGTACCTTTGGGGTCTGAGGTGGTGCAATGCCTCTACAGATGGATGATACAGGCGAAGGAGTCTCCTCATAGGAAGCACTTGAAGGTATAGATGGACTGCTGGCTGACCTCTGGGGCATCTATCTGTGTGTAGCAAGTCCTAGACTTCACAGGGGGATTTAGGAAGACTTAGAAAATTACTTGGGATGATGCTGTATCATTTAGAATTCTTTTTTTTTTTTTAACATCTTTATTGGAGTATAACTGTTTTACAATAGTGTGTTAGTTTCTCCTTTACAACAAAGTGAATCAGTTATACATATACATATGTTCCCATATCTCTTCCCTCTTGCGTCTCCCTCCCTCCCACCCTCCCTATCCCACCCCTCTAGGTGGTCACAAACCACCTAGCTGATCTCCCTGTGCCATG
>NC_041227.1:38517432-38521801 GCF_002837175.3 Physeter macrocephalus
TTTTAAATTTTGGAGATTAATCCTTTGTCAGTTGCTTCATTGGCAGCTATTTTCTCCCATTCTGAGGGTTGTCTTTTGGTCTTGTTTATGGTATCCTTTGCTGTGCAAAAGCTTTTAAGTTTCATTAGGTCCCATTTGTTTATTTTTGTTTTTATTTCCATTTCTCTAGGAGGTGGGTCAAAAAGGATCTTGCTGTGATTTATGTCATAGAGTGTTCTGCCTATGTTTTCCTCTAAGAGACCTCTGGGGCATCTATCTGTGTGTAGCAAGTCCTAGACTTCACAGGGGGATTTAGGAAGACTTAGAAAATTACTTGGGATGATGCTGTATCATTTAGAATTCTTGCTTCTGCAAGTGGGTGAATACCCAGCTCAAAGTTGCTGAAACCAAAATGGTCCTTGGTAGCTCATCTAACTGAAAATTCCTGTGAAGTTATTGTCAAACAAACTTGATCCAGCTGTTCAAATGATGTCACTGAGGACCTGGCTTCTTTGCAGTTCTCTCTGCTCTGCTTTTCCCAAGTCATCATCATCCACACAGTATCCCCCTGGCACCTTCAACTTGAAGCATCCCAATATCATATCCTTGTTACAGTTTTATCTGCTAGAAGAAAGCCCGTCTTTCTTGGCCATCAAATGGAAGCTCTGGACTTCAGTCCAGTTAGACCACCTTAAGTCATGTGTCCATCCCTGACCATTTATTTATTGTGATCTAAGGTTATATTGGTGAGCATGGGCCTGAGCCTCATGCTCCATCCTCAGAGTCAGGGATAGAGTAAGTTTACCCTTAAAACATGTGGTCTTTGTGGGGTGGGAGTAGAAACTTGAAGTGAAAATTAGGCTGCTTTTACTAAGTGATTTGTAGAGTGGGATGTGGATTCAGGTCCACCGAAACAGGAGATTTCTACTACAGGTGTTGTCAGGGCTTTAGAAGGGACTACCTACAGAGGTGTGGGCAGGATTATGAGTATAAAACAATGGCAAGGGTGGCTACTAGAGACTGGTATCAGCAGGAAGGTGTTACACCCCTAGGACTGAGGAATCAAGGGGAGAAAATAGTGTTACCGGAGCCAAGTAAGAACTTGAGTTCTGGAGGAAGAGCCAGAGTCGTAGCTGTGGAAGGATGCAGCCAGAGATGACACTTTCCTTCTCTTACTTCTCTAGTCTCCTGCTGGTAGCCCTCATTCATTGGCTCACTGGAAGCCAAACAGCTAAGGAATCTGCACAATGCAGTCCTTAAGGATCAGCCTCCTGGGACACATAGTAGGGCAGAATATGGATTTCAGTAGGGGTTAAATGGAGAATAACCAGCACAGAAAGCAAATCAGAACCTCAGTCTAGTAACAGGGAAATATATTGAGAAGGAAGATAAATTAGGGGTAGAAAGTTAGGGGCTGGAAAATCATTATCAGAAGATGGTCCGAGTGAAAAGAGACTGATCTCTCACAGAACATAATGAGGGAGTTCAGTGATTATGAGTGGGAGACTGAGCCCCAGGTCAGTCTACCATAGAGACTGACTTGATTCCAAGGCCTGCTTTTGTTGGGGAATTGGCACTTACTTACGCTTCCTGCTCCACATCATGATTTGCCTGGGAACTAGGATGTGGCTGCTCCTGAAGATCTGGAAGTTAGGTCTGCTGGTGGGTAAGTGGCTCACGGCGGGGGCAGAACAAATGACACGTTGTTGCTTATGAAGGCAGAAGCCATTACTGTACCATGTAGCTGCCCTGATTCCAATTGCTTCTGGTTATATTCCTCTCCTGCCCAGATTGGGATTGCTTCCTGCTCAAGCCTGACTTGAAAACTCTCAGGGGAGTTCAGCTCAAACAGCTAAGTGAATGAGTAAGGGTGACCTTACCAGTCTTCATCCAGAGGCCATGCTATGGGCTGGGTGGTAATTGCTATCTAGCAATGGCTGTCACCAACTGCTGTGACGAATACCTAAAAGACACTGTGGCAAGGGGTTAAAAATGACCTAGATTATAGCAGGAAGCTGAAATTGTGGCTGGCAATGTGGTGGCAAACAGAAGCGGTACAGAACCAACTCCACTGGGGGACAGGGCAAGTAACAGCCGTCCTTAAGTCAGCTGGGTCTGAGACAGCCAGTGCCTGATGCAAAGTTGGAAACCAGAGGAGGACTTGACTGAGCAATAAAACTCTTGGCTTAGCCTAAAATGATTTGAAAGTAGAACAAGGGTGGGACTGTTTAGCAGTGGAAAAGAAAGCTTGGTTTGATGCCTAGAGAGAATTACATGATGTTAGAAAATAAAGGTCATTATTTATTACATAATTGAACAGTGCAAACATATCAGCAAGCTTGAGACAGTCTTTATCTGGGGTTATGAGATCTGCAATTCAGGTGAGAGAATATCATCAAATCCAACTGCTTATCAACCCTTGTGTAATGAGAGCATAAAAGTGAATGAAAATATATCCAGTCTGCAAGGAGAGAGAAATGTAATAGACACAGAAGATCTTTTTTTCCCCTAGTTTGTGGGATTGAGCCTAACTTTAACTTGAATTCTTTCAAAAAGGAGCTTATTACTCAGCCTTCTTAAAATGAGAGGATTTGCCTATTAATGGGAAATATGTACTTTGTTGTTATAAATGAGCTTTATTTCTGACTATTTGGGAAGTATAAAGAGGAGAAACCAGTGGGAAAAGGAATATAAAAAGAAAAAATCTGTCAAGAATTGTTAAAGATAGCGGGATAGGACAGCAGACCCCACGGCCATCTGCCCAGGAGTCACATTTGTTGCCTTGCTTTCGTGTTGGCCATTCTTTGCCTATGTATTTGGAATGCCACTCTTCCCAGCTCCCCAGGCCATCTCTTCCTTGTCTTTCCAGATTCTCGACACAGTTTGGCTCTAAGTACTGTTACCAAATTAGGTCGTATGGACCCCCACTTGGGCCCTAGCTGGGCCGAGCCCCCTGTCTTGGCGGGAAAGGTTTTTTCCATTCAGGTTCGCACAGCCAAAAGCAAAACCCAAGCTTAGATCGAAGCAGCACAAGCTTTTATTCAATGGCTAGAGAATAGAGAAGCGAGAACTTAGTTCACAAATCAACTTCTCACCCTAATGGTGAGAGAGATTTGGTTTTCAGGGGTGAGGACAATAGGAGGAGTGAGGATAATGAAGGGGAGGCCTATGCATTAGTTTTCTGGGAAGAGGTGGGGTTTTTCCTGGAAATGGGGAGCCACCCCTTTTCTGTCCTTTTGGTCTGGAGCTTCTGGTCAGGGCCGCAGGTTGGTGTGTTATAGCACCCTGATATAGCACCCCTGTAAAATTTGCGTAGAGTGAGACTTAGGGTCTGTTGGAGGTCAGCTTTGTCACCATCTTGGTTCCAGCTGGTTCTATTGGGTTTTCCTTTTTTCCTTCGTATAGCTTCCTTTCTTTGTGTCTGGACCCTATGACAAAGATATAGATTAGTTCCTGGTCAAGGGAGGGGCAGGGGTATGGTTCTGGGGCAACAGCCTTGGTAACAAACCCTTCTAACCCCCTCCTTCCTGCAAGTGCCACCTCAGATAGATTTGTGGTATGCAGATCTATGTTGTGATGCACTTATCACACCATATTGACAAGACTTTCTGATGTGTCTTCTCTGTTATGCTGTCAGCCCTTTGAGGGGCTGAGCCAATGAAATAATAGGTATTTATACAACCAGAACAAATAGCTTCAGTCAAAGGGAGAGCACAGAGGAAGTATCCTGATGCATATTTTGGCATAACTAAGGCATGAGGAAGTCAGGGATACACCTGGGCTTTGGGAAGAACTGCAAGTAGAGGCTTAAATGCTGTTGGGGCTCTTGCCATCTTTTATTTTGACTTCTTCATCTGTTTAGTTTTCCTACTTCTCTTTCTCTGCAGAATGGCTCCCTACATTCAGAAAATACGGTTGCTGACAGCTCTTAAGTTTTACATAATAAAGCTTGGCCACCAGAGAAAGACTAAAGATTCTGACTTGACTTACCTGCTCCCAAAGTCCGTGGTCCTTAGGAAATGACCCCGTTTGGGCCAGTTGTGCCCTTCCCCTGCTCAGCTGTCAGCTGTTCCCATTGTAATCAGGTGTGTGTGTGGGGGGCGGGAGATAGTTCCTGTAACCAGACAAAATAGTACATTCTGTACACTTAATATATTAGCTTACCACGGAGTAATTACATTGTAAGGGCTCTGCTTGCCTGTACATATAGTTACTGCTAGGCCGTACATACTTATCGAGGGGAATGATAATGAAGACCGGTGTTCCAAATAGTTCAATTTTATTTTGACTTTTGAAATGCATAATATCATTATTCTTTTTTTAATATAAATTTATAAATTTGGGCTTCCCTGGTGGCGCAGTGGTTGAGAGTCCGCCTGCTGATGCAGGG
>NC_041227.1:38522052-38643394 GCF_002837175.3 Physeter macrocephalus
GTACCGCAAAAAAAAAAAAAAAAAAATTATAAATTTATTCATTTATTTTTGGCTGTGTTGGGTCTTCGTTTCTGTGCGAGGGCTTTCTCCAGTTGCGGCGAGCGGGGGCCACTCTTCATCGCGGTGCGCAGGGCTCTCACTGTTGTGGCCTCTCGTTGCGGAGCAGGGGCTCCAGACGCGCAGGCTCAGTAGTTGTGGCTCACGGGCCCAGTTGCTCCGCGGCATGTGGGATCCTCCCAGACCAGGGCTCGAACCCGTGTCCCCTGCATCGGCAGGCAGGCAGACTCTCAACCACTGCGCCACCAGGGAAACCCCAATATCATTATTCTTATTGGAGAATTACCATCTTCATTACGTTTTCTGTTGGCTAGCATTAAGATGCAGTCTTTGCATTCATAAGCATAAATCGACAGGAGCATGAAAGTGAGAAAGGTAGCCTGGGTAACAAAAATAGTTGACTGGGGAGCAGAAATATGCTGTGGTTTATTGATAAAGCAAAGGTGTTGCTGAGTAACTGAAAATATTTTTAGTCTTCCGAAAGGTATTACTAAGACCCTGCAAGTGAATTTTTAAATGGGACTTTCAGTTGAAATTTTCTTACCAGCTTGCTTTATGGCTCTCAGGGGATGACTGACATTCAAGTAAAAGAAACTGGCATGTTTATCACTCACATCAGATGAGAAGATGAGTATAAAGCTAGACAGCCTTTTAAAAACGCCCTGTGTACAGCATTAAAATTTGTGTGCATGTGTATAGCTTATATTCACTGAACACTAGATGTTAGTCAAATAGGCATGATTTTAGAAGTGACATATTTACATTACAAAAAAGGATGGTAGGAAACATGAGTATAATTCTTTTTCCCTTTTATACTTTATAGGATGGGGAATAGTGAGTGGTGATTTCCGGCCATAGATCCAATATTCTGCCTACTTTATACCAGCTTTATAAGGGCCTGGATGTGGATGTGTGTGGGCGAGGGGAAGGAGGAGTGTGCTCTGTGATTCATTTATTAAAGAGGAGACCTCTGGTAATTTGGTATCTGATAAACTTATTAACTCACTTCCCCTTATATATATATATATATATATATATATATATATATATATATATATATATATATGTATATCCTGCTGGAGCAACCAACGATATGGGGAATGATACGGGAATGATACAGGGTAGATTACATGACCAAACTGCTTCTAATTTGAATCTGTGAGCATCTGAAGCCAGATATTAAGTTGATGGACCAATCATATGAATTAGAAACCAATCCATTATTTCTGTTTCAGCCACCGGATTTCTTATAATTCAGTTAGAAACTTGATCTTATCACTTTCAGAATCTAAAACTCTGGTTATCCATCAAATGGACACAAAATGTTAAAAGAAAAGGTCCTTTTTCCTACTCTATGTTAATTAACCCAGCCCATCTATCTTTGTCCATATGTATTATATAGTCCCCTGGTGGAGTGTATATTATTTCTGCTTCTGGTTTGGCAAGAGATAACAATCAGTCAATTCTCTCTCTTTCTCTGCCTCCTCCTCCTTCTCTCTCTCTATCTTTCCTTAAAACATGCTTATGTTTAAGAATATCATGAAGCCAAAGTGCACTTTATATTACCTTTGTAAAATGGTCTGAATGAGGATTTTTCTGCAGTGACAGGAACTGCTGACCTCAAAGACAATTGCTTTTATTTATATATCTTGAAGCTAAAGGAGGTTTCTTTTATATCATCATAATGGAATTTGAGTTTCTTTTCTTTATCTCTCTCTCTCCCTCTCTCCCTCTTTCCCTCACCCCCTCCCTCTCTTCCTCCCTCCCTCACTCCCTCTCTTACCCGTTCTCTAGTAAAAAAGCACAGCAATGTTTGACCGTTGGTTATTACTGAAACTTATCTTCAGGGAGAAAGTAACGCTGAAAATTAAGTACCATAAATAGAAAACAAACAGCTTTTTGCGTCCATAAAATAGATGGTTTTCTTCAGGAACTATTGATTCCAGTCTGTTAATATTGCAACTGTAACTAAAATAGACATTATCTTTGCTTTATGTGGGTGAGTGACAAGGGTTCTGCACTTAGAGCTTTTGCTAGAAAACTTGGAGGGCAGCCAGCTGAGAGCACTGTAATAGACTTTTAAGAAGTTGGAATCTGTAAAAAGTGTTTCAGGAAGAAAAGCTTTCAGTTTAGACAGTTGCATAGTTAACAATTGTTAGCTTCAGAGAACTAATAATTAGCTCTAGTCAATTAAACCAACTTCTAGCTTTAAACCAGAGTAGATGGCTTGCATAGCTAAAATGCACAGTAGACTTAATTTATGCTACCCAATTCCGTAGTAAAATCTTTCTGGTTGTTTTTTGTTTTCAGTGTTGACCTTTTGGTATAGTTCCTTTTGCAGGTTGGCTGATAGGCACCTGTTAGTGTCTTACTTTTTCACATAGGATTCTCTCATAAGCCTTTTCCATATTCTTTATTTTGAATGACTGCATATATTTTATAGTAATAACTGTGTACGAGACTGTTGAATTTTTTTACATATATTAATTTGTTTAATCCTTACAACAACTCTATGAGATGGGTAGTATTATCTTCATTTTACAGTGAAAAACAAAAACTGAGATACTGCAGGTAAGTGGACTGTTGAAGGTCCCAAGGCCAGTACATGGCAGAGCACTGAATTTTCCATGGCTCTCATTCCTATCCACCCATTCGTCGATATTATGTAGTTTCTTATATAGTTTATTATTATAAATATCACAAGAGCAAACATGATTAAGAAAGTGTTTCCCGGGCTTCCCTGGTGGCGCAGTGGAGCGGCTGGGCCCGTGAGCCATGGCCGCTGAGCCTGTGCGTCTGGAGCCTGTACTCCGCAACGGGAGAGGCCACAGCAGTGAGAGGCCGGCGCACCGCAAAAAAAAAAAAAAAAAAAAAAAAGAAAGTGTTTCCCCACATATTAAAGGGTATTTTTCCTTAATGTTGTTTCCTAAAATAGAATTACTGGATCAAAGTTTAAAAATTTTGAAGGCTATTGATACATATTACCTTGATAGCTTTCCTGATGGTTGATTATATTTCTGTAATAATTTATTCATTTGTAGTTCAGTAAATCATTGCCATCTCTGGATATTGTATTTTAAAATCTTTGCTAATTTGGCAGCCAAACATAGATTTTTCCCCTTTATTTTAGTTTTCTTATTTCTCTGTATTTGAATGTCCTTTCTTGTGAATTAATTTTTCATGACCTTTTGTCTGTTTTTCTCTTAAAGTTTTAGGTTTATTCTTACCTCTTTGTAAATGTTCTTTAACCAAGATAGTAACCTTTGTTATATTTGCTGAAAATATATTTTCCAGCCATTTGCCTTTTATTTTTGAGCATTCCTTTTGACCCATGAAGGGTGTTTTCGTGTTTTGTGTGTGTGTGTGTGCACGTGCGTGCGCACATGTATTTTGTTGACATATGTGTTTTTGTTTTTAAACACAAATTTTCCTCCTTTGTGATTGCTTCTGTTTAGAAAGGCCTTCCATTTCTAAGATAAATGTGAAATTATCTTTTTTCTATGGATTTTTTTCCTTTTATGTTTAATTTTTAATCAATCTGGAATTTAATTTTGTTATAGTGTTAGATATGTTTCAGAATTACAAGGTGGTAGAAAAATAAATAAATTTGAGTTTCATTCTTTTCTTTCAAAGAATTGATTGAAATTTCGAAGAAAAGCCTTGGATAATCCATAAACTATGCAACCAACTGTGTATATACTATTTTAAAGATTCTTTTCTCTTTGCCAAGCAGAAATTGAGAATTGAATTATTGTGCTTTTTATCAGTAAATTGTGGATAGGCTTACAACTGCATATTTTGGTGTTTTAAATATTGTATTTGTAATATTTTTATCTTTTGCTTTTATAAACAAATCTAACAAAGAAGAACTAGCTATCTAACCTTCCTTGTTCTTTGAGGTTCTATGTGCCTCACTGAGGATAGTATCTTATCTCTAGATTTCTGGTTCTCATACTGTGACTTAAAGCTGAGAACTTCTGTAAGGTCTCCTGATAGGTATAAAGGTTACTGTGATGGAAAGTATTCCTAGATGTCAGGCATGTTATTTTTCTAACTGTTGTATTTACATTTTGTAGCATGGTAAACAATAGTATTGAACAATCAGGTGGAAATAGAGTCACTAATGACCATGTCATTAGAAAATCAATATATGTTGGCAATAAATATCAAGATCTAAAAGTAAGATTGTTATATATAACAATATACATACATATATATTGTCAATAATTTGTGATTTAGTATTTAAAGAAAAGCTTGATCTTAGAAAAATGCTTATCAAAATATTTGACTGTAATACTGAGACTCCCAAATAATTTGTAATTACTATTTCCAAAATGATATAAATAAGAATATTTGATCTCCTGCAAGAGTTTTTCTGCTCATCATATTACTACTAATTATTTGATAATGCTTATTTGTCTTTTAGCTGCATATTTAAAATCAGTGACAAATTAATATAAATACAGTGATTTGGCAGTGTTGAATAAATTGTTTCCTTTTCTCCATCCAACGGAATTGTATTTAAAATAATTGATAATCCAAATTCAGTGCCTAATTTCTGAGATTTGTTTAGTTTATTACCTAGATTGATTTGTGTTGAAACTGATTGTTTAAGCTATGACTGACACCCAATTTTGTACAGTATCTTTGAAATACAGGAATTTAGAAATTTTATTAGATTGGAAGAAAGGCTTTTATCTTATGGCTTATTTTCCTTCTACTTTGGGTAGTTTTATTCTATGAGAATTTTTCATTAAAAAATAATTGCAGTCTTTGGCACATTGAAGACAACATAATTACTTAGTGAATTTCTTTAATTATGTGTCTTTTATAACTTACTTTTGCTTATATTTTTCATTGTTCAAAAGAAACATACTAGTTAGAAGGGAGGTAGAACCTTCAGGGTTCAGAAGGTTCAGAACCTTCAGAACCTTCAAATTTCAGGGTCAAAGGATGGTGGAAAAGATATAAACAAGGATGAAAGGAAAGATGCATAGAAGTGTTATAATAATGTAAGTATTATACAGACTACCTAGTTACAGAAAGGAATGGATTCTTTGTTCTTGAGGAGATCGTGGAACAGACTCAGGTCTAAAGGAGAGAGAAGTTCTCAAGTACCTGGACATTTGTTAGAACTCTTTTTTATTAAATAAAGGTATTACATCTAGTAAATTTTTATTTTTCTTAGAGAACTGTAGACTCACATAAGATATGGAATAACAGTAGGACCTAGTATTCTACATAATTCCAAATTAGAAGGAAGAATTTCTTCAAGAAGTAGAAATTATAGAGAATGTTGGAGAAAGGAAATGGTGTTACTAGTTAGATATATACTCTAGACTTAAAAAAAAAGTAGACTTCAAAAATCTCAGGTAAAAGGTAGATATGATCAAATATCTGGAACAGGAATTCAGACTGGAACAGGAAGTAACAGGAATCTAGATCGTGGCATTATTTCCTTTTCTAGTGCCCATAAGAGGCATTGTTAAGTGACGTTAGTACTTTTTTCTGCTTTGCCTGGAAGAGATGCCTCTGGAATCCTTCTTAAGATGATACTCTAGGTAGTTACTACCATGTGGTTTGTGTTGCCTATTTGACATCCCACTCTAGGAGAAAAATAGATCAAAATATCAATAGCATAGATTCAAGAGTGCTATAAATCTGTCTCTGAGCTATAAATCCATTAATCAAAACCCTTGGATCCAACAGTTAAATAGATATGAAGTTTTCTAATTCTTGTATTATTCAACCCACATTTTTCTGTTTTGTCCATTAGAATAACTTGAGAGATGTTATGTAATGTCCTGCTAAAATCTAGATCACAGTGTCTGTAGAAGTAATTAAGTCTATTAGCTTAGTAAACCACCCTAAAAGGTAACCTGGTTGATCTAGAATACTGGTTCTCCACCAGGAGCAATTTTGTTTCCACAGGGAACATTTGCCAGTGTCTTGTGGCATGGTAGGAAGGGTTTAGAGCACTGGTTCTTGACTGAAAGCTTGTTAGAAATGCAAATTACTGTGCTTCACTTCCTAAGGAATCAGGAAATCTAGGGCTGATGCTCAGCAATTTGTCTTTTTTTGAAAAATTAATTAACTTATTTATTTTTGGCTCGTTGGATCTTTGTTGCTGTGTGTGGGCTTTCTCTAGTCACTGCAAGTGGGGGCTACTCTTCAGTATGGTGTGTGACTTCTCATTGCAGTGGCTTCTCTTGTTGCGGAGCACGGGCTCTAGGCGCGAGGGCTTCAGTAGTTGTGGCACGTGAGCTCAGTAGTTGTGGCTCACAGGCTCTAGAGTGCAGGCTCAGTAGTTGGGGCGCATGGGCTTAGTAGTTCTGCAGCATGTAGCATCTTCCCGGACCAGGGATTGAACCCATGTCCCCTGTATTGGCAGGCGGATTATTAACCACTGCACCACCAGGGAAGTCTCAGCAGTTTGTCTTTTAACCAGATCTTTGGGTGATTCTGATGTTCCTTAAAGTTTGAAGACCAATTGTGAGCCCATTTTGGCATATAAGAACTTTCAAGGAATGTTTGAAAGTTTGAAACATGTTTGAAAGCGTCAAGCTAGGACCAGGTACCTCTCTAAATGCTCACAAAACAGCCTTTTCACAATCAGTTTGTTTTTGCCATCTTACCTAAATGGATGTTGTTTCTGCTTGTAGTTCTCGAATTAGTAAACCACCCTAGACAACAAATTCTTCTGTTGTCTAGCATGTTGTTTAACACATGTTTGTTGAATTATATTCAACTGAACTGGCAGGTGAACTTTGTCTTCTCATCATCTAATTGTAGGCATTCTTACAAGTCTTTTTAATTTATATTTTTGTTTTTTATTTTTTGGACACACCACACGGCATGTGGGATCTTAGTTTCCTGACCAGGGATCAAACCTGCGGCCACTGCATTGGGAGCATAGAGTCTTAACCACTGGACCACCAGGGAAGTCCCTCTTTTTTAAATTTAATGAATGACTTGATTGAAGATGTAGTTGTCATATTTATCCATTTTTTTCGGCCACACAATGATGGTAGGGATTGGATGTTAGAGACAGACTGATTCTTAATAGGCTAACAGTAACATGGCCATAGTTGTAAGTTCCTAAATTCCCATTATATCAACTTTACCAAGCAATTTTTACTTGCAAATAAGAATTAGGAACATTCTTACTATTGATGGGAAGAGATTTTCAATACTTGTTGAATTAAATTATATACATCTCCTGAGAAACTTTGGAATAATGGTGGTGGCAGTAGAGACAGGAAAATATAAGAGAAAGATGGGCAATATGATGAATTATTTTGTATTTAGTGAACATCAGGTGTTGATACACCTAGGGTAGAAATATTCATTAGTTGGAATGGGGGAGAAAGAAAAGAATCGAAAGCACAGATAGAAAGGTCACTTCTTTAACTGACAAGAGGGAAGAAGAAAGGGAAAGTGACATACAAATGCAAGGACATTTTGTCGTGGAAGTAGGCACTGTCTCCATCCCAACCAGACAGAAGAGGAAAAAAGCATGGGAAGTTTTGGCCAGAATGGAATATATCACTTCTGTCCATGTTCAATTGGCTAGAATTCAGTTTCACAGCCACCTAACTTCAAAGGAGGCTGGGAAATATAGTCTATTTTGTGCACAGGAAAAATAGAATATATATTTGGATGATTAGCTAACAACCTCTGTCTTTTGTGGTTACCCACTGTTACCCAGATATCGCTCTTCAGTGATTCTGATAATGACAAGTTTACTGTACTTTGAAATGAAAGAAAGTTGGTGACCTTTCCTCTCTTTACAGTTCCTATACATTTCATGACTTAGAAATAAAGTTCATACTGGGGAAAGAAAAGTAACAGATTTGAATAAGCTAAATTATATACACTTGCATTTTGCCATGTGTATTCAGAATCACTAAACACATTTTTCATATTCAGTCCTTGTTGTCAACCTGTAAAATTCTAAGCTAACAAATAATCATCCTTCACAACAATTCCATGAACAGGAAAGATAAGTCAAGCCAGGATCTGCAGACAGGGAGTAAATACTAAAGTAAGTTGTCCTGGAGGCAGTACCAGGAAGCTAGCAACTGGGGTAGTGTCAGGGGTAGAAACCAGATATAGTGTTGAGGGAAGAAACCAGTATAGGCACCCAGGGAGAGAGGAAGTTGGAGGCTGTATTCCTTATTCATAGGGACTTTCAATACACTTATTGCTGGCCAGGAGTCAAGCCCATGGTGTGGGCAGCCTACAGAGAAGAAAGCAGGTAATCACCTGGCTGGAAGCAGGATTGAAGGGATAGAGCTCTTATCGCATGTGCTGGGGAGAACTTTCACACTACCTCAGGATTAGCAGATTGTTCTCCTGGTGGCTTTTAGATTTGAAATGACTACGTTGCAAAGTTGTAACATCAGTGGACATATAATAAAATATAAGATTATTCACATTCAGGTTTATTTTGTATTTACTGTTATAAATGAAATTTGAATGTGATTAAATTTTCAGGTGTACAAAATGAAATAAAAATCGTAGCCTGTGCCCAATAACACTAGTAAGAGTGAAAAAGTGAAAAGAAAATAAGTTTTAAACTTTGGTGCTGCTTGTGGTCTATGAAAGATAAAAATGTTTTTTAGTTGGCTGGCTGACTGGTGACTCTGTGCAACTATAGGAACACATTAGTGTTCTGAGAACACTGAGTATGGTGCATCTTGTAAGGAAAGGGAAATGCTTGTGGTTACAAGGCTAGGCAAGACTTTATGCAGTGAGGTTTCAGTACTACAAGCATGGTATTTGTCTTTCAGGGTTTGTTGATATTATGGAATAATACTGTACATCCATACCAATTATGCATGATTTTATAAGATAAGGAATTACACAGCAGATAAGGTAAACATATATAAATTGTGGAATCCTTTATAGCTCTTGTATTATAGGGAAAATAATGAGGCAGGGTAGAGAGTAGTTAGCCACTGAGGTTCCAGAGTCAGAACTGGGCTCAATTCCTGACTTTCAATGACCAGCATCGTGTCCTTGGAAAAGTTATCTCACCTTTGTAAACCTCTGTTCTCATTTGTAAAATAGAGATAATAACCATATCCAAAGGCTCTGGAAATCAAAACTGTATGGTATTTTTTTGTTTGTTTGTTTTGTTTTTGGTAACTCATTTGGTAGCAAAACCTGATGCAGAATGAAGAGAAGTTATTATAGTCTTTCTTCATCCCATTCAGTGTGCATCTTTGTACATTTTGTGGCAGAAATATTAACATACTTGTTTAATGTATGCTGTCTCAGACCCCACTCAGGGTGAATGCTGCGTAACTAACCTCCGTTTATTATTTCAGATTCACTCTCCACCCAGCTATGTGCTTGGAAGTCTGACTTTCTACAGTTTAGATTTATGGCTCCCTTGTGGTCAGTTTACCCATTGGATTTGGCCAGTGGAAGTTATTGGAAAGAGACTGGAGAGAGGAAGTAGAATTGAGGGTGTGTATTATTAATTTGCCTAGCTCCCTCCATGAGGGGTCAACCATAGTGTGTCTCTAGATTGAAGGTCTGATCACCTGAAAGGTTACCCATTCCCCACAAGCCTTACTCTCCAGCTTTTAGTAACTGCTCCCTTCTCATTCTCTCTCAGGCCTAGGGGTGGTAACAGTCACCCCAATGCTAGCCCCAGGTCACTGAGCCATCCTTTTTGGTTTCTCTACACCTTGCCCACACCATGGTAAACAGTGTCTTTATTAAATTTTCCTCAAATTATCCGAATTTGAGCATGTCACCTAGTTTCTTCTGGGACCTTTAAAGATACAGAATGTCATTTAATTTATGAAATATGTACTGAATTACTTTCTAAATACACACCCATATGCACATTTTAAATTCTAAAACATATTTGACCCCAGGGGTTTTGGATAAAGGATTGTGGATCTGTATTCTAACAATGTCTAGCATAGGAATTTTACCATATTTTATAAATTGTTACTCTGTTCAAAAGATCCTATTGATGTTCAGTTAAGCACAGAGCATTTAAATGATTTATAGATAATGCCGCCAACACCTCATTACTAAAAATATAAAAACCGTCATTGAGCTACCAGTTTAAATGAATCCCTCAAAGTGGGTACAGTATTTGGAGAGCAGTTTCACAATTATAATAAACTTGCCTTTGTTACTTTCCTCAATTCCATTTGATTACTTCTTCATCAACAAAAAGAGCTTCACATGACATCACAAGAGGCCTTAAGGGGTGCCCATCTGGTAGGAATAATGTAACTTTACCTAAATTATTTCACCTTTTCTTAGTGCTTCAGCAAGAATAAATTCAGTTCTCCAGCTTTCGGATTTTTGCCAGTGTATGACTATATATTTTATAGGTAACTCTTGGGTGATGGAAAGAACAAATTTTAGAGTCAGGGATGCTAGCTTTGGGTCTCAGCTCTGTTATGCTACCTGACTCACTTTGAGCTTGTAACTTGATTTCTGTAGTCCTTGTGTCTAAAATGGTGTTAAAAAATATACCTTTCAGGATCCTGAGGATTAAATAGAATAACTATATTAATGATCTAGTATGGAGTTGGGCTCCTAGTAAGGACTTGAGTGTTTCTCAAACCTGAATCACTTTATAAACACAGCTGCCCAGTAGTGGATGGTGTGTTCCTGGGATTGATCAGTGACTGCAGCTCTGCCCCTGCTGCTGGGGCATTTGGACTCCTCAGGGACTGAGTAGAAACTTCAGGCTCTATATATGTGAAAATCGTGACTAATTTGGGGCTGTTCCTAGCCACACATCACTACAACAGAATGAGTGTGGAGTGTATGTAAATTTTACCAGAGAAGCAAGGAGGTGAATATAATGTTTTCTTATTTGTTTGTAAACACGTATTTAGTTTTTGCTTCCACTAATTCACAAGTATTATATTTAGCACTTTAATATTTAATATAATGCCATTAAATGTGAATCAACATTTTTAGCCCTTAAAAACACACCATAGACATGATGTTTTAAACCTTACCACACTAGAGAAAGTGTCAGTCTTTTCTAATGAAATTCTCTAATCAATTTAGGTAAACAGTAGGGTTAGCACAAAGAATTCCATGTTGTGAAGCTATACAGTTGCTAGAGATGGGCCAAATTGTTGACTGAGCTTCTAATGGCTAAAGAAAAAACAAGCCAAGTATAAGATTCCTAAGGGTTCACAGTTGCTTCCTGGTACCAAGACCTGAGAATAATTTCTTCTAAGGGCTTCACAAAGTGGCCTACTACATCGAGAATTTTCAGAAGCAGTTCTGAGTAGAAAAACAGAGCCTTCAGAAATAAACTGAAGCAGGAAGCAGCTTTGTTGAACCAGATAGTTCTGTGGAAGTTGGTATATCTTACTGGGATATAGCTTTAATAGTGACAATGGAATAAGAAATAATTGTCCTTTGGTTTTATTTATTGTAAAAATTAGTAATCAACTCTCTCAGTATTGTGAAATCTCAAGAACAATACAGCATAAAAAGTTTTTCTTTGACAGTCAGAATAAAATATTGTATTTAAAATTACTTGAAATCCATGATTATTATTATTCAGATAAAATGTTGATATTTCCAAATTAAAAGTTTTCTTTATGGTTTTTTACTATTATTCTTCTCCTCAAATTAATATTCCATCTGAGAATGGTGAAAGGAGAAGATTAAAAGAAGTCATTAATAAAAGCAAGTACATTTAATGGGAATGTGATTATCATTTACTTCAAAGAAAATTTTCTTGTGCCTCCTACTAATTGCTATTTTGTGCACCCGGAGGCCTTGCTTATCTTAAATGGTTTCAGCTTTAGGGGAAATGCAAAAAAGATTTATATATATATATATATATAAAATTTAAAATAGACCAAAGTTAAGGCCTAAGTATTGGTATTATTTAGTAATTGAAGTATGTGAGTTGGTTGACTTTAAAACTGTACTTGTTAAAGTCTTTGTTAGTTTTAGGAAGAATGTTGCACAGTTTTGGAAATTGGTAATCATGGTCACGCTCCTGTCTCTATTGTAGTTGCAGTTATCTTGCATGGCTACTATGAGTACTGTCCTCAGGCTAAAAGTCAAATAAAAAACCCAAACCAAAACAAAACAGGGAGACCACCTACTGCCATCCCTTTTTTTTTTTCAGTGTCAACTCTGGTTCAATTTTTCTCTTGTGTTAAATTCTCCAGAGCTTTCAGGTAGTTGTTTCTTATGTTTTGTGCAGAGCTTATAGTTGTTATCTGTCGGCCATAGCAGAAGGGGGCATGATCATGTGTCTGCCTAAACTTTTAAAAGCTTTTAAAATTTAGACATTTAATTTTTATTTTGCATTTAATCTATTATCATTTTAACTGTTTCCACTTGGGAAGTTATCCAGCAGTATTCTGATAACCATTCTGATTCTTTTAGATGCTGTAGACATTGTTGTTATAGGATATGTTTTTTTTTAGCTGCATCACAACAATACTTATTTTTTTGTCCTTTGATGGGAATAAAATTTTTAGGGGGTTATTCATTTA
Organism: Physeter macrocephalus; assembly: GCF_002837175.3. Taxonomy (NCBI): domain Eukaryota; kingdom Metazoa; phylum Chordata; class Mammalia; order Artiodactyla; family Physeteridae; genus Physeter; species Physeter macrocephalus. Next base: position 38,534,619 of record NC_041227.1, read on the forward strand.
TTTTCTTTGGTTATGGTTAGGATTTGGAATGAAGGAGTCTTGATTCCCCTTAGATTTGTATGTTATCTAGAAGTTATTGGGCTTTCTGAGATTTTTATTACAGATTTTAAATACTTCCAGTCTTTGTTAATAGTTTTCACAGAGCATTGTATCTGATTTGGCAGATTTCTTTTCTCCTTTGGTTAGAGCTCATTTACTGTAAGGCCACTCCTGCCCTCTTCATTCTCCCATCAGTGTTTTGTGAGGAGGAGTAATTATTAAATATACTGCCATTCTTTTAATAATTGAATGTGTGTGGTATTTATGACCTGCAGACCAGCCCTTTTATTTTGCTCCATTATGACTTTTAGTCTCAGGGGCCTGCAGTTTTCAAATGCCACTGTTTGGAATAGGTGTCCGTAGAGTTGTTACCATGGTGCTTATATCCTGTAAACAAGCCACCCCACCCTACCTGATATTCTATTCCAGTGAGTGCTGTGCTTGCTGCTCAGTGCTTCAGATGGGATCTGATTTCCTGGGATTAAATTCCAGATGTTATTTTACAACTTGCCATCTGCTTGTTTGAGGAAGTTTCTTTCAGGTTGTAGGTCAGATGTATGTTCACTAACATTTTAAAATCTTGTTTATTAGGGCTGCACTTGTTAGTGTTTTTTCTCTAATGGCAGGATAATTTGTTTCCCGCTTAAGAATAAATGCAGGGTAGAAACAAATAATTCTAGCTTAAAAACTACATCAAATGATTTCATTGGTTGCATCTTAGTACCCTGGAATATTAGAGGAAAGAAGTACATATTTTTTTCTGCTTTGAAAGGGGAAGCTTAAATTAAGAGACTTTTAGTCTGTAAGCAGACTACTTTTTAAAAACAGATAAGTATTATGGGAACAATAAAATTTGATTTACCTAATAGACTGCTCTGACATTTGGTCTTATTTTTCAACTATTATAGCTATATATTTACATGTATTCTTTTTGAAAAAGTATATTCATTTCTTTTTAAGTGTGCTTATTTAGCTTTTCAAATATGATTCCCACAGCCTCCTTTGCACTGTAAAAAATGATTACTGAAACAGTTTTACTTTGAGGTATAGTACTTAAACTCTTCAGATCAATATCACCACTTAAGCCTTTAATATAACCTTATTTATGTCAGTCAAATCACAAGTATAGTTTTTTGCTAAGGTAGAAACTACTGGAATTAGAACAATTATAATAGACAATCAATATTTCAAAATACAGACTTTTTAAATGAGATTCTATATGGATATTGATTTCAGTTTTCTGTGTTAATATTAAGAGCAAGTGGTCTGAAACTTAGGTAATACAAAACACTGTTTTTAAGGGAGTTGTTTGAAACTTAGACTGCTTTTTCTAAAAAACTAAGGTAATAAATGGCAAGTTCTCAGGCCCACCCACAAAAGCCTATTCAAGCCATAGTGTAGCTGAAAATAGTGTTTTAATGGTGGCTGTGACTTCTTAATTCCCTGAAAGCACTCTGTGTCCTGTTTTTTTGTGTGTGTGTGTTTCTCTGGCTCCTGAGCATAAGGAGGAGGTTTGGCAGGGGTGGGTGGGCACTGTATGTGTGTGGTTAGAGCAGAGGTGAGAAAAGTGTTTGCTGACCGCTTCAGGTGGAGTTTGGTTACAGAAGATTCAAGGATTGGAGAGTTGCTAAGCATCAGAGGATGAAAAAAGGAAAGCTGTGGCCTCTCAGGGCCTAGCCTCGGCAGGAATGATGCCCCTCCCTTCAATAGAGAACCTCAATGTTTCTGTAGGATCCGTCATGGAGCAGTGAGACTGTGGTCCTACCCAAGGTCTTGGTGATGGTAGCTGGTTGTGTATCAATATTTAGGATCTTTATCAACTGAGCGTAAAGATTTAGCGTTTGGCAAGATTTAGATGCCAACTTTACATTTTTTTAAATTGTACTGGACCAGGGCTTCAAAATTTTCCTTTGTTTTTAAACATTAATTTAATTACAAAGAACAGACTCAGTATTGCTCAGATATTAGTTCTTCCTAACTATAGGTTCAACATATCCCAAATGTGTAAAAGCTTTGGAATATATTTTAAGTGTGATGGGAAGCAACTGGAAATTTTTGATAAAGGATGTACATTTAAAAAGATTTACATTTTAAAAAGATGTTCCTGGTTGCCATGCAATGAACAAATGGAAGTGGGAGCAGGGCAGAAGCTGAGAAATCAGTTAGGAGGCTGTTTCATTTCTCCAGACAAGAGACGGTGGTAGCTTGTTTTAGGTTGCTCCTCTTCCCTGTTCTGTTATTCTTTTCCTTTAGTGTATGTGTGATGATAAAGAGCCTGGTGCCAGAGCCAGGCTGCCTGGGTTGAAACCCCGATTCTGCCCCTTCTGAGCTGTATGATTTTAGGCATGATATTCAACCCATGCCTCAGTTATGGCATCAGTAAAATGGGCATTATAATAGCACCTATGTCATAGGATTGTTGCGAGGTTTATATAAATTAATTCATGGGAAGTGCTTAAGATAGTGTCTGGCACATTGTGAGTATTCAGTAAATGTTCTTGATGATTCTGATCTGATATTGCTACTGTGAAGTTTCACTAGAGGCTGAAGGTAATGGCACAGTGTACCATGAGCATGTTAGCCCTGGGACGCTGTTTACGAGGGAGCAGTAGGAATCTTGTGGCCACATTATAGAAGCTCTTACTAAAGATTGTCCTGAGTCTTAGAACAAAGTCTCTGAATGCTACTTTGTGAAATTCTTCTTGGATATACATTAGTTATTTTTATTTCATCTAGCATTTCCCTGTAAGTACATATTTCTTGAAAGTATATAGTTATACTATCATACAAAATTAGAAAACTATCTTGTATTCAACATTATTTTATTTAAACTATTTTAATTGTTGTGGATTAAGTTCTCAGCATGTTTTTCGTATGTACTCTGCTCCATGCACTCTATTATTATATTCTTTGTTTTTATGCAGATTGAATGGCTTCTATTTTTCTAGTTTTTACTGTCTTTTGTCAGTGTCACACCTCATATTTCTCTCTTTCCCTCTTTTTCTCTACACACACATATGCATGCATGCACACATGCACACATATATGTACACTCTTCACAAACAGACAAACATACACATACATACAGATTTTTGGACCTTATAGTTGAGCTGCATTCTTGTCAAAAGGCCTACCAATCCCAGAGTGAATGCAGCTGCCTCTCCCTTTCTTTGGGAGATCAACATTACTCATCAGCTCAAATATTCTTGCCTCACCTCTTTGCTCACTGTTTTGGATATGCAGAGCACTTAAATATTTGCTCTTTTTAATGCATCAGAATGAACTGGTTATTATGTTTTGAAAGTCAAATATGGATCAAAGTAATTTTTTAATGAAGATTTACTTTTATTTAATGTGGGGAAAAAAACTCTCACTGTTTCTATTATAGTTGGCAATTGGAACTTGGTAAAAGGGCAGTCTAAACACAGGAGCCGTAGCGTTCTAGGGAGATTAAAAAAGGTATCTAGTTATATAAGCCTACATAAAGCCACATCTCCAGACTTATAATTTCAAATGAGAAAGGGATAAAATTTATATTATTAACAGCTGTCAATTTAAGTTAGTCAAGCCTAAAATCATACGAGAAAATATTTCAATTACAGTTCTTAAAATACGGAAGAGAAGATGTTGATTGTACAATGAAATGATAAATATTTTTCACACATGCACAAACACAGCAAAATTTCCAGAAAATAGCTAACATGAACTTAAACACTTTTTATGGAAAATGGAGAGCCTTATTTTTACCAGTAGTGGATAGTTTAACATTAATCTACATTACACATAATGGATTAATATTAGGACCTTGAATAAGCCCGTTTTCAATCAGAGATATGAAGCATCTTTTCCTACTTGTAAAATTGTTCTTGATTGGTTACTATATACAGGAATACTGCATTTCTTTTCCTGGCAGTTTAAAGCCCCACATTAAAATGAAGATAATAATAGCTTACATAAGATCACTTATTATGTTAGCTGTTCTACTTGCTGTTATTTTTCCCATTTTGCAGATTAGAAAAGCAGGCACACAGTGGTTAAACTTGCACAAGCTTACACAGCTATTAGGGAGGCCATTATTCAAACTCCAGACAGCAGGACTCCTGAGCGCCTACTCTGAACCACTAAACTGTATGGCTTCCATAATAAATAAGATAACTCATTTCTCTCCCTTAAAATGCCCTGAAAGATATTATGAAGAAATATCTCATCCAGCTGCAAACGAACAGCCAGCTACATTTATTTTTGGAAATGATAAGGAGTTGTTTTGCCCTATACATAGACTTCTACAAGTAGAGCAATTACATAACATGGTCTATCTGTGTAGATTACACTTTTTTCACGATTCATTTAACTACTTGCATTTGGTATCATTTCCTTTCAACCTGAAGCACATCTGATGCAGATTTACTGGGACATTCACACTCTATTTTGGTTTTGAAAGCTGCAGACCTCACTTAAAAGTGCATGAACAACATAGCCATTTGGAACTACCCCATCCTTTATAGGTTTAACTTTTCTTTTTTGCTGGAAAGGATGATAATGCAAGGAAAAGAATACATATTTATGGGACTACTTCAATTTTTATTATAACTGAAATACTGCTTATGGACTGGCTGCAAATTAACCCACTGATGTATGAAATTTCTAAACTGAGTGGCTTTCTTGAATGTAAGAACCAAGTTGCATAGCATAGCTGACCAAGCATCCTGAGAAACCCTTTGTACCTATTGGGAAATATTCATTTTTAGAGTCCCCCTGCCTCTTTTTTGTCTCTTACCAGGAAGCCCAGGTGTATTTTTTAACTCAAATCCAGACTGTTTTGATTTGCTTATGTTCGTGTTTTACAGTTTCAAAGTGTAAAGTTGAACTCGTCATTCCTTGGAGTGGTTCAAAATTGAACAACAGTTTGATTTCATATTCATCTTAGATTAAGTGAGAAATCAACTGGAGAATAGAACTCTTCCAATTCATATAATTCTTGAGGCTTTATGAGCTTTAGAATAAAAGAATTTTCATACTCTTTATGTGAGACCTTGTAGTACTCATGCTTACTTTCACAGGGAAATTCTATCAAATGTTTAGAGAAGAGCTAATACCGATCCTTCTCAAACTCTTCCAAAGCAGTGCAGAGGGAGGAACACTCCCAAAATTGTTCTGTGAATCACCATCACCCTGACACCAAAACCAGAAAAATATATCACAAAAAAAGAAAATTATAGACCAATATCACTGATTAAAATAGATGCAGAAATCCTGAACAAAATACTAGCAAACAGAATCCAACAACACATTAAAAGAGTCATACACCATGATCAAGTGGGATTTATCCCAGGAGTGCAAGGATTCTTCAATATATGCAAATCAATCAGTGTGATACACCATATTAACAAATTAAGGAATAAAAACCATATGATTGTCTCAATAGATGTAGAAAAAGCTTTTGACATAATTCAACACCCATTTATCATAAAAACTCTCCAGAAAATGGGCAGAGAGGGAACCTCCGACAATGTAATACAGACCATATATGACAAAACCACAGCAAGCATAATATTCAATGGTGAAAAACTGAAAGCATTTCTGCTAAGATCAGCAACAAGACAAGGATGTCCACTCTCACCACTCCTATTCAACATAGTTTTGGAAGTTCTAGCCACAGCAATCAGAGAAGAAAAAGAAATAAATAGAATACAAATTGGAAAAGAAGAAGTAAAACAGTCACTCTTTGCAGATGACATGATACTATACATGGAAAATCCTAAAGATGGAAACAATCCCATTTACCATCACAACAAAAAGAATAAAATACCTAGGAGTAAACCTACCTAAGGAGGCAAAAGACTTGTACTCAGAAAACTATAAAGCACTGATGAAAGAAATAAAAAATGATATAAACAGATGGAGAAATATGCCATGTTCTTGGATTGGAAGAATCATTATTGTGAAAATGACTATACAACCCAAAGCAATCTACAGATTCAATGCAATCCCTACCAAACTACCAATGTCATTGTTCACAGAATTAGAACAAAAAATTTTACAATTTGTATGGAAACACAAAAGACCTCGAATTAGCCAAAGCAGTCTTGAGGAAGAAAAATGGAGCTAAAGGAATCAGGCTCCCCAACTTCAAACTATACTACAAAGCTACAGTAATCGAGACAGTATGGTACTGTCACAAAAACAGAAATCTAGATCAATGGTACAGGATAGAAAGCCCAGAGATAAACCCACACACGTATGGTCACCTAATTTACGACAAAGGAGGCAAGAACATACAATGGAGAAAAGACAGCCTCTTCAAAACTGGACGGCTACATGTAAAAAAGTGAAATTAGAACACTCCCTAACACCATACACAAAAATAAACTCCAAATGGATTAAAGACCTAAATGTAAGACCAGACACTATAAAACTCTTAGAGGAAAACATAAGAGAAACACTCTCTGACATAAACCACAAGATCTTTTTTGAACCACTTCCTAGGGTAATGAAAACAAAACCAAAAATAAACAAATGGGACCTAATTAAACTAAAAAGCTCTTTCACAGCAAAGGAAACCATAAACAAGACGAAAAGACAACCCTCAGAATGGGAGAAAATATTTGCAAATGAAGCAACAGACCAAGGATTAATCTCCAAAATATACAAATAGCTCATGGAGCTCAATATCGAAAAAACAAATAACCCAATTAAAAAATGGGCGGAAGACCTAAGTAGACATTTCACCAAAGAAGACATACAGATGGCCAAGAAGCACATGAAAAGATGCTCAATGTCATTAATCATTAGAGAAATGCAAATCAAAGCTACAATGAGGTATCACCTCACACTGGTCAGAAAGGCCATTGTCAAAAAATCTACAAACAGTAAATGCTGGAGACGGTGTGGAGAAAAGGGAACCCTTCTGCACTGTTGGTGGGAATGTAAACTGATACAGCCACTATGGAGAGCCATATGGAGGTTCCTTAGAAAACTAAAAATAGAACTATCATATGACCCAGCAGTCCCACTACTGGGCATATACCCTGAGAAAACCATAATTCAAAAAGAGACATATACTGCAATGTTCATTGCAGCACTATTTACAATCGCCAGGACATGGAACCAACCTAAATGTCCGTCGACAGATGAATGGATAAAGAAGATGTGGCACATATATACAATGGAATATTACCGAGCCATAAGAAGAAATGAAATTGAGTTATTTTTAGTGAGGTGGATGGACCTAGAGTCTGTCATACTGAGTGAAGTAAGTCAGAAAGAGATAAAAACAAATACCATATGCTAACAGATCTATTTGGAATCTAAAAAAAATAGTATTGATGAACCTAGTGGCAGGGCAGGAATAAAGATGCAGACATAGAGAATGGACTTGAGGACATGGTGGGTGGGGAGGGGATGGGGAAGCTGGGGCGAAGAGTTTCATGGACATATATGCACTACCAAATGTAAAATAGGTAGCTAGTGGGAAGCAGCAGCATAGCACAGGGAGATCAGCTCAGTGCTTCGTGACCACCTAGAGGGGTGGGATAGGGAGGGTGGGAGGGAGATGCAAGAGGGAGGGAATATGGGGATATATGTATGCATATGGCTGATTCACTTTATTGTACAACAGAAACTAACACAACATTGTGAAGCAATTATACTCCAATAAAGATGCATAAAAATAAAATAATAATAATAAAAAAAAATAAGGTCGACATCTGCTAAAAACACACAAAAATAGAATAAAAATATTTGTTTACTCCATAAAAATAATGTTTTGACATTTTTGTTCAATTTGATTTTTTATTAAAAATGTGATATATAGGTAATGTTGATGAAGTCCCCATTGTTACCTCTTTAGTCCCATCACCTCCTTCTCTCCAGAGGCTACTACATTTATGAATTTGGTGTGTATCTTTCTAGTTTATACTTTTTTGTTCATTGACTCTACTGTTTTGGGAGTTGCTATCCTTAAATGATTAACAAAGTCTGAAGCTGACATATCTTTAATGCTTTAAATTCAGTCTGCCTTCTTGCATCAGTCATCATATTGTTCACTGTTTTTTAACATTATTATTTAATCAACCTTATTTTTAACCTTTTTCTAATAAAAATGTCTGTCTTATTTTAAAAACCAGTGTTTATTTTCAGTTCCAATGTTCATTAAATTTTCTTGCATCTAATTGCTTATTATCAAATTAATTTTTATTAAGAGTCTGTGAGTAGCAAATTCTCTTTCTTGTTATGGCTGAAAATATTTTTATTTCATCCTCACTTTTTAATAATTTAGGTTTCTAAGTATAGATGCCTGGGTATAGAATTCTAGGTCGACAGTGAGTTTTCTTCAACAATTGGAAGATAGTATTTCATGATCTTGTAACATTTGTTGCTACTGATAAGTCAGCTGTCAATGTAATTGTTGCCTCTATAACAATCTCACTTTTTCTCTCTGATAGTTTTAAAGATTTTGTTTTCACCTTTGGTGTTATGGAGTTTCATTACATGTGTCTAGGTGTGGATTTATATGCAGGTACTGTGTGTATCTGTATATAAATAGAAATATAATGTCATTTCTTTAATCTGATGGTGCCTTTTTTAAAATTTTGGAGAATTATCAGCCATATTCTCTATAAATATTGCCTTTATACATTTTTCTTTTCTCACCTACAGGGACTTCTATTAGACATGTGGAGCATCTTTTCATTCTTGTTTCTTAAATTTCTCTTACATATTTTTAACCTTTTTTCTTTCCATACCGTGTGTACATTATATTTCTCTTTAGCTAAATCTAATTTATAGCTCTTGTCGTTCTTTTTTTGAAATTTTTCATTTCTAGTATTTTTTTAGTTCTTTTTGAAATTCACCCTTTTTACATTGTCCTTTTATTGATTTATATACCCTTGTAAAAAACTTTTAAAACATGCTTATCTTAATACTCAGATTATTTCATTTTTATTTTTTAGGGTATAAATTCTCCATTCCTGTAGCAGTTGACTTTCCCTCTTTGTGTGGGTTCTAATTTTTTTGTTTTTTTTACTTTGCTTACCAACAGTGTAGGCTGTTTCCTATTGGGTCCTATGTGTTAGAAGTTACAGAACTATTCCTAAAAGATAATTTAAAATTTTATTTTGCAGAGAACCTAGATATAGCCCTGATTCTAGACCAGTTTTTAAGTTATTTTTTCAGTTGGGGTCCCTATGCCATATATATAATGTGGCTTTGGACTCCACAATTATACGTGTAGCACAGACTAGGATTCTAGTTTCATGTTTTTCCGCCATGGCCCTGGTCAGCTTTCTTGCTGATTTCCTACTATGGTGGAGTGAGTGTTCCTAAATCAAGTTTCAGAGATGGCTTTATGCAGGTAAATAAATGTATGTTTCTATGTTCCCATGTTGTACCTAGCACATTCATATAGTCTCAAAACTGTTCTTCCCTTATATGGTTTTGTTGACCTTTGTTGTACATGATAAAATAGGAGTTAATATATTCATTTTGTTCATTTAACAAATGTTTATCAAGAGTTTCCTTTTTCCAGGCACTATTTTAAGCACAGGAGACACAGCAGTAAATAATATTCCTGCTTTAATACAGCAATATTCTGATAGTTGGGATGAAGGAATCAGTCAATAAACAAACTAATAAATGTAGTATACCTAGTGCTTTTATAAGTGCAGTGAAGAAAGGTAAAGTAGAGTAATGGGAATAGAGTGTGAGGTAGAGGGTACGTAAGGGAGATAGAGGGTGCTGTTTTACATACAGTAGTTAGGGAAGAACTGTCTAATAAAGTACAATGTGAGCAGAGATTCCCCCCAAAATGAAATTGTGATCCATGTGTATATCTGATGCAAGATCATTACAGGCAGCAGGCCCAACAGGATACACTCAACCTACCCTAAGAATGCAGGGAATAGAGTGATTAAGGTGAGACTGTGGTAGGAAGGTTGGATAAATGGTAGAGGGGCCAGCTTATGTAGGTTCTCTTTGACTCTGAGCAAGAATGGAAGCCCTTGGAGGATTCTGAGTAGTGAAGTGACATGATCTTTGTAATGATTTCAAGAAGGCATTGACCTACTTGGTTTGTAGAAAAATTGAGTGTAGGGAGACTAGAGTGGAAGCATGAGGCCCAAATAGGCTGATGTTTTAGGAGTCAGACTAGAGATGATGCTGATTTGAACAGGGTGGTCAAGGTGGAGGTGGTGAGAAGCAGTTGGATTCTGGATGTGTTTCAAAGGTGAAGATGGCAGCACTTGTTCGAGGATGGATGTAGAGAGAAGAAAAGGAAGGAGTTGAAGACGGTCCTGAGGTTTTTGACCTAAGCAACTGGAAAAGTAGAGTTGCTATTTAATGAAATGGAATAGTCTGTAAAGAAATAGATGTGGGTATGGAAATTAAGTGCATTGTTTGATTGAATATATGAAGTTTGAGGTAACTATTAAATATCCAAGATGCTGAGTAGAGAATTGAGCCTGCTGATATAATTTGGGGAGTTATCAGCATAAAGACAGTGATTAAAGATGTGGTATTAGACCAAATCACCTAGAGAATGATTGTAGACAGAAAAGAGACCTGAGCCCTGGGTTCTGTTATCTGGAGCACGGGCAGATGAGGAGGAACCAGTAATGGGGACTAAGAGTAGCCAGTGAGGCAGAAGGAGAACTAAGAAGGAACTAATGGACTCTTTGAAGCTGTGAAGAAAATGATATAAGAAACTAGGAGAGTGATCAACTCAGTAGTTCAATATTTCTGATAGATTGGGTAAGATGTGAAATGAGGATTGGTGTTGGTGACAGGAGATCAATGATAACTTCCTTATTCTATCTCTGATGATAAAATATAGAATCATAGAACATGTGGATGTCTTGCAAATTATTTTGTCTAACTCACTTTACGGAAGATGATTTCTCATATGACAGTCTCTTGGTTTCAGAATATCTGTGTGTGATTGCAAAATAATGAGATTTGAAAGAGACGTATCAGAATTGTTAAGTCCACAGTATTACAGTATTTACTTGAAGGTCTGTCTTCTTATTCCAGTGTTCCTGTTCTACTAAGCCACTTTTGTGACTCTTACTTGAAAATTGCTTTCAGAACTGTATTACAAGCCCCACATGAAAAAGCCTGCCATGATTTATAATTGGTAGCTATAATCATACTTCAGTTTTTGGTAGCTTCTCTAGAATAACATTTAACCTTAAAAAAAAACCAAACCCATCCTCAAAAAGGACACTACTTGCCCATCATTTACGTTGTCCAGTATAAAATGATGCAGGCTGTGTTTTTGGGTCTGCTATAACACAATTACCGTAGACTGGGTGGCTAAAATGGCAAACATTTATTTCTTATAGTCCTGGAGACTGGGAAGTCCAGGATCAAGCTGTGAGCGAATTCAGTGTCTGGTGAGGGCCTGCTTCCTGGTTAATAAATGGTCCTCTTCTCAGTGTGTCCTCACATGGTGGAAGGAGCAGTAAAGCTCTCTGAGGTATCTTTTATGAGGGCACTAATTCCACTCATGATGTCTTCACCCTCATGACCTAATCACCCCGCAAATGCCCTGCTTCCTGATACTGTTATAATGGGGGTTAGGGTTTCAACGTATAAATGTTGGGGGACACAAACTTTGCACAGGCTCAGAAAAAAGGTAAGTACAACAGTTTTCATCAACAGTAGTACCAATGGGATAAAGTTGTCCTCTCCCAAGAAGAGAAGGCATTCCTCCTTTGTATAAAAAATTCTAGTGTTGGTGCATATATTAGAGGTAAAAAACAGAATAGTTCCGATATCCTACATGTCTACAAACACAGTGGTTGTTCCTTTAGTGGTTCTCTTGAATCTCTTTGGGGAGGTTAATATTTACTCTATATTCTTTTCGAAAGGGCTGACCTGTGTATATTCCTAGTAAGGAACATAAGACATACAAATGGCTAACAGGTTTTTAAGATCAAATCAAGTATATCTGTGAAGTATTTATTCCTATTCCCAGGAGGAATTTGCAAACAGGGCCTGTGTCCTTATTAGAGTTCTCAGGGAAATGATGTTAATTGCAAAGAATGACATCATTATTCAAGTGAGAAAGAAATTAAACTGAGTTTAAAAACTGTATATTTATAGAATAATAGCTTGATTCATTTTTTACATTCATTTAAAAATACCAATGTGAAACTACATTTATTAATTATTTTTAATGGAAAAAAGTATAAAAAGGAAACAGTTGCTCATGATTCCATTGCCAGACATTGGAGGTGGGTAACCCAAAAGTAATACATATAAAAGATTAGCTGACATTGAAAATAAAATGGTCTATATACATGATCCAGTGTAAAGTAAAAAATAATGTATAAAATGAAGTTTTTCCTCCTTTTATATTACATTTATGAGGATTTACATGTGTATTCTTATACATGTAAACAATAAACGGGATCACGATAAATGGAATCATGATGCAAATGTTGTCTTGTACCTTGCTTTTCTAAACTTAATAATTTTTTTTCAGATATTTTATTGTAAAGCAGTGTATAGAGATATAAAGCATTCTCTTAGAACTTCCGTCATATGGTTGTATTATAGTTTATTAAATTATGGACATTTCAGGGTGTTTCTTGTTTTTCACTACCAGAAAAATTTCTACAATGAACATCCTTGTAGCTGTGTTTTGGCATCCTTTGGAAAGTGCAAGGCAGATTCCTCTTGATGAAATGAAAGTACTGGATAATATCAAATTGAAAAATAGTTGCATCAATTTATAGTCACTTTACTGTTTTCCAACCTGATAAGTGAAAATGGTGTGTGTGTGTATTTTTAATTGAGGTGAGATTCACATAGTATAAAATTCAATATTTAAAGTGTACAATTTAGTGATATTTAGTACATTCACAATGTTGTGTGATCATCAGCCCATCTAGTGTCAAAACATTTTCATCACCAAAAATGGATAAAGCAGTCACTACCCACTTCCCTCCCATCCCCAACCTAGCCCCTGGCAACCAATAATCTGCTTTCTGTCTTTATGGATTTATCTATTCTAGATATTTTATGTAAGTAGAATCATACAATATTTGTTCTTTTGTGTATAGCTTTCATGGCTTAGCATAATATTTTTGAGCTTAATCCTCATTGTAGCATGTGGCTGAGTAATATTCTATCGTATGGATATACCACATTTGTTTATCCATTCATTCATTGATGGATGTTTACATTTTTACACCTTTTGGCTATTATGAATAGTGCTGCTGTGAACATTTGTGTACAATTATTTGTTAGATCACCTGTTTTCCATTTTTTTGAGTATATTCCTAGTTGCAGAATTGCTGTGTCTTATAGTAATTCTTTGTTTAACCTTTTGAGGGCCTGCTAAGCTGTTTTCCACAGCAACTGTATTGTTGTACATTCTCACCAGCAATATACAAAGGTTGGAATTTCTCCACATCCTCACCAATAATTGTTCTTTGTTTTGTTTTAAATCATAGCTGTCCCAGTGGGAGTGAATGGTTTTTATTTGCACTTCCCAAATGAATAATGATGTCGAGCATTTCTTTATGTGCTTTTTGGCCAAATAGAAGTATATCTTCTTTAGAGAAATAACTATTTAAACTTAATTGAGCTTTGTGTTGTTAAGTTATAAATGTTCTTTATATATTCTGGATAGTAGGCCCTTATCAAATATATGACTTGCAAATATTTTCTCCCATTCTGTAGGTTGTCTTTTTAACTTTCTTGATAATGTCCCTTGGTGTACAACATTTTTTAACTTTTATGAAGTCTAATTTATTTTTTCTTTTATTTACTCATTTTCTTTGCTGTTATATTTGAATCCATTGCCAAATCCAAAGTTATGAAGATTTTCCTGTATGTTTTCTTCCTAAGAGTTTTAAGTTTTAACTCTTATGTTTAAACCTTTGGTCCACTTTGAGTTAATTTTTATATATATTGTAAGATACGGGTTCAGTTTCATTCTTTCACTTGTAAATATCTAGTTGCCCCAGCACCATTTGCTGAAGGTACTATTCTTTCCGTATTACATGGTTTGAATACCTTTGTCAAAAATCAGTTGACCATATATATTTGGTTTATTTCTGTACTCTCAATTCTATTCCATTGCTTTATATATCTACCTATATTATTGGCTTTTTTTTTTTTTTTTTTTTTGTGGTACGCGGGCCCCTCACTGTTGATGCACAGGCTCAGTGGCCGTGGCTCACGGGCCCAGCCGCTCCGCGGCATGTGGGATCTTCCTGGACCGGGGCACGAACCCGTGTCCCCTGCATCGGCAGGTGGATTCTCAATCACTGCGCCACCAGGGAAGCCCTATTATTGACTTTTTGATTTGCATTTCCTTTGACGGAAATAAGTTTGATCATATTTCATGTTTCCTTGCTATTTGTTTTTATTTTGCCATTAACTGCTTATTCATAGCCTTTCCTATTTTTTTGACTGGGCTCTATTTTTCTTGATTTTTGTATTCTGTGGATTACAGAAATTAGCCTTTTATCTGTCATTTATGATGAAAATATTTTCCTAGTTTATGCTTTTATATTTTTGACTTTTTATGGTATTTTTAATGCAGACTTAAATGTTTTCATGTCATCATGATTATTGTCTTTTTCATTTGTGACTTCTGGATTTTATATACTGCCTTTCCTACTTAAAGAGTGTAAATAAATTTATTCTATGTATTCTTCTAGAACTTTGGTTTTATTTTTCCTTTTAAATGTGTTTTTTTTACAATTTTTATTATAAAAATGACACATGCTTTTATAGTAAATTTTGAAGCTCCAAATATGTACATATAAAAGGTTTATCTCCTTTCTCTTTTTACCATCCCCTTCATTCCCATTCCCTCTGGTTTAATACCCTGGTGGGTACTCTTTCACATTTTGCTCCATGCTAGTGCAGACATATTTGTATAATTTTTTACTTTTATTTTTGTGTGTGTGTGTGGTTTGTTTGTTTAGAAAAATGAGAGACCTTTTGAACCAGAAACCTGGTAAATATATTGAAAAATGTAGAATAAAATAGTTTTATAAAGTTTGATAAATTAATGTGTTCCATCCTGAAAGAGATTATTTTGAATGGTGAACTACTTTAAAATTTAATTCACAGTCTCCTTCTCCTATATACTCAGATTAATGGTTTGACCTAATTTCTTATTACCTCATCACTCCCTTTCCCATCTTCCCACCTCACACCACTCACAGAGGACTTAAATCATCAGCTCATTTGTTATTCAGTGAGTCTGTCTTTAAAGGAGATTGTCATTTATGACACAATGTTTTTTAAATTTTGTTTTGCTTGAGACACACATTAGAACTAGATGATGTTTAAAAATATTTTTTCCTATTTTCAACATGAAGAGTAAATTTGACAATTAGGTTTCAATGGGGAGTTGAATGATTTGAAATTTAAGTTCTCTTTACATGTATATTGATAGAGCAAAACTCTATGGAACCATCCAATGACGTTACAGAGAGTTTGCACTAGAAAGTTAAAGGTGCATTTTAACTGAAAATCTGAATGGTTCTGTTGGTTTCTTGTCATTCTGAGTTGGGAAGTATTGCCAGTTCTTCTGAACTGTAGCCAGTCTCTTCTTACAGACCACAGAGCAGAGTTTTGCAACCAAGAGCTACAGCTGGAGGAGACCGGATAAGATACTTGGGGAAAGAGATTTGCAGAAAATGTTGACGGCACACATGATGCTTGATATAAGTTAAATTTGATTCCTAATTTTCTTCCTGTCAAATAAGGATCTTTGGAGCTTAAAACTCTCAGCAGTCATTATTAACTGGCCTCCTCAGACTTGAACCAAGAAAATTACTATCAGTGTATTGCTCCCCATGAAGTGCACATTTCCTCTGCCTTGTGAAGACTGGTGTCACCACTGCATTACGGACGTGACTGAAAGGTTTTTTAAGATCTTAGGGAGAGAGAGAGAGAGAGAGAGTGTGTGTGTGTGTGTGTGTGTGTGTTTGTTTTATAGCTATCAGCTTTATTTTTTTATTCTGCACTTCAACGTGCCATTTTAAGCTCAGTGTTCTTTGTTTTATATATCAACTTTATTTTTCTTCATTTCCAGTTTTTTCATTTGCCCATCTTTTTATTGTATTTGACTTTTAATCAAATGTTTTCCTCTTACGATACATACAGTCTTTTCCTCGAATATGCTTGTTAAAGCTAAAATCAAATGGTGAAGCCCTAATTATATTGGCATCGTGAAGCATTGTGTTTGTGTGTTGTAAGGAGAGAATCAGAATGATCAGCTCAAAAATGTAACTGATGAGTACACCAAAAAAATGCCAAGAGGTAGTTGACAATTATCAATGGAAGGTGGTTGAAATACTTAACACAGATAATGTAATCTTGGAAATATTAAAGAAATAACATAACCCTTTCTTTGTTTATAATTTTACCACTTGTATTATCCTCAAAAAGGTAAAATTGACTGATTTGAGTTTAACAAATTTTCCCTCTTCCGCCCTCTGATGAAGATAACTAATAACTCCAAAATAAGAAACAAGATGAGCATCTGGAGAGAAAACAGAGAGAAGCACGGAACCCTAAATATACCTAACAGATTGGATCATCAACCACCAGTGACCCAAGAGTCAGCTGAATGCATTTTCAAATGAGACGCATTTGTTGGTTATTGCATTTCTGGGGATTGGAAACAGTTGATCTTATATGTACATGCATTTTGATAATTTTGGGAGATGGGTAAATATTTCTCGTAGGTTTATCTTATGTGCTTCCATTAAACACTGCCAGAGTAATCTGAAACATTTTTTAAAAAGAAAATATATTGACAGCTGAAAGGGATGATACTAGGGTTCACAGTAAGAATGAAAAGATTAGTGAGTGACCAGTAAATACACTGACTGGATGTTTTTGGAACCTGTCACTGTTTGGATTTGTCTCTGTGAAATATAGTTTTCTTAAACTCAAGAACCTTCCATCTATTTGCTACATATCAGTACTACATGTTTATTCTTTCTTACTTACCAATAATTGTTAGCCATATTGTTAGACATAGTATATAAATGCAAAGTCACAAAGGGGCTATTTTTTAGTTCCAAACTTGTTGCTGACTTTGTAGCTCATTGGATAAGTCAGTTATTGTCTCTGGAACTTACACTCTCATTCAAAAAGGGCTTGATGCCACTTGTTTATTATTACAAGTAAAGTTTTATTGAAAAATAGATCAAAAAAGGAAATTAACTCCAACTCAAAAATTTGGTGAATCAAATGGGCTCTGGTATATGTTTTCTATCAGGCAGAAAACTTTAATGATGCTTGAGTTTATTATGTTTCTTTCTTCTTTTTTTTTTTTTTCTACTGCATCCTAGAGCTAAGACCTTGCAAAACCAAGAGTATATCATAAGAAGAACTTATGTTTTCACTGGCACTGCCAGCTGAATGATTGGATAAAAGATGGTAGGTGGTGAAACATGCTGGAAGTTTTGTCTTGTTATGCAAATTACAGGTTTACCTTTCTTGCTTGTTTTATTTATAAACCAGCCTACTTGTCATATTTTAAAATGCCAACACTCTTAAGATAGGCGGATGGACTGACATTACCAGTTTCCACATGCCTGGTGGGCTGGTTGCTGTGTTTCAGAGCTGGCTATTTATTTACTTTACCTACCTGTCTGCCTATCTATCTATCTGTCTATCTATCTATCTATCTATCTATCTATCTAGAAACAGATATGGAAGACCATCCTCCTGTGACAGTGGGGGTAGTACCATTAGTGTCACTGCATGAAGAGGGTGAGAGTAAGAGAAGAAAAGTTAAATTATCTAGGGAGGTGGTTCGACAGAGAACTAAAATTGCTTCACCTAGAACCTAAATGCAAAACATTGGGCAGCTCTTTAGGGTGCTTGTACTCTGGCAAAAAGAATAATCAGGTTCAGAAGTTTCCTAGAATGGACAGCTTTCATTTTCTGTCTTACACATACACTTCGGAAATTCCTTAAATAGAGAATAAGCTATTATTTTATATAGAGAATATACTATTATCATGTATGCTAGTTGTCGAGCAAAAGCCCAGGCATTTAAAAAAATAAATTTATTTATTTTATTTATTTATTTTTGGCTGCGCTGGTTCTTCATTGCTGCGTGCGGGCTTTCTCTAGTTGTGGTGAGCTGGGACTACTCTTTGTTGCGGTGCGCGGGCTTCTCATTGCAGTGGCTTCTCTTGTTGTGGAGCACAGGCTCTAGGCGTGCGGGCTTCAGTAGTTGTGGCACGGGGGCTCAGTAGTTGCAGCTCCCGGGCTCTAGAGCGCAGGCTCAGTAGTTGTGGCGCACGGGCTTAGTTGCTCCACGGCATGTGGGATCTTCCTGGACCAGGGCTCGAACCCGTGTCCCCTGCATTGGCAGGCGGATTCTTAACCACTGTGCCACCAGGGAAGTCCCCAGCCTAGGCATTTTTAAGTCCTGTCTCTGCAAAGTTTTCCTTCCTGTAATTCTGTATCCTGTTGTGATAGTGATCATTAATATGCCCTACATCCTATCCAGTGACTGTCTGGTCCTCTTGAGCCAAAGTCTTAAGATGCTACACTCTGAAAGGAACCAAGTGAACAGCTTTAGATGTAGAGCAACAGTAAAGTAGTTCAATATATTATATACAGTTTTAAACATTTTTAATTTCCAGTGTCTTCTTCTAAAACAGTAACTGTGGAGTAATATAGATTTAGGAAAGCAGTGTGTTTTAGGGATTAAGACTTTGGCATCAGACTGGCATGGGTTTGAATCCACATTTCTTTACTATTTATTTGGCTATTTGTTGCCCTTTTTTACTTTCTGAGCTTTAGCACCTTCATCTGTAAAATGGATTCAATAATCCCTACACCACTGGGTTTCTATGAGACTCAGGTAATATTATACCTAGGAAGTACTTGATATAATACTTGGCATGTTATAAATCCTGACTACATGGTTGTTAAGATCAATAGTATGAGATTAATCCAATATATTTTCTGTTAAAATTTTTGTAGTACAGTTTCTGTATAAATTTCTGTAAAAAGTTATCACTCTTATGGTTTCCATCTGCAAATTTACTACAGTGATGTCAGTGAAATAGTTTGAGTCAATATAAAAATGCCATGAGCTCAGCCTATAACAAGGTATTTAAGAAGTATTTTGGATTATACGTAGCTCTAAAGTCTCCGGTAGTGACTATTCTAACACGTTTTTTGTTGTGATGAATATTTTTCAATTTAAGGTGCTTCCTGCAGGACAGTGATCTCATATTGAAAAACAGGTAGCAATAGGTTTGGGAACATAGAATGGCAATTCTGGAATTATAAACATGTTGGCAGCATAACTAAACTTTGAAATAGAAAAGTTTTTTTTTTGGAAATGAAATGGGCAGGAGAAATAAGATGGAAACATTTTCTTGAAGAAATTTGTACTTAAAAAGTTGTCTATGTGAACTTTTATAACTTTTATATAGTATTCTTGAAATGTATAGAGATCAGGCAGTTGTGCATTATCTTTTAAAAAGAGATGTGTTAAGGTTGTGCATCTTATCAAATGAGCCATTTGGTGTTGGATTTTTTATATTCTTGAGTTGGAGTTTGGTGTGAATAGATACATGAAAATATAAGAAACACTGGAAAAAATTTTGTGGGAAATAAATCCATCCTTAAAAAAATATTTTGGATTGGAAGTTATAAATTTTAAAAGTAAAAATGTCCATAATAAGATATTTATATACAGACAAACTTTTAGAGGCTACGGGCTATAATATATATTTATTGTGCTGACCACATGGTTCATTTTAGTCAATTGTTTCTGAGAATCTAAAAGAATTTGTTTTTTTGACCTGGACAGAAAACCTGTCATAAAATATATGTGAGAAATAGAAAGAGTTCAATTTTGTGTTCATGTGTGATGCTGTAAATCCCCTATAATTAAGATTTAAATGTATAAATATAATGATGAATCTATTTGCATGGATCATAAAAAAATAAGTTTAGGATATGAGGCTGGTAAAGATCCTTCATTTGCTGGATAATGCTGAATGCCTTTCTACAGGCATTCCTGGGTTTGGGATGGGATGAATCAGACCAGGCGTTTGGGGAACAGTCTACTGGGCTGTGGCAATGGCTTATAGGAGGGTTCCAAAGTAGACCATTGGTAGAGAGACTGGCCTTAGAGAGTCTATTGGAAGTTTAGGCAAGTGATAAAGGAGCCTAGTGTTATGATGCAGTCCTTGGAAAGGACATAGAAAGTAGCACCATCAGGGTCTGGCTGCTGGTAATGGTCAGAAGTACAGGTAGGCATATAGAAGTGGGAAAGCTGACTCTGGAAGGACTGTGAATCAGGTCAAGAAAGGAAAGGACCTCTTATCTTAGAGTTAGTCATCAAATATGTATTTGGAATGTAATATGTACAAAGCATTGAGCTAAGAGTGATGAGGGTTATAAATGTAATAGATTGTTCATGCTCACTGAAGAAAGTTACATAGGGGAGTGAAAACATGTACACAGATGTTCTTGTCCTCTATGTTGGAAATTCTGATGGAAAGTTCAAAGATAAATAGGCAAGCAAAAGAAGAAAGAAGGAAGTTTGACAACCCACATACTGTATAATTAGTTATTAAATAAAAGAAAAAGAAGGAACACTAAAATTATTTTCTTTATATTTGAATGAATTGGCTACATGCAAATATGGGAGAAGAGTCAAAAAGTATTATTACAAACTTGTTCAACATGAGAGGAAAGGATTAGCTGTTGAAAATAGATGTATCTGTGAAAGTTATCATTGAACAACAAAACCCTTTGAAGGGTTGTTGCAAAAAATCAGTAAAGTGGGATTACTTGGTGTTTAGAATGTGATATTGAATGTTTCCGTTTTTCTAATGTAATATAACCATTAAAAAATTGCAAGTGTTACATATTTTTCTTCAGTAACTGTTATAGGCTTCTATCTCCTGTATACCACAAAGTATTCAGCTATCGATGTTTTGAATGATTAACCCTCAATTTATCCATGATTTGCCTTTTTATTTTGCATCTCATCTAAATTCATTCTTGTAAAGTATTGGTAATACAAACAAGCCCCAATGTAAGCTCGTCTAATGAATTGTTTCCGCAGTCTTGCTGTGCATACCACGGATGTGGTAAAAGGAAATTAAGCCCTGTGATGGGATTATAAATCACTTTGCTGAGATGGATAAGAAAGCACATATCTTTGAATGGATGTGGCACTTGGGATTCTTAAAAACAGGAGTAAACCTAATTTTTTATAATATCTCCCACATGAATACCTTTGTTGTATTACTTTTGTAAATTATTTTAAGTCTTTTTTAAAAAAATACTCCTTAGTTTTGCTTATCCTTTTCAGGACTTGCTTTCACAAATATTATTTTAAAATACAACTTGAATGTATTCATTTCATCAGTCAAGATAATTTATCCATTGAATCCCACATTTAATTTCCTTTCTTTTCTAACAGAGGGGCAGTTAATACTTGATAATGAATCCTTTTACAAATTCTCATATTTTAAAAATAAAATCTTTGAGCTTTAGAATGTCTTTGAAATGCATTTTCATGATGTATATTAGCCAAAATTTGAAATACAAAATTTATTAAGTGAAATTTGAAGAATGAACACCACAATGTAGTTTTATATGCATTTTATCAGTAAATCGCATGTGAGTGTGCATGTGTGCATGCATGTAGGAGTATGTAACCTCTCTCTGAACACAGTCATGAAGTTCTCTCTTCAGTAGGCTCAATTTCCCCTGGCTCCTGGACAGATCTATTGTAAGTCTGTGACTTTTCAGGTCACTTTTAGGTAGCAATAGAAAGCCTATGGTCTTAAATCACAAATAGTCTGAATTCAGTACTTAATATGTCTAGCAGTTCTGTGTAATAATCAAAACTGCAAAGGTGATTTAAAGTTGAGGCTTCTTTTCTCTTCTAAATGGGGTTTATTGCAGGACAGTTGCTTGCATGTAGGGAAGAAGGGCAGGGCCAGCTGTTCTCCAGGGTTAGAATGGTGAAGAAGAGATAAAAGAACAATAAAAGTTTTTACTTGACTGGTATTATTTTACACTGGAGTCATATTTAAAGTTGATTCTTTGTTGTGGGCTCTTTCTCTCCCACCCTCTCCCTCTACTTCTGTTTCCTTTGTCAAAGGGAATATGTATATCCTGATTCTAGGTGGTTACTTACTACTTCTTATGTCCCTATGTACCTGATGGTGACACCTACGGTTTCTTCTGAGGCCTCATATTCTTCTCTAGGTGGCTCTCTTGGACCAGACTTCACATGACTCCACACCAGCACTCTCTCAAACATTGTCCACGTGTGGCTCAAGGGAAAACCATTCTTTGACCCAAAAATCTTGGGGAAAGCAGGCTGATTCCTTCACACAGCTCCTGCCATCAGAGCAAATGAATAACCCCTCTGTCACTTTTTAGATTTTCCAGGCGAAGTCAGACACCATTAATACCTTGTCACTTTGCAACTTTAGGGGCCATATGTTAAGCTGAGAGGCAAGGAGGAGACACCCACACGCTCCTCCCTTTTATTGGGGGTTGGAGCTTCACCATGTGCAGAAGCTCTCCCCAGAATCTACTCCTCAGTCTTTATTATGTTAATCTCTAAATACTGCCTCTCATAATAGAGTAGATGAAGGGTTTAATAGTTTTATGGTTTTCAGATACGTCCTTTGAAAATTGCAATCTTATCTGACAGCTGACTTTACAATATTTTGTACCTCAATCAAAATTTACATTTTATATATTATTAAAAATCTACAAAATGAAAATTTTGCTTAAGTGACTTTGAATTTTTTTTTCATTAAAACTGCCATGGTTGTAATTTGACATAATTTTACATATCTTGATGCTCAGAATATGTGAAGAACATGTGATACAGGAAAATATAATTCAAAGATTCAAGATTTGCTGAAAAAACTTGGAAAGGAACTGATTTTTCTAATATTTGTACTGTATCTGTATATATATGTACATATATATATAATCATAGATGCTTTTAAATAGTTTTTTCTTTTTCAAAGAGTGTTTTCAAAGATTGATTAACAATAAGTTATTTCTGGCATACTTACCTACCCCCGCTCATGGCATGAGTTAACATTTTTAGTGGTTTTTAGATTTTCTCTATTTTTTGTTTTAAAAATACCTCAAATATCACCTAGTAGTAGTAGATTATAAACAATAGAACAAATCAAGGATTTCTGCTGTTTCTGGAGGAACATGTAGGTGGCAAGGAAGATAATGTGGTTATTTGTCAGCACTTTGATTGTGATGTTAGGAAATTAAGAGTAAATATCTAGTTAATAGTGAATGACATAGGTATAATATCAGGAATAAATTAGGACTGAAGATAAAGATTGGGGAGTCATATCAAGGACGTTAGGAGAGTGGATGATGTCAGAGAGTGGTCTGTGGTGGAGAAGCCTACTCTGCCTAGCATATTGGGAGGTTATCTTTACAGAGGAAGAAGCATCATTCAGAGACTAAGGCAGGAAAGAAATCCAAAAGGTTAAGAAAAAAGCCAGGATAGCAGGATGCTATGGAAGCCAAGCAACCAAAGATAGTTGCAAGAAAAAAGGAGACGCTGCAGCAGAAGAGTGAAGGAGAGTGAAAAAGAGTCTTTGGATTTGGAAACAAAGGAGTTAGGAGAGAAGCCAGACTGCAGGAAGTTGAAGCAGGAGGTTTTGTACATTTATTTGAAAAATTAGGTAAGACAAGGAATGTAAGAAATAAAATAATAGCTAGAAGAGGCATGGGGGCAAAGGAAGTATTTTTTTTAAAAAAATCAAAGACTTGTGAACATTTGAAAGAGTTAGTAGCATGTGAGAAATTACAGTAAAAGTAAAATTAAACCATAAACCTACTGAGAGGGAGAAGTTGAGAGTGGGAGCCAAGAGCCCGGAGCAGGAGCACAGGACTTAGAGCTCAGCTGAAGAAATCAGCTGTAGAGAGGGGGTGAGCCTGGGGGTGGGGGTCTGGGAAGGGAGCGTATGACAAATATCAAAAGCAAATACCCACATCTTTGAGAGCTAGGGAATGAGATTTTTGAGGGAGCAAGAATGTGTATTATTAAAGAATTCTCTGGAGTCTGAGGGTACTATCCTGGTACTTGATCGTGGAATGGCATTTGGAGCCCCCTCTTCGAAATTCTTCCAGGTGAATTTTTATTTCTGTTTCATATTTATTTTGATTTAGAAATATTAGGGCCAGAGATTAAGACAAAATAGCCTTCAAAATAGTCATTTTTGGGGGGGAGTTAGTCTTTTTGTGTCAGAAGACTATAGTAAAATATAGTTATTTTACAAAATTAAAATATATATTTAAAGGTAGAACTCATGCAGTTTTTAAATGATGAAAGCTAATCTTTTTCTCTCAAATTATTTCTGCTAGAGTTTAACAGATGCTTTAGAAATTTTATTTTAGGCAGTTGGGGAGATACTAAAGCCAATGTTTTCTTATGATCTGTTTCAGGAATAGGTGTCTTTTATGTCCTAAGTCTTTACAAATTTGACTTACTTCTTTTAAGTACAAGGAAAAGGTATAGGAAACAATGCTCAGAATATCCAGTTTTCAGAAAATGTCTAATTAAATCATGGTACATGCATTTATTGGAATATAATATAGTATAAACTTATGTAAACTAAGTCTTATAATGACTTGGCTTATAATATAAAGTCAAATGTCTGCTTATCTGTTGCTGTGTAACAAATTATCCCAAACTTTAAAAAACAACAGTAATTTATTTAACTTATGATTCAGTAATTTGGGCAGAGCTTGTTGGAGAAGGCTCCTCTCTGTTCTAGGTGGCATCACCAGGGAGGCTCAGCTGGGGGCTAGAGCGTCTCTTCTAAGATTGCCTCCTACATGGCTGGTAAATTGTTGCTAGCTGTCAACTGGGTTGCTCAGCTGTGGCTGAAAGAGTCCTTGGTTCCTCTCCATGTGGCCTCTCCATGGGCAGCTTGGCCTCCCTCATGGTGGGAGAGTTCCAGGAACAAGTGTCCCATAGGAGCTGGCAGAAGCTCTGTCACCTTTTTAGCCTCAGAAGCCATATCATCACTTCCAACATAGTCACAAGCCAGCCAAGATTCAATGGAAAGGAACATAGATCCTACCTCTCCATGAGTCAGAGTCACATTGTAAGAAGAGTTTATGGGATGGGAGATTTTACCTCAGCCATTTTGAAAAATATAGTCTGTCACAAGTGAAAAAAGGATAGAAGATTTTGGCATAGTAGTGATTATAACCTACATAATCTATATCACCTAAAAGAGTGATAAAGCCTATATATTTCTATAGAAATAATATTTGAGAGGGGAATCCACAAAATTTTTTATCATGGTCTGAAGCTAAGATTTTGAAAATACCATATATCCACCATCCAACTTTATTAATAGCAAAAAAAAAAAAAAAGGAAAAAAGAAACAATTACAAGGTTTTTGAGATACCTCCCTCATTTTCTAAACTTTCCCTAATGTTGCCATTTTAATTTTACATTTTGAAAAAAATGGCCATAATTAAAAGTAAAATAAATCCCTAAGGTTTACCCTGGCATCAGGTGCCAAAGACAGAAAAAGTGGGTGCTTCTGTCATGATGGTTTTGTTCACTGTTTCACTTGATTGGAGCATTAAAATCTGTTTATTCTTGAACATTTTATTTCCAAATTATTCTTGCTTTTAGACACGTCCTTTCTTGTTTTTGAAGTTCACGTTAATTGATAATAATTTTAAAATCTATATTTTTTATTCAAGTTGAATTCCCATTTTAGGATGGAGTTGTTACTCACAGTATATAATAGAAATGTGAATTGATTTATTAATTTTCTTTGGGGAAGTGTGACAATCTTTCCCACTTCTTTTATGTCTTCTTCATCTTTATTATTTAGGATAAAGCATTTGTCAATTTCCTCTTACTTATATTTGCAGCTTTCTATTTCTTCCTCTAAATTTTCTATACGACATAGTTCCTCTAAAGGAGAAAAACTCCAGTAGGGACTGCCCTTCAGAGAGAAAATTTTCTTATGTTTTTTTCTTCTCAATCTGCATTTAACTCTTTCTTGTCCCTTGGAGAGTCTAAATTGTAGGTCAGAAGAATTGAGATGTTTTGAGAAAGCAGTTTTATATTAAGGAAATTTTCACTGAAGCATACTTGACAGACTTCCTTTGAGAAAAAAAAATTAACTCTCTGCTGAGTACTTTGGAAGTTCTGTAACACTGAAAATCAGTTAATGTTCAGATGCGTTGGTAAGGAGACTTTTAAAAAGCATTAACATTGATGTCACTACCTGGTGTGTTAATATAAATATGTTTCCTGGTTTTATAAATATTATGTAATAAGCATCAATCATCTGACTTTTCTTTTTATCTACCACCCAATTCCCTCCCACCCCATATGCATAATTAATGGTCTGTTATTACCCTTTCTTTGACTAATGACAAGTATTGCATTCTACTTTTTAAATATATTAAATATATGTACTATGAGGATTTTAACTCCTCATAGTTTCTATTTGGGCTTGAATTTGGCCCAAAAGTTTTCTATTTGGGCTAGAATCAAAGTTTGTATTTACCTTCTATTTTTTTTAGAAGTTTCTTTTCAAACAATTAATTTTATTCTTTGAAGAACTAATATGAAGAGTTATTTCCTAGAGCATATTTTTCTTTCAGGGATTTATATATATAATATATATTTACTTATTTATTATTATTAACTAGCATTATCTTCCTGAGAAATTTGTAAAGGAAAATATCAGCTTACTCAGTGGTTATAACTGTGCCAAAAATGAATTGTCAATTCATTATCTTGACAGTTGTCAAGAGAACTGAAAATTTATGTGGTTTATCTACAGAAGTCTTAAAAAATATTGTGATTTTCATTTAGATTGGTGTATGATTTTTTTTGTGGGGGGGTAGAAAATTTTCTTTATGATCACTTTACATGAGCCAGTGCTTGGGGATTCAATGGACTGTAAATACAAAAACATTGCAGAAATGGGAGCACACACAGTGTGAAGAATAAGCAGACATTTATCAAGTTACATATACATAAATAAACTCGTGACCATTGCCTTGAAGTAAAGGTGCACGATGATGTGAATGCTTATGATAGGGAATTACCTATTTAGGAAGGTCAGGGAAGGCTTTCCTGAACAAGTGATTTTTTTTAAAATCTTTATTGGAGTATAATTGCTTCACAATACTGTGTTAGTTTCTGTTGCACAACAAAGCAAATCAGCCATATGCATACACATATCCCCCATCCCCTCCCTTTTGAGCCTCCCTCCCATCCTCCCTATCCCACCCCTCTAAGTCATCGCAAAGCACCGAGCCGATCTCCCTGTGCTATGCTGCTGCTTCCCACCAGCCAACTATTTTATATTTGGTAGTGTATATATCTCGATGCTACTCTCACCTCACCCCAGCTTCGCCCTCCCACCCCCTGCGTCCTCAAGTCCATTTTCTATGTCTACCTCTTTATTCCTGCCCTGCAGCTAAGTTCATCAGTACCATTTTTTTCTTTTTATTAGATTCCATATGTATGAGTTAGCATACAGCATTTGTTTTTCTCTTTCTGACTTACTTCACACTGAATGACAGACTCTAGGTCCATCCACCTCACTACAGATAACTTAATTTCTTTTGTTTTTATGGCTAAGTAATATTCCATTGTATATATGTGCCACATCTTCTTCATCCATTCATCTGTCGATGGACATTTAGGTTTATTCCATGTCCTGGCTATTATAAATAGTGCTGCAATGCATATTGTGGTACATGTCTCTTTTTGAATTATGGTTTTCACAGGGTATATGCCCAGTAGTGGGATTGCTGCCTCATATGGTAGTTCTATTTTTTAGTTTTTTAAGGACCTCTATACTGTTTTCTATAGTAGTTGTATCAATTTACATTCCCACCAACAGTGTAGGAGGGCTCCCTTTTCACCACACCCTTTCTAGCATTTATTGTTTCAAGATTTTTTGACAATGGCCATTCTGACCAGTGTGAGGTGATACCTCATTGTAGTTTTTGTTTTGCATTTCTCTAATAATTAGTGATGTTGGGCATCTTTTTATGTGCCTCTTGGCCATCTGTGTGTCTTCCTTGGTGAAATGTCTATTTAGGTCTTCCACCCATTTTTTAACTGGATTGTTTGTTTTTTTGATATTGAGCTCCATGAGCTGTTTGTATATTTTGGAGATTAATCCTCTGTCCGTTGCTTCCTTTGCAGATATTTTCTCCCATTCTGAGGGTTGTTTGTCTTTTCCTCTTGTTTATGGTTTCCTTTACTGTGCAAAAGCTTTTAAGTTTCATTAGGTCCCATTTGTTTATTTTTGTTTTTATTTCCATTACTCTAGGAGGTGGGTCAAAAAAGATCTTGCTGTGGTTTATGTCAAAGAGTGTTTTTCCTATGTTTTCCTCTAAGAGTTTTGGAGTGTCTGGTCTTACATTTAAGTCTTTAATGCATTTGGAGTTTATTTTTGTGTATGGTGTTAGGGAGTGTTCTAATTTCATTCTTTTACATGTAGCTCTCCAGTTTTCCCAGCACCACTTACTGAAGAGGCTACCTTTTCTCCATTGTATGTTCTTGCCTCCTTTGTTGTAAATTAGGTGCCCATATGTAAGTGGGTTTATCTCTGGGCATTCTGTCCTGTACCACTGATTTATATTTCTGTTTTTGTGCCAGTATCATATTGTCTTGATTACTGTAACTTTGTGGTATAGTTTGAAGGCAGGGGGCCTGAGTCCTCCACCTCCGTTTTTCTTTCTCGAGATTGCTTTGGCTATATGGGGTCTTTTCTGTTTCCACACAAATTGTAAAATTTTTTGTTCTAATTCTGTGAAGAATGTCATTGGTAGTTTGATAGGGATTGCATTGAATCTGTAAATTGCTTTGGGTAGTACAGTCATTTTCACAATGTTGATTCTTCTAATCCAAGAACATGGTATATCTCTCCATCTGTATCCTGCAACCTTACGAAATTCATTGATTAGTTCTAGTAGTTTTCTGGTGGCATCTTTAGGATTTTCTATGTATAGTATCATGTGGTTGGCAAATAGTGACAGTTTTACTTCTTCTTTTCCAATTTGTATTCCTCTTATTTCTTTTTCTTCTCTGATTGCTGTGGCTAGGACTTCCAAAGCTATGCTGAATAAGAGTGGTGAGAGTGGACATCATTGTCTTTTTCCTGATCTTAGTGGAAATGCTTTCAGTTTTTCACCATTGCTTATGATGCTTGCTGTGGGTTTGTCATATATGGCCTTTGTTATGTTGAGGTAGGTTCCCTCTATG
Organism: Physeter macrocephalus; assembly: GCF_002837175.3. NCBI lineage: Eukaryota > Metazoa > Chordata > Mammalia > Artiodactyla > Physeteridae > Physeter > Physeter macrocephalus. The sequence goes on from NC_041227.1 coordinate 38,563,933, forward strand.
CCAGTTTTCTGGAGAGTTTTTATCATAAATGGGTGTTGAATTTTGTCAGAAGCTTTCTCTGCATCTATTGAGATGATCATATGGTTTTTATTCCCTAGTTTGTTAATGTGGTGTATCACATTGATTGATTTGCATATACTGAAGAATTCTTGCATCCCTGGGATAAATCCCACTTGATCGTGGTGTATGATCCTTTTAATGTGCTGTTGGATTCTGTTTGCTGGTGTTTTCTTCAGGATTTTTGCATCTATGTTCATCAGTGATATTGGTCTATAATTTTCTTTGTTTGTGATATCTTTTTCTGGTTTTGGTATCAGGGTGGTGGTGGCTTTGTAGAATGAATTTAGGAGTGTTTCTCCCTCTGCTATATTTTGGAAGAGTTTGAGAAGGATAGGTGTTAGCTCTTCTCTAAATGTTTGATAGAATTCGCCTGTGAAGCCATCTGGTCCTGGGCTGTTGTTTGTTGGAAGGTTTTTAATTATGGTTTCTATTTCATTACTGGTGATATGTCTGTTTACATTTTTTAATTCTTCCTGGTTCAGTGTTGGAAAATTGTACCTTTCCAAAAATTTGTCCATTTCTTCATGGTTGTCCATTTTATTGGCCTATTATTGTTTGTAGTAGTCTCTTATAACCCTTTGTATTTCTGCAGAGTCAGTTGTGATTTCTCCTTTTTCATTTCTAATTTTATTGATTTGTGTCCTCTCCTTTTCTTTCTTGATGAGTCTGGCTAAGGGTTTATCAGTTTTGTTTACCTTCTCAAAGAACCAGCTTTTAGTTTTTTTGATCTTTGCTATTGTTTTCTTCATTTCTGTTTTATTTATTTCTGCTCTGATCTTTATGATCTCTTTCCTTCTACCGATTTTGGGTTTTCTTTGTTCTTCTTTCTCTAGTTTTAAGTGTGGGGTTAGATTGTTTATTTGAGATTTTTCTTGTTCTTGAGGTGAGTTTGTATAGCTATAAACTTCCCTCTTAGAGCTGCTTTTGCTGCATCCCATAGGTTTTGGGTTGTCGTGTTTTCATTTTCAATTGTTTCTGTGTATTTTTTTCTTTCTTCCTTGATTTCTTCAGTGATCTCTTTGTTATTTAGTAGCGCACTATTTAGCCTCCATGTATTTGTTTTATTTTTACAGTTTTTTTCCTATAATTGATTTCCAATCTCATAGTGTTTGTGGTCAGAGAAGATGCTTGATACAATTTCTATTTTCTTATATTTTCCACGGCTTGATTTGTGACCCAAGATGTAATCTATCCTGGAGAATGTTCCATGTGCACTTGAGAAGAAAGTGTATTCTACCACTTTCGGGTGGAATGCTCTGTAAACATCAATTAGATCCATCTGGTCTATTGTGTCATTTAAAGCTTGTGTTTCCTTATTTATTTTCTGTTTGGATGATCTGTCCATTGGTGTAAGTGGGGTGTTAAAGTCCCCTACTATTATTGTGCTACTGTCGATTTCTCCTTTCATGGTTGTTAGCATTTTCCTTATGTATTGAGGTGCTCCTATGTTGGGTGCATAAACATTTAAAATTGTTATATCTTTTTCTTGGATTGATCCTTTGATCATTATATAGTGTCCCTCCTTATCTCTAGTAACAGTCTTTATTTTAAAGTCTATTTTATCTGATACGAGTATTGCTACTCCAGCTTTGACCCAAGATGTGATCTATCCTGGAGAATGTTCCATGTGCACTTGAGAAGAAAGTGTATTCTACCACTTTCGGGTGGAATGCTCTGTAAACATCAATTAGATCCATCTGGTCTATTGTGTCATTTAAAGCTTGTGTTTCCTTATTTATTTTCTGTTTGGATGATCTGTCCATTGGTGTAAGTGGGGTGTTAAAGTCCCCTACTATTATTGTGCTACTGTCGATTTCTCCTTTCATGGTTGTTAGCATTTTCCTTATGTATTGAGGTGCTCCTATGTTGGGTGCATAAACATTTAAAATTGTTATATCTTTTTCTTGGATTGATCCTTTGATCATTATATAGTGTCCCTCCTTATCTCTAGTAACAGTCTTTATTTTAAAGTCTATTTTATCTGATACGAGTATTGCTACTCCAGCTTTCATTTGATTCCCATTTGCATGGAATATCTTTTCCATCCCTTCATTTTCAGTCTGTCTGTGTCCCTACGTCTGCAGTGGGTCTCTTGTAGACAGACTATGTATGGGTCTTGTTTTTGTATCCATTCGGCCAGTCTGTGTCTTTTGGTTGGGGCATTTGATCCATTTATATTCAAGGTTATTATTGATATGTATCTTCCTGTTACTATTTTCTTAATTGTTTTGGGTTTGTTTTTGTGGGTCTTTTTCTTCTCGTGAGTTTCCCACCTAGAGAAGTTTCTTTAGCATTTGTTGTAAAACTGGTTTGGTGGTGCTGAATTCTCTTAGCTTTTACTTGTCTGAAAAGCTTTTGACTGCTCCATTGAATCTGAATGAAATCCTTGCTGGGTAGAGTAATCTTGGTTGTAGGTTTTCCTCTTTCATCACTTTAAGTATATACTGCCACTCCCTTCTGGCCTGCAGAGTTTCCTTTGTATGTTATTTTTTTGTTTTTCCCTTGCTGCTTTTAATATTTTTTCTTTGAATTTAATTTTTTTAGTTTGATTAATATTTGTCTTGGTGTGTTTTTCCTAGGGTTTATCCTGTATGGGACTCTCTGCGCTTCCTGGACTTGGGTGACTATATCCTTTCCCATGTTAGGGAAGTTTTCAACTATAGTCTCTTCAAATATTTTCTCAGACCCTTTCTTTTTCTCTTCTTCTTCTGGGACCTCTATACTTTGAATGTTGGTGCATTTAGGGTTGTCCCAGAGATTGTCTTCAGTTCTTTTCATTCTTTTGTCTTTATTGTGGTCCTCAGCAGTTATTTCCACTATTTTGTCTTCCAGCTCACTTATTCATTCTTCTGCCTCAGTTATTCCGTTACTGATTCCTTCTAGTGTATTTTTAATTTCAGTTATTGTGTTGTTCATCTCTGTTTGTTTGTTCTTTATTTCTTCTAGATCTTTGTTAAACATTTCTTGTATTTTCTGAATCCGTGCCTCCGTTCTATTTCCAAGATTCTGGATCATCTTTACTATCATTACTCTGAATTCTTTTTCAGATAGATTGCCTATTTCCTCTTCATTTATTTGGTCTTGTAGGTTTTTACCTTGCTCTTTCATTTGTGACATATTTTTTTGCCATCTCTTTTTTTTTTTTTTTTAAATGAGTCAGATTGTGTTCCTGTCTTACTGGTTGTTTGGCCTGAGGCCTCCAGCACTGGAGTTTGTAGGCTGTTGGGTAGAGCTGGGTCTTGGTGCTGAGATGAGGACCTCTGTGAGACCTCACTCTGATGAATATTCCCTGGGGTCTGAGGTTCTCTGTTAGTCCAGTGGTATGGACTTGGAGCTCCCACCGCAGGAGCTTTGGCCCAACCTCGGGCTCATGAACTAAGATCCTGAAAGTTGCCACTTCACTTTGGGGTTCCTCCCATATCCTTGGGCTTCAGAGTCCCCCACCAGTGGCCGACAGGTGTCCTAGTTCTGAGGAGACTCTTAACTCTGCATCTTCACACACTGCCATCTTGACTCCACCTCCCTGAACAAGTGATGCTTGAACTCTAACCTGTGGGATGAAGTATTTGAGTTGGCTGAAGAGTTGGGATACCATTTCTGGGAGATGCCCTGTGGCAGAAGGAAAAACAGTTGAAAAAATATCTTTGCATTTAGTTTTTAATTTTACCGATACTTGTGCTAATACATTGTCTAGTAATGGTCTTTTACATAAACTTAATGGAGGCAACCCAAATTGATTCCTTCACAAAATGTATGTTAATTTATGTTAGGGACCTACAGTAGATGTCATAAACCTTAATATTCATTTGAACAATACGACTGCTTAAAATTACATCTTAGTAACCTTAGTCATTTGTGTTAAAATCAGAAGACACGTAGTGTTAGTGTTAAAAGGCAGATTAAAGGTCATTAAATTCTATCCTGAGTGTTGAGGAGGTGAAAATTTGTATGTTCTCTCTTTTTAGCTTTGACTTGGCTTCTTCAAAGTGACATGCCATTTCATTTATCACTTGTCTTATTTTAAAATTTTGGATTAGCCTTCCTATCTGATAACAGTTTTTCTGTTTCTGTATTAAGTACTTTGAAAAATCACAGACTTCATTTCAACACATTAAGCATTCTAAAAAGGCACAGAAATACATGAATTTAGAATTTAGGCTTTGGGAAATATTCTTGTCACTTTTGACATACAGTATTTGAAAATACATATGACCTTGAATTTAAATCATATTGGATCAGAATTTCTATATGGAATATTTATATGCCAGCAGAAGTATGCACGTCTACTCTAGAGGTAGTGAGTGTAGGTCAAAAGGAGACTTTGGGCCACCTAAAGAAATTCTTACATTGAAATAATTTTACTTACTGGAACTATAAAAATGCTCTATTGGATGGCAGATAACATTCAGGTGTTAATCATTCAATTATTTTCTTCTAAAAATGGTCAACTGACATGATTTTTGTGAAAAAATAGAAAATGGAGCTCTTTATTTATCCTTGTGTACTACTAATTTTAGCTTTACGTAATTCCTAAGTGGAGAAAGCCAAATTATACACCTTTCCTATTGCAAGCATTTAAAGCAACGTAAAAAATTCTTCCAATTCAAGGGACATGAGCTCATACAGTTTTCATTACTATCACATGCTTAATGTTCAGAGCATTTATTTCAGAAGAAGTATTTTTGTCCATTATTTTAAATTATTTTTATTAAGTTTTCAAATCAAACAGATACCACCAAGTAAAAACAACCTTATCTCCTCTCTTTGTCATGAATTATTTTTCAGCAAGGAAATCCCTTCTTAAATTGAAGAAACTCTGCATGACCCTAAATATAAAGTGCGTTGGCCTTCTTATGTGTTGATGGTATGTTTTGGCTCGTCAGCAGGCTATCATTGGAGACATGCTGAGGATTCCTCTTCAGCCTAAATGTTTGCACAGAGTCTTTCAGTCCAGTTGACTGAATTTTGCATACAGACCATAAACTGTATGCTGCATCTATTGTGATAAAACTTGTCAGCTTTTATGTTCTTTTGCATAGGGTGGAATACTAATCGTAGGCAATATTGATACATGTTCAGTTTGAAACAAAGTGAAGTTAACTGGAAGCTTAATATTTCCCTTGCTTTCTGTCTTTTTAGCCAATCATTTAGCTGTTTCTCTCCAGTCTTTTACTTTTTCATCTATAAGTTCACTATAAAGACTATGTCAGCTGGTTAATTTGATTGAAAACATATGTCTCAACTATGTTAGGAAAGGTTTTTTTGGCTAGACCCCCCCATGCTATTATTCTCCCTTGTTGATGAACGCAGATGAAGGTTCATGATACATACTCTGGCACTGCCTGTTTTAAAGAAAACACAGTTCAGTTATTCGCTTTGGCTAAGAGTCCTCCTGGGGATTTCTGACACTGGGAAAATTGTAGATATAATAGACAAACTGCTAACTCAAGAGGAGTTAAGAACTTAACTCTTTAGGGGGTAGATTGTCTCAATTCACTTCTTTCATTGGAAACCATGACTGTTTTAAACAACATACTCTAGAAAGTGACAATGTGTATTCTATCATTTGGCACTTGACAATAAATTACATATCCTGTTAGGAAAATTATCAAGCATTTTTAAGCTCAGGAAAGCTCTTGTGCACATTCCATGTAGCATGTCTTATCAAGTCTATGGTGAACAGTTCCATGACAGCATATGCCAGACAGAGCCAAGGCAAAAAAAAAATGACACCTTTCTAGATATTACACTGGCTATGCATCCCTGTGGAGGGGCCGGATTAGGCAGTAAGGAGGCAGCGTGTCCTTACTAGAACATCTAAACGTAATCATTGTTTGACCTTTGCTGAGTATCACAATATTTTAGGCTCTTTTCTAATCGCTTTATAGGTACCAATTAATTTATTTTTCATAATTCTCTGAGCTACTGATATATTATTCCCATTTTGTAGTTAGGAAAACTGAGGCAGAGAAAGGTTAAGAAGCTTTCTCAAGGGCACATAGTTAGATGAATGAGAGAGTCAGGATTTGAACGCACAGGTAATCTGCCCAAGGGCACCTCAGTCACTGTTTTGTTGTCTCTCAGGCTGAGGGTGAGGTCAGAGCCTGACATGTTAAGTCATGTGTGGAGAGAAGCAAAATTCTAAATCCACGAGCATATGCTGGGGGTGATATTCAGAAAACCACATTCAGCAGTGAGCAGAAGAGGAAGTGTCATCGGTAAGGTTTGGTTGGGGTGTCGGTATGTAGGTAGTTCATCCGAGGAGGGAGGTACGTTATCACAGTGTGCAGGCTGTGAATGGATTTGGAACCTGGCACAAAGATCTCAGTGAGCCAATGAATGTGTGTACACAAATCACACCTAAGAACAGGTTTGTCCTTTTTTCTGGCCTCCTATTAAAGCAGCTTCTGAGTATGGTCAAATGACATTGGCAGAGGAGTCCTTTTCTCCAGATCAGGTACAAATGATGTCAGTTAATGGCTGGAGCCTCCAGGTCCATCACATTTTTAAGAGATAAATTACTCCTCATTACTTTTATAACCTGAATACATAGAACCTTATGCATGCCCTCATATTACTCGGCTGATTGTAAGTCCGAGTAGATATGAAATAACCATGATCTTTTAGAAAAAGATTAACGTGGCTACCAGCCATAGTGCTAGTGTAATATTCTTGAAGTTCCAAATAAAGCACCAGTAAACATTTTTTTAAAAATTGAGCCCGATTTCTCTTGTTTTTCATTCACAGAAAAAGTTAAGCTTCATTTATCCTTCCTTCATGGGTAAGCTGTACCTGCTTTGTGTATGAAGGAAAATAGACTGAAGCTTGGGGGCTATAGAAGCTAACAATTTCAAATGCCCTTGCTAGGCACTTTCTATGTACTATGTCATTTATTCCTCACATAAACCCTGGAAATGAAAGTATATTCATCTCTATTTTTCTGGGCTTCAGTGAAGCCCAGAGAGGTTGAGTAATTTGCATAAAGTTGCAGTTAGTAAGCACTGAATCTGGGATCAGAATCCAGGTATGAGGAGCTCCCAGCTTTGCTTTTGTTATCTCATCCTCAGATATTGTGAAATAGACAATTTTAGCACTTCAAAGAGTAAAATTAAAGTACCTACCAGCTTCCTTTTGAATAATAAAAGGATATTACAAGCTCATTAGAAAATTGGTGTCTAGCACTTATTGGTACAACTTGTACCAACACTAAAAGAGAGAGTGGGATCCTTTTCTCGTTCCCATTGCTTTTCACCTCTATCCCAACACTCTCAGATAGCCTGAGAGTTGAAAGTTCACAGACACCATTCCATTCCTCTCATTCCTCCCAAGCTGCTCTGTCTTAGATCCCAGCAAGCTCTCCATGACTTCTCCAATCCCAGAGGTATGCTATCAGGTTCTATACATCTTACAAAGTGGACATAGTACTGCTGTAAAAGTATTGCTGTGTTTTCTCTCAGGCTAACCTGTCCATTTAAGATGGGGACAGCCATGGTGGTCTACTTTGTGAAGGTCAGATTCCTCCTCTAGCATAAATTCTAGCTTGTAATTATTCCTAACCATCATCTACTATAAGGCTAAATTAAATTAACCTTTTACATAAAGTTTTCTGGCAAGAAAGTTCTACCTGTTTAGGGCTCCTTACTGGTTCCTTTAAGAATTCCAGCACACCCATATACCTCATGGTGCTTCAACATACAGGCAGGCATGCATGTGCTCTGAGGAGGCTCAGGATAATATCAGCATCATCGTAACTTCTGTCTCTTTCTATAATACTGTTGGTGCTGTGGATATTAGAGCAGGATAAGGTATGACGAATCTTCCCTGAACAAGTCATGCTTGTACCTTCTCCCTAGGAAGAACTCTTCTCTCTATTTAATGCCTGAGAAAAACCCAGTCATCTCGGAGTCTAAGTATCTCCATTCTGTGAAGTATTTCCTAATGTCTAATTTTTTTTTTTTTTTTTTGTGGATTAATAGAATATGCAAATAAATTCAACATCTTCCCTAAACACTTTGGCAGTTACTTACTAATGTTGAAGATGAGCTTAACTTTTTTTTTTTTTTTTTTTTTTGTGGTATGCGGGCCTCCCTCTGCTGCGGCCTCTCCCGTTGCGGAGCACAGGCTCCGGACGCGCAGGCTCAGCGGCCATGGCCCACGGGCCCAGCCGCTCCGCGGCACGTGGGATCCTCCCAGACCGGGGCGCGAACCTGGCTCCCCTGCATCGGCAGGCGGACGCGCAACCACTGCGCCACCAGGGAAGGGAAGCCCCCCCTAATGTCTAATTTAAATCAGTCTGTTTATCCTCTCTGATGTCTTAGGGCTCTCTACAGACCACACCGTGTTAACTCTTCGCTCTACTTCTGCTTCCTTTCCTAGGTAGTGTCAACCTTCCAGATTAATAGATAGTAAGGGGGCAGATAGAACAAGATGTGATTATGCGTCCATTTCCTTTATTTACTCTTGTTCTGACCAAAGAACAGGTTTATCAGAATCACAAACTTTCTAGCACACAAATCCAGTTTAACCCTTTAATACATAATTAAGTTCTTCTCTTTATTCTGTTATACAAACCTCTGCAAAACTCTTACCCAGCCTTCCCCCAAGGCGAACTTGTAATTACACCAGTTAATTACAAAGTACTTCATATGTGTCATTTCACATTATAATATAATTATCAAAAGCTGGGGGCCTCATTTCCAGGGCAACCAGGAGTGAAGTTTTCACTTTACCAGAATCTTTACTTAGTCAAATTCCGAAATGCCTTCTTGGCTCCTCTCTTTCCTGTGATTAAAAGAATGCAGGACTTCCCTGGTGGCTCAGTGGTTAAGAATCCGCCTGCCAATGCAGGGGACACGGGTTCGAGCCCTGGCCCAGGAAGTTCCCACGTGCCATGGAGCAACTAAGCCCGTGTGCCGCAACTACTGAACCAGTGCTCTAGAGCCCGTGAGCCACAACTACTGAGCCCACGTGCCACAACTATTGGAGCCCGTGCTCTGCAACAAGAGAAGCCACTGCAATGAGAAGCCCATGCACTGCAATGAAGAGTAGCCCCCGCTCGCTGCAACTAGAGAAAGCCCGCGTGCAGCAATGAAGACCCAATGCAGCCATAAATAAATAAATAAATTTATTTATTTATTTTTAAAAAAGAATGCAGAATGTTCTACTATTCCCCTGGCTGTTCTATCTAAGTGTAAGGTTTCTTGGATCTGTACACTCGTCCCCAAAATAAGTAACATTGTCCTCTAGGTTATTTACCTAACCTTGATACATTTCCCCCTCTCTGATAGTCATATACAGTGAAGTAAGCCAGAAAGAGAGAAACAAATATCGTATATTAACGCATATTTGTGGAATCTCGAAAAATGGTACAGATGAACCTATTTGTAGGGCAGGAATAGAGACATAGACGTAGAGAATGGACATGTGAACACAGAGGGAAGGGGAGGGTGGGACGAATTGGGAGATTAAGTTTGACATAAATACACTACCATGTGTAAAATGGAGAGCTAGTGGGAACCAGCTGTATAGCACAGGGAGCTCAGCTCGGTGCTCTGTGAACACCTAGATGAGTGGGATAGGGGGGGTGGGAGGGAGGTCCAAGAGGGAGGGGATATAGGAATACATATAGCTGATTCACTTCATTGTACAGCAGAAACTAACACAACATTGTAAAGTAGTGTTACTCCAATAAAATAAATAAATAAAAATAATAGCTTTCACACTGATCAAGTCACATGCTAAGGCATTTTCCTTTTATGGTGGCACTTTTGTGTACCCAGCACAGTGCACGGCAAGGAATAGCCAATCAGTGCCTGTTTATTAAATGTCTGAACACACTTCTCCAAGTCTCTGTGTGGGTGCTTCTTTCTCATCATTAAGCTTTTGGCTCAGTCGGTATCTCATCAAAGAGGATTTCCATGACTATTTAGCGAAAGTTGCTCAGACCCTCTCTCGGTCCCATTACTTTATATAATTTTCTTCCAAACACTGTTTATCTATTTTTTTTAACATCTTTATTGGAGTATAACTGCTTTACAGTGATGTGTTACTTTCTGCTGTATAACAAAGTGAATCAGCTATACATAAACATATATCCCCATATCTCCTCACTCTTGTGTCTCCCTCCCACCCTCCCTATCCCGCCCCTCTAGGTGGTCACAAAGCACCCATCTGATCTCCCTGTGCTATGTGGCTGCTTCCCACTAGCTATCCGTTTTACATTTGGTAGTGTATATATGTCAGTGCCACTCTCTCACTTCATCCCAGCTTCCCCTTCCCCTTCCCCATGTCCTCAGGTCCAATCTCTACATCTCCAGCTTTATTCCTGTCCTGCCCCTAGGTTCTTCAGAACAATTATTTTTTTAATTTCCATATATATTTGTTAGCATACGGTGTTTGTTTTTCTCCTTCTGACTTACTTCACTCTGTATGACAGACTCTAGGTCCATCCACCTCACTACAAATAACTCAATTTCGTTTCTTTTTATGGGTGAGTAATAGTCCATCGTATATATGTGCCATATCTTCTTTATCCATTCATCTGTTGATGGACACTTAGGTTGCTTCCATGTCCTGGCTATTGTAAATAGGGCTGCAACGAACATTGTGGTACATGACTCTTTTTGAATTACGGTTTTTTCAGGGTATATGCCGAGTAGTGGGATTTCTGGGTCGTATAGTAGTTCTGTTTTTAGTTTTTTAAGGAACCTCCATACTCTTCTCTATAGCGGCTGTATCAATTTACATTCCCACCAACAGTGCAAGAGGGTTCCCTTTTCTCCACACCCCCTCCAGCATTTTTTGTTTCTAGATTTTTTGATGATGGCCATTTTGACCCATGTGAGGTGATATCTCATTGTAGTTTTGATTTGCATTTCTCTAATGATTAATGATGTTGAGCATTCTTTCATGTGTTTGTTGGCAATCTGTATGTCTTCTTTGGAGAAATGTCTATTTATGTCTTCTGCCCATTGTTGTATTGGGTTGTTTGTTTTTTTGATATTGAGCTCCATGAGCTGCTTGTGTGTTTTGGAGATTAATCCTTTGTCAGTTGCTTCATTTGCAAATATTGTCCCCTGTCCTGAGGGTTGTCTTTTTGTCTTGTTTATGGTTTCCTTTCCTGTACAAAAGCTTGTAAGTTTCATTAGGTCCCATTTGTTTATTTTTGTTTTTATTTCCATTTCTCTAGGAGGTGGGTCAAAAAGAATCTTGCTGTGATGTATGTCATAGAGTGTTCTGCCTGTGTTTTCCTCTAAGAGTTTTATAGTGTCTGGCCTTACATTTAGGTCTTTAATCTATTTTGAGTTTATTTTTGTGTATGGTGTTAGGGAGTGTTCTAATTTCATTCTTTTACTTGTAGCTGTCCAGTTTTCCCAGCACCACTTATTGAACAGGCTGTCGTTTCTCCATTGTATATTCTTTCCTCCTTTATCAAAGATAAGGTGACCATGTGTGTGTGGCTTTATCTCTGGGCTTTCTATCCTGTTCCATTGATTTATATTTCTGTTTTTGTGCCAGTACCATACTGTCTTGATTACTGCAGCTTTGTAGTGTAATCTGAAGTCAGGGAACCTGATTCCTCCAGCTCCATTTTTCTTTCTCAAGATTGCTTTGGCTATTTGGGGTCTTTTGTGTTTCCATACAAATTGTGAAATTTTTTGTTCTAGTTCTGTGAAAAATGCCATTGGTATTTGATAGGGATTGCCTTGAATCTGTAGATTGCTTTGGGTAGTATAGTCATTCTCACAATTTGATTCTTCCAATCCAAGAACATGGTATATCTCTCCATCTGTTTGTATCATCTTTAATTTCTCTCATCAGTGTCTTCTACTTTTCTGCATACAGGTCCTTTGTGTCCTTAGGTAGGTTTATTTCTAGGTATTTTATTCTTTTTGTTGCAATGGTAAATGGGAGTGTTTCCTTAATTTCTCTTTCTGATTTTTCATCATTAGTGTATAGGAATGCAGGAGATTTCTGTGCATTAATTTGTATCCTGCAACTGTACCAAATCCATTGATCAGTTCTAGTAGTTTTCTGGTGGCGTCTTTAGGATTTTCTATATATAGTATCATGTCATGTGCAAACAGTGACAGCTTTACTTCTTCTTTTTCATTTATGGCTCCTTTTATTTCTTTTTCTTCTCTGATTGCTGTGGCTAAAACTTCCAAAACTATGTTGAATAATAGTGGTGAGAGTGGGCAACCTTGTCTTGTTCCTGATCTTAGTGGAAATGGTTTCAGTTTTTCACCATTGAGAACAATGTGGGCTGTGGGTTTGTCATATATGGCCTTTATTATTTTGATGTAGGTTCCCTCTATGCCTACTTTCTGGAAGGCTTTTATCATAAATGGGTGTTGAATTTTGTCAAAAGCTTTTTCTGCATCTATTGAGATTATCATATGGTTTTTATCCTTCAGTTTGTTAATATGGTGTATCACATGATTGATTTGCGTATATTGAATAATCCTTGCATTCCTGGGAAAAACCCCACTTGATCAATGTGTATGACCCTTATAAAGTGCTGCTGGATTCTGTTTGCTAGTATTCTGTTGAGGATTTTTGCATCTATGTTCATCAGTGATATTGGCCTGTAGTTTTCTTTCTTTGTGACATCTTTGTCTGGTGTTGGTATCTGGGTGATGGTGGCCTTGTAGAATGAGTTTGGGAGTGTTCCTCCCTGTGTTATATTTTGGAAGAATTTGAGAAGGATAGGTGTTACCTCTTTCCCGCCTGCCTGTGAAGCCATCTGGTCTTGGACTTTTGTTTGTTGGAAGTTTTTTAATCACAGTTTCAATATCAGTGCTTGTGATTGGTCTGTTTATATTTTCTATTTCTTCCTGTTTCAGTCTGGGAAGGTTGTGCTTTTCTAAGAATATGTCCATTTCTTCCATGTTGTCCACTTTGTTGGCGCATAGTTGATTGTAGTAATCTCTCATGATCCTTTGTGTTTCTGCAGTGTCAGTTCTTACTTCTCCTTTTTCATTTCTAATTCTATTGATTTGAGTCTTCTCCCTTTTTTCTTGATGAGTCTGGCTAGTGGTTTATCTTCTCAAAGAGCCAGCTTTTAGTTCTATTGATCTTTGCTATTGTTTCCTTCATTTCTTTTTCATTTATTTCTGATCTGATTTTTATGATTTCTTTCCTTCTGCTAACTTTGTTTTTTGTTTTTTTTTTTCTTCTTTCTCTGATTGCTTTAGGTGTAAGGTTAGGTTGTTCATTTGAGATTTTTCTTGTTTCTTGAGGTAGGATTGTTGCTATAAAACTCCCCTTAGAGTGATTTGAGTCTTCTCCCTTTTTTCTTGATGAGTCTGGCTAGTGGTTTATCTATTTGGTTTATCTTCTCAAAGAGCCAGCTTTTAGTTCTATTGATCTTTGCTATTGTTTCCTTCATTTCTTTTTCATTTATTTCTGATCTGATTTTTATGATTTCTTTCCTTCTGCTAACTTTGTTTTTTGTTTTTTTTGTTCTTCTTTCTCTAATTGCTTTAGGTGTAAGGTTAGGTTGTTCATTTGAGATTTTTCTTGTTTCTTGAGGTAGGATTGTTGCTATAAAACTCCCCTTAGAGCTGCTTTTGTTGCATCCCATAGGTTTTGGGTCATCATGTTTTCATTGTCATTTGTTTCCAGGTATTTTTTGATTTCCTGTTTGATTTCTTCAATGATCTCTTGGTTATGTAGTAGTGTATTGTGTAGCCTCCATGTGTTTGGTTATGTAGTAGTGTATTGTGTAGCCTCCGTGTGTTTGTTTTTTTTACAGTTTTTTTCCTGTAATTCATATCTAGTTTCATAGCATTGTGGTCCGAAAAGATACTTGATTCAATTTCAATTTTTTAAAATTTACCAAGGCTTGATTTGTGACCCAAGATATGATCTATCCTGGAGAATGTTCCATGAGCACTTGAGACGAAAGTGTATTCTGTTGTTTTTGGATTGAATGTCCTATAAATATCAGTTAAGTTCATCTTTTTTAATTTGTCATTTAAAGCTTGTGTTTCCTTATTTATTTTCATTTTGGATGATCTTTCCATTGGTGAAAGTTGGGTGTTAAAGTTCCTTGCTATGATTGTGTTACTGTCGATTTCCCCTTTTATGGCTGTTAACATTTGCCTTATGTACTGAGGTGCTCCTATGTGGGGTGCATAAATATTAACAATTGTTATATCTTCTTCGTGGATTGATCCCTTGATCAGTATGTAGTGTACTTCTTTGTCTCTTGTAATAGTCTTTATCTTAAAGTCTATTTTGTCTGTTATGAGAATTGCTAGTCCAGCTTTCTTTTGCTTTCCATTTGCATGGAATATCTTTTTCCATCCCCTCACTTTCACTCTGTAAGTGTCCCTAGGTCTGAAGTGGGTCCTTGTAGACAGCATATATATTGGTCTTGTTTTTGTATCCATTCAGCCAGTCTGTGTCTTTTGGTTGGAGCATTTAAACCATTTGCATTTAAGTTAGTTATTGATATGTTTCTTCCTATCACCATTATTTAGCTGGTTTGGATTTGTTATTGCAGGTCTTTTCCTTCTCTTGTGTTTCCTGCCTAGAGAAGTTCCTTTAGCTTTTATTGTAAAGCTTGTTTGGTGGTGCTGAATTTTCATAGCTTTTGCTTGTCTGTAAAGTTTTTAATTTCTCTGTCGAATCTGAATGAGATTCTTGCTGGGTACAGTAATCTTGGTTGTAGGTTTTTCCTTTTCATCACTTTAAATGTGATCTGCCACTTCCTTCTGGCTTGCAGAGTTTCTGCTGAAAGATCAACTCTTAACCTTATGGGGATTCCTTTGTATGTTATTCGTTGCTTTTCCCTTGTTTTTTTTTTTTTTTTTTTGCGGTATGTGGGCCTCTCACTGTTGTGGCCTCTCCTGTTGCGGAGCACAGGCTCTGGACGTGCGGGCTTAGCGACCATGGCTCACGGGACCAGCCGCTCTGCGGCATGTTGGATCTTCCCAGACCGGGTCACGAACCCGTGTCCCCTGCGTCGGCAGGCGGACTCTCAACCACTGCGCCACCAGGGAAGCCCTCCCTTGTTGCTTTTAATTTTTTTTCTTTGAATTTAATTTTTGATAGTTTGGTTAGTATTTGTCTTGGCATTTTTCTCATTGGATTTATCCTGTATGAGACTCTCTGTGCTTCCTGGACTTGATTGACTCTTTCCTTTCTCATATTAGGGACGTTTTCAACTTTAATCTCTTCAAATTTTTTCTCAGTCCCTTTCTTTTTCTCTTCTTCTTTTGGGACCCCTATAATGCGAAGGTTCGTGCGTTTAATGTTGTTGCAGAAGTCTCTGAGACTGTCCTCAATTCTTTAAATTCTTTTTTCTTTATTTTTCTCTGTGGTAGTTGTTTCCACTCTTTTATCTTCCAGGTCACTTATCCATTCTTGTGCCTCAATTATTCTGCTATTGATTCCTTCTAGAGAATTTTTAATTTCATTTATTGTGTTGTTCATCATTGCTTGGTTGCTTTTTAGTTCTTCTAAGTCTTTGTTAAACGTTTCTTGTATTTTCTCCATTCTATTTCCAAGATTTTGGATCAACTTTACTGTTATTAACCTGCATTCTTTTTCAGGTAGACTGACTGTTTCCTTATCATATCTTTGGTCTGGTGGGTTTTTTCTTTGCTCCTTTATCTGCTGTGTATTTCTCTGTCTTCTCATTTTCCTTAACTTCCTGTGTTTGTTTGGGGTATCCTTTTCACAGGCTGCAGTTTCGTAGTTCCCATTGTTTTTGGTGTCTGCCCCTAGTGGCTATGGTTGGTTCAGTGGGTTGTGTAGGCTTCCTGGTGGAGGGGACTGGTGCCTGTGTTTTGGTGGATGAGGCTGGATCTTGTCTTTCTGGTGGGGAGGACCGCATCCGGTGTGTGTTTTGGGGTATCTGTGACATTATTATGATTTTAGGCAGCCTCTCTGCTAATAGGTGAGTTTGTGTTCCTGTCTTGCTAGTTGTTTGGCATAGGGTGTCCAGCACTGGAGCTTGCTGGTCATTGAGTAGAGCTGGGTCTTAGCATTGAGACAGAGATCTCTGTGGGAGAGCTCTCGCCGATTGATATTACATGGAACTGGGAGGTCTCTGGTGGTCCAGAGTCCTGAACTCAGCTCTCCCACCTCAAAGACTCAGGCCTAACATCTGGCCGGAGCGCCAAGACCCTTTCAGCCTCACGGCTTACGTGTAAATGGGTTAAATTCTCCAATCCAAAGGCACAGGGTGGCTGGCCTCCTGCGCTCTGCTCTGTCCTCCAGTCGAGCCTTGTCCTCCGGACCTTGTTGTTATGGAGAGCCTGCTTTGGATCCAGGTCCAGCTGCATTCCCTAGCATCTAGAAGAGGCAGCCAATGCCCCCATCCTCCCTTATCCCTGCCACAACTCATCACGATCCTGGAACATCGCTATTTTTCTATTTCTTTTCATGATCAGTTCTGTTTCTGCCACACTAGAATGTAAGCTGCTGGAGGGCAGTGTTTTTGGCTATCTTGTTTTATATCCTATTCCTAAAATCGTGCTTGGCCCTTAGCAATAGCTCAAGAAATATGTATTGGCAAAATTACTAACACTTTCCCTATCAAAGGAGGAAAAATCAAAGGCAGAAAGGCTATGTGTTTTAAGAAAATGGGAGTGATCATATTTTTTTGTTGGCATGAAGTTTATTATAATATGTTTAATGTTTAAAGTAATCTGTCCCCTCAAGTTGCAGATTAGTCTTCTTTACTCACTTTCACTCACTTAAGTTACCTGCTTGTTCCTAACACCCCTAACACCTAACACCATATTTGAGTGTACTGTTGTTTTAGAGCTTCAGACTGGGTGTCTGATGCATACATCCTTCCTGCAGTGGACCTTTAATTCACCACTTCCATTTCTCCCTGTCATCTCACTTCTGTGCTTGCTATCAGCTGACTCTGAGCTAGAGCCCATCTAGAGCTATATGGTGAACAATGGTGCCCACGTCTGCAGCTGCCATGCTCCGTGCAACTTCACCTGCTTTCCATCTTTCAAAAATGTGCCTCTGTAGCCAGCCTCTAAAGTGGCCCCCTCTGATTACCACCTCCTGCTAATCACACACTATGTCGTTCTCTCCCACATCAAGCCAGGGTTCATCTGCATGACCAATAGCATCTTGCAGAAGTGTTGGTATATCACTTGCAAGGTTAGGTTATAAAATAATTTGGCTTTCATCTTGGATACTCTTGCTCAGTCACATGCTCTCTGTTTCTGGGATCACTCACCCTGGGGGAAGCCAGATGCCTGTCCTGAGGACAGTCAGGCAGCTTATGGAGAGGCCCACGTTGTGAGAAGTGGAAGCCTCCAGAAAACTGCCAACAAGGAACTGAGACCTGACAACAGCAATGTAAATGAGTTTGGAAGGACACTGTCCAGACCCTTTCAAGTTTTGTGATGCCTGCAACACCCTTCAAGAGAGACCTGAGCATGACCCTCTCAGCTAAGCTCCTCCGAGATTCCTGACCCCAAGAAACTATATGAGATAATAAATGCTTGGTATTTTAAACTGCTAAATTTTGTTGTGATTTTTTAATATAGCAATAGATAACTAATAAAGTGTCCAAAATGTTTCGTTAAATTCACCAACTTTCTATTTAATATATCATACACTTGTTTTATTTTTAGAAAGAAACGGAGCATAAATAATAAATACATTTTCAACAATAGAGAAACAAATCTAGAGGATTGGACTCATGTTCACAAAGTTCAATATCAAATATGGGCAGTTGCAACACTTAGACCTCAGTCTTCCAGTCTCCTTGCACTAATAAATGGAAGGGTGGAAAGATGCCTTCGCATGCTGGAGATGGCTAACAATGGCCTATGTTGTGCAATGTCAGTGTCACATCTCAGTGATTATTGTGGTTATGTGGACTTCTGTATTGCTTATCTGCAGAATATATCTCAGACTAAGAACCCTGTTAAGTGTAAGGAATGACTCAAATTTGGTTGTAATATTTGAGGTTTTTTCGTTAATTGCTTTTATTTAGCCTAGTCAAGTTTGTTTGGGGGTGGGCTTTTAAATATACCTTTGCAGAATATCATTATTAAGTATTGGCATATAATATTTTTAAATAAAATTTTTATCCATAATATATTAAATAAAAAATAAGTCACACCTTTCTTTGGATATGAGAGTAGATTTTTTTTAACATCTTTATTGGAGTATAATTGCTTTACAATGGTGTGTTAGTTTCTGCTTTATAACAAAGTGAATCAGCTATACATATAAATGTATCCTCATATCTCCTCCCTCTTGCCTCTCCCTCCCACCCTCCCTATCCCACCCCACTAGGTGGTCACAAAGCACCGAGCTGATCTCCCTGTGCTATGTGGCTACTTTCCACTAGCTATCTATTTTACATTTGGTAAATGAAAATGTAGTGTATTTACATTTGGTAGTGTATATATGTCCATGCCACTCTCTCACTTCATCCAAGCTTATGCTTCCCCCTATCATTGTACACCAGTCCATTCTCTATGTCTGTGTCTTTTCCTGTCCTGGCCCTAGGTTCGTCAGAACCTTTTTTTTTTTTTTTTTTTTTTTTAGATTCCATATATAGGTGTTAGCATACGGTATTTGTTTTTCTCTTTCTGACTAACTTCACTCTATATGACATACTCTAGGTCCATCCACCTCACAACAAATAACTCAACTTCATTTCTTTTTATGGCTGAGTAATATTCCATTGTATATATGTGCCACATCTTCTTTATCCATTCATCTGTCGATGGACACTTAGGTTGCTTCCATATCCTGACTATTGTAAATAGAGCTGCAATGAACATTGTGTTACATGACTCTTTTTAAATTATGGTTTTCTCATGGCATATGCCCAGTAGTGGGATTACTGGGTTGTATGGTAGTTCTAGTTTTAGTTTTTTAAGGAACCTCCATACTGTTCTCCATAGTGGCTGTATCAGTTAACATTCCCACCAACAGTGCAAGAGGGTTCCCTTTTCTCCACACTCTCCCCAGCATTTATTGTTTGTAGATTTTTTGATGATGACCATTCCGACTGGTATCAGGTGATATCTCCTTGTAGTTTTGATTTGCATTTCTCTAATGGTTAGTGATGTTGAGCATTCTTTCATGATTTCCATTTCTCTAGGAGGTGGGTCAAAAGGATCTTGCTGTGATGTATGTCATAGAGTGTTCTGCCTATGTTTTCCTCTAAGAGTTTTATAGTGTCTGGCCTTACATTTAGGTCTTTAATCCATTTTGAGTTTATTTTTGTGTATGATGTTAGGGAGTGTTCTAATTTCATTCCTTTACTTGTAGCTGTCCAGTTTTCCCAGCATGACTTATTGAACAGGCTGTCATTTCTCCATTGTATATTCTTTCCTCCTTTATCAAAGATAAGTTGACCATGTGTGCGTCATACAGGTCTTTTGTGTCCTTAAGTAGGTTTATTCCTAGGTATTTTATTCTTCTTGTTGCAGTGGTAAATGGGAGTGTTTCCTTTATTTCTCTTTCAGATTTTTCATAATTAGTGTATAGGAGTGCAAGAGATTTCTGTGCATTAATTTTGTATTGTACTAGTTTACCAAATTCATTGATTAGCTCTAGTAGCTTTCTGGTAACATCTTTAGGATTCTCTATGTATAGTATCATGTCATCTGCAAATAGTGACAGCTTTACCTATTTTCCGATTTAGATTCCTTTTATTTCTTTTTCTTCTCTGATTGCTGTAGCTAAAACTTCCAAAGCTATGTTGAATAATAGTGGTGAGAGTGGGCAACCTTGTTTTGTTCCTGATCTTAGTGGAAATGGTTTCAGTTTTTCACCATTGAGAACGATGATGTCTGTGGGTTTGCCATATATGGCCTTTATTATGTTGAGGTAAGTTCTGTTTATGCCTACTTTCTGGAGGGTTGTTATCATAAATGGGTGTTGAATTTTGTCAAAAGCTTTTTCTGCATTTATTGAGATGATCATTTGGTTTCATCCTTCGGTTTGTTAATATGGTTTATCACATTGATTGATTTGTGTATTTTGAAGAATCCTTGCATTCCTGGGATAAACCCCACTTGATCGTGGTGTATGAACCTTTTAATGTGCTGTTTGATTCTGTTTGCTAGTATTGCGTTGAGGATTTTGCATCTATGTTCATCGGTGATATTAGCCTGTAGTTTTTTTTTTCTTTGTGATGTCTTTGTCTGGTTTTGGTGTCTGGGTGATGGTGGCCTCATAGAATGAGTTTGGGAGTGTTCCTCCCTCTGCTACATTTTGGAAGAGTTTGAGAAGGATAGATGTTAGCTCTTCTCTAAATGTTTGATAGAATTTGCCTGTGAAGCCATCTGGTCCTGGGCTTTTGTTTGTTGGAAGATTTTTAATCACAGTCTCAATTTCAGTGCTTGTGATTGGTCTCTTTATATTTTCTGTTTCTTCCTGGTTCAGTCTCGGGAGGTTGTGCTTTTCTATAAATTTGTCCATTTCTTCCAGGTTGTCCATTTTTTTGGCATATAGTTGCTTGTAGTAATCTCTCATGATCCTTTGTATTTCTGCGGTGTCAGTTCTTACTTCTCCTGCTAACTTTGGGTTTTTTTTGGTCATTTTTCTCTAATTGCTTTAGGTGTAAGGTTAGGTTGTTTATCTGAGATTTTTCTTGTTTCTTGAGGTAGGATTGTATTGCTATAAACTTCCCTTAGAACTGCTTTTGCTGCGTCCCATAAGTTTTGGGTCATTATGTTTTCATTGTCATTTGTTTCTCAGTATTTTTTTATTTCCTCTTTCATTTCTTCAGTGATCACTTAGTCATTAAGTAGTTTATTGTTCAGCCTCCATGTGTTTGTATATTTTATGTATTTTCTCCTGTAATTGATATCTAGTCTCACAGCGTTGTGGTCGGAAAAGATGCTTGATACAATTACAATTTTCTTAAATTTACCAAGGATTGATTTGTGGCCCAAGATATGATCTATGCTGGAGAATGTTCCATGAGCACTTGAGAAGAAAGTGTATTGTGTTGTTTTTGGATGGAATGTTCTATAAATATCAATTAAGTCCATGTTGTTTAATGTATTATTTAAAGCTTGTGTTTCCTTATTTTCATTTTGGAAGATCTTTGCATTGGTGAAAGTGGGGTGTTAAAGTCCCTTACTATAATTGTGTTACTGTTAATTTCCCCTTTTATGGCTGTCAGCATTTGCCTTATGTATTGAGGTGCTCTTGTGTTGGGTGCATAAATATTTACAATTGTTATATGTTCTTGTTTGATTGATCCCTTGATCATTATGTAGTGTCTTCTTTGTCTCTTGTAATAGTCTTTGTTTTAAAGTCTATTTTGTCTGATATGAGAGTTGGTACTCCAGCTTACTTGTGCTTTCCATTTGCATGGAATATGTTTTTCCATCCCCTCACTTTCACTCTGTATATGTCCCTAGGTCTGAAGTGGGTCTCTTGTAGACAGCATATATATGGTCTTGCTTTTGTATCCATTCAGCCAGCCTATGTGCTTTGGTTGGACTATTTAATCCTTTTACATTTAAGGTAATTATTGATATGTATGTTACAATTACCATTTTCTTAATTGTTTTGGGTTTGTTACTGTAGGTCTTTTCCTTCTCTTGTGTTTCCTGCCTAGAGAAGTTCCTTTTGCATTTGTTGTAAAGCTGGCTTGGTGGTGCTGAATTTTCTTAGCTTTTGCTTGTCTGTAAAGTTTTTAATTTCTCCGTCTAATCTGAATGAGATCCTTTCTGGGTAGAGTAATCTTAGTTGTAGGTTTTTCCCTTTCATCACTTTGAATATGTCCTGCCATTCCCTTCTGGCTTGCAGAGTTTCTGCTGAAAGATCAGCTGTTAACCTTATGGGGATTCCCTTGTATGTTATTTGTTGTTTTTCCCTTGCTGCTTTTAATATTTTTTCTTTGTATTAAATTTTTGATAGTTTGATTAATATGTCTCTTGACGTGTTTCTCCTTGGATTTATCCTGTATGGGACTGTTTGCGCTTCCTGGACTTGATTATTTATTTCCTTTCCCATTCTTAGAACTGCTTTTGCTGCATCCCATAGCTTTTGGTTAATCGTGTCTTCACTGTCATTTGTTTCTAGGTGTTTTTTGATTTCCTCTTTGATTTCTTCAGTGATCTCTTGGTTATTTAGTAGTGTATTGTCTAGCCTTCATGTGTTTGTAGTTTTTACAGTTTTTTTTTTCCATAATTGATATCTAGTCTCATAATGTTGTGGTCAGAAAATATACTTGATAGGATTTCAATGTTCTTAAATTTACCAAGGCTTGATTTGCGTCCCAAAATCTGTAAAGATTTTGATTTCTCCGTCGAATCTGAATGAGTTCCTTGCTGGGTAGAGTAATTTTGGTTGTAGGATTTTCCCTTTCATCACTTTAAATATGTCCTGCCACTCCCTTCTGGCTTGCAGAGTTTCTGCTACAAGATCAGCAGTTAACCTTATGGGGATTCCCTTGTATGTTATTTGTCGCTTTTCCCTTGCTGCTCTTAATATTTTTTCTTTGTATTTATTTCTTGATAGTTTGATTAATATGTGTCTTGGCGTGTTTCTCCTTGGATTTATCCTGTATGGGAGTCTCTGCGCTTCCTGGACTTGATTGACTATTTCCTTTCCCATGTTAGGGGAGTTTTCAACTATCATCTCTTCAAATATTTTCTCAGACCCTTTCTTTTTCTCTTCTTCTTCTGGGACCCCTATAATTCGAATGTTGGTATGTTTAATGTTGTCCCAGAATACTCTGAGACTGTCCTCAATTCTTTTCATTCTTTTTTCTTTATTCTGCTCTGCAGTAGTTATTTCCACTCTTTTATCTTCCAGTTCTCTTCTCTGTTCTTCTGCCTCAGTTCTTCTGCTGTTGATTCCTTCTAGAGAACTTTTAATTTCATTTATTGTGTTGTTCATCATTTTTTGTTTGTTCTTTAGTTCTTCTAGGTCCTTGTTAAACGTTTCTTGTATTTTCTCCATTCTATTTCCAAGATTCTGTATCATGTTTAGTATCATTACTCTGAATTCTTTTTCAGGTAGACTGCCTATTTCCTCTTCATTTGTTTGGTATCGTGGATTTTTACCTTGCTCCTTCATCTGCTGTGTATTTCTCTGTCTTCTCATTATGCTTAACTTACTGTGTTTGGGGTCTCCTTTTTGCCGGTGTACATTCGTAGTTACTGTTGTTTTTGGTGTCTGCCTCTAGTGGCTACGGTTGGTTCAGTGGGTTGTGTAGGCTTCTTAGTGGAGGGGACTGGTGCCTGTGTTCTAGTGGATGAGGCTGGATTTTGTCTTTCTGGTGGGCAGGACCACGTGTGTGTTTTCAGGTGTCTGTGATATTATTATGCTTTTAGGCTGCCTCTCTGCTAATGGGTGAGTTTGTGTTCCTGTCTTACTAGTTGTTTGGCAAAGGGTGTCCAGCACTGTAGCTTGCTGGGCATTGAGTGGAGCTGGGTCTTAGCGTTGAGATCGAGATGTCTGGGAGAGCTTTCACTGTTTGATATTATGTGGAGTCAGGAGGTCTCTGGTGGACCAGTGTCCTGAACTTGGCTTTCCCACCTCAGAGGCCTACAGGCCTGACACCCGGCTGGAGCACCAAGACCCTTTTTGGAAATCTGAAGTCTTCTGCCAGAGTTCAGTAGGTGTTCTGTAAGAGTTGTTCCACATGTAGATGTAGTTCTGATGTATTTGTGGGGAGGAAGGTGATCTCCACGTCTTACTCTTCCACCATCTTGAAGCTATCCTGAGATTAGATTTTTTAAAATACATTTTCTTTAATGTTGCTTAGTCACTTAGCAAATAATATCTTTTACATTCTCTGTCAATTTAAATAGCAGTAATGAACCAAATGGCCATTTTTTTATTCCTATTATTACTCTGATTTAATGTCTGAT
The DNA here is from genome assembly GCF_002837175.3 of Physeter macrocephalus. NCBI lineage: Eukaryota > Metazoa > Chordata > Mammalia > Artiodactyla > Physeteridae > Physeter > Physeter macrocephalus. Next base: position 38,587,830 of record NC_041227.1, read on the forward strand.
AGAGGTAGTTTTTCTAGATGGAGGATCTTCTCAAAAATAACAATAATTGTCCTTTGAGGTGTCTTTGTTCTGCTTAGGATCTTCTTTTTAATAGTCTCAAAGCTCTTTTTGTAGGCCACACACCAACTTTACATTTTGTTCAAAGCATCATCTGAAATAGATTTGCTCTGATGCAGTCCCCTGAATTCATCCCAACAACCTCAATTTTGGAACAAAATATATTAAAAAATCTTGTGTTAGTGTTACCTCCGGAGGTTGGATTTTCTGTAAACAGAACCTGAGAAAGGGATGTGTGTGCACAATATTAACTGAGGGAGGATTCTCAGGAGAAGGAGAGGGAGGGAAGCAGGACATGGCGAAGAAGGAGTTAAGCAAGATTAGGTTATACATCAGTTATAGTTCAGCTTCCAGGTGGCACTATGGGTGTCTGTGAATTGCACCACAGAGTTTGTCCCACATTGAGGCAAGGGGCTGGCATTTCAAAGTCCTCCACTTAGTCATTGGTTGCAGTTCATTTCTCCAGAGAATGGGGCAGGTGGGAGACATTGGCAGTCAACACTTATAGCAGGTGGATAATGGGTGCACCAGCCAGTGAAAGGAGTTTATTAGGACACCAGCAGTGGGTACTACACGTTATATCTCAGAGTTTTTGTTCATCATTCATTATTCAACAAGAATTTAGGCACCTACCATATGTTAGGCACTGTGCTAGAAAAAAGGCAATGAAAGATACAGTGCTTTTACTTAGAGAAAATAAACTAGCAAACAAATTATTATAATGTGATAGGATAAGTTCAAATAAGGAGCACAGAGCAGGGATAAGACAGCTGTTATTCTAGTGTTAGAAATAGAAATGGATGAAAAATCTTTTCAGGCAGAGGATGTTGCATTTCTAAATACAGGCCAGGACAGCATGGTAATGATGATGGGATGGAGGGGAAGACATTGAAGGATATAGCAAAGGTTCTGCTTCTGTGAGTGAGGTGACAGAAACATACAGAAGTAGATTCTGTCATGATTTTTTTTAGACTGAAAAACATTGGTTGCCATCAGCAGAAGCCAACTCTGCTAATAGCCATCCAGGGGATATATTGGACGACTGAGTGGGTACTCACAGACACCACACTTGAAAGGAAATTTGAGGAACCAGTTTAGGGAAGAGCAGAGGCCAGGCTTCTGTATGCCATTAGAATGTCTCAGATTGAACTTCATGCAGCCTTTTGTCACTCTGCTCAGCAATTATATTCTAAGGATAGAGCAGTTTTTGGCCATGTTTTTATCACCTTTCTACCCCTTAGCAAAAATGGGTATACCATGATTGAAATGTCTTGGCAGTATCTAATGGTAGTGTCATAAATTTCCAAGAAAAATTCAAGTTAGTGTTACTAGAAGAAGGGTAAATGGGGGTAAATGCTGGACAAAACAAAAACACAGGTGTTCCACTATATGTACCATGCAACAGAATTTGGAGTTTATCTTGAATATGACAAGTCCTTTTTGATAGTAAGAGGAACAGGTAAGTTTGACCAGAGGGCCCCTCAAGCAGGAGTGCTAAAGGGTTCATCAGGACAAGGGATCCATCCTGCAGTGGCAGGAAGGAGGGTGGCCAGTAGGGTAGATCCAGGCTAAGATCTTGAGGGAGAGCCAAGAGAGAAGCAGGAACGATGAGATTATCATCCCCACGTCCAGAGGGGCAAGAATAGGATGATCATGACAAAAACCAGAGTCAGGAGCCAAGTGTAAAAAGCGATCAGATGAAGTGGAGAGACAAGACTAGAGACCTGAAGCTCAATCATATTATTTTGAAAAGAACTGGGAAGGGGCAAAGGCAAGGTGAAGGTGGCAGGGATGGAGAAAAGACCATGGATTCCCAAGAGACAGGCTTTGTCCTGGTTCTGCTCACCTAGCTGCACCAACAAGTTTTGGAGAGGGGCCACAGAGGGTCACAGCATCTAATTTTGATGTCTCCAGCATAAGAATTAGAGGTGGCCCTAAGACACCATTCAAGGGCTTTGGCTTCTACCTTTTTTGTAGTTCCTCCATGAGATCTACCATCAGGATACTTATTGTCATATCAAGTTTGTTTTTATAGCAGAATCCATTGTAATCAAGTGCTATCCTGTCTTGTAAAGCTTTTTGGTTTTAATCCTTCAGAGTGATTTTGAGATATATGTCCAGCAAAATGTGTACCCTACCACCTTTCTGAGGACATAAAACATACTGAGCTAGGAAAACATAAGGTGGCATTTTATAATACAACTGATAGTGGAGTAATTGAATAATTGGAAGTACTCTAAAGCTACACTCAGATGGGTGGGAACCAGAATAAAACGATCATAAACTTAAGTCAGAGTCTGGAAGGAGAAGAAGCATTACTTTGGAGCAGGAGTTTAAGAGTTCAAAGCCACATGGAAGAGGTAGGTGGATAAAGGAGAGTAACTTTACAAAGTATAGGGGTAACAACTCTGACATCTAACCTACCCAGAAGGATTAGATAGGGGATGCTGAAAAGGATGAAATAACTCAACTTTTTCCAACCAAGATTGACTATGCATAGGTTTTTTCATTCTGAAATAAACTGATTTGTACCTGCTTTGGGGCTCTGCGTGGGTGTGGGTGAGGAGGTGTACTGTCCCATTTTTATTGTATTAAGGGCAGAGTAAGGGGACTACATAAATAGATGCTCAGCTGCCAATTTTAAGTAATGACATGTCTGTGTTGTATTATAAACAGATTTCTCCCTGTCCCCACCCCACCTCCAGATATCATAGTCTCCTCATTTACATTTCTTTTAGTTTTACTTTGAAAAATAGAACTCATTACGGAAATAGGTGATTATCATTATTCATTTCTTTTTTATTTAATTGTCTAAACATAATGTGAATATTTACCACCTCTTCTAGCCCCATGCTACTTCTAAAAAGTAGATTGGAAGATGCTCCTTGAGCCAGATTCTTAAGTAGTATGACTGCTCTGCTTAGACCATCATATCCTTTTGAAAATGGCCATTCATTTGGAAAATTGTTGATTGCCTTTGGGGAATTGTAGATGGGTGGGGAATTGTCTGATTCCTTAATCTTCTTTCACCCGTACAATTTGCTATCTTATTACCTTTTCAAATATATAAAATTGTCCTTGGTATACATTATTTAATTTTTCAGATTCCAGCTTATTGTAGAAATAAAATAATAATAATAACAATAATGGCAATAATAATAATGCCAACCTTTTTGCCAGAGTTACTTGAATCTGATTTTTTAAATGCAATAATAAGGATAGCTGAAAGTGTGATGCTATAAAGTGATCTGATTTCAAGCCAGTGATAGCACTGCTATTTTAAGATTTTTTTTTTTGTTCCTCATGGAGTTGTAATTGATTGTGAGCAAATACTATGACCGAAATGAATATTTGTTACCTAACTGGAAAATAACATTTTTATAATAGTTTGATAACATCATATACAGATTTTGAAAGCTACACACACTTATTGCTGGTACTCCTAGAGTTATGAAATTAAGTGACAGATGAATTCAAATGTGTTTGAAGACCTATGTACTATCAGATAACAACAAAACTTCATACTGCCATGTACTAAAAAATAGATTCAGGGATGAAACCATCTGTCTTATTGCACTGTGCAGCATGCTTTTTCCTCTCCTTCATAATTGCCTATCTTCTTTTTCTCCTGAAAAACATTTGCTAAGGATACTTCAAGAAAGAAAACTGAAATTGGGCTACTGCAGTTGGAGAATGTTCTGTATTCTCTATTATATAATGAAGTGTATGCATTTTTACCTTTAAAACATTTAATTTTAGTCTTACTTTACTGTCTTTGTTTTATCTAACCTTGTATTTCGAAGGGTATATCTGGATAAGATTTAACTGAATTCACCATACTTTTTCAGACTGCTGGATATTTTTCTCAAGTAAGAAATGACTGAATTAAAGATAGAATAAAGTTAAATGATACTATTTCTACACATGCTAGAATACGAAAGGTAAAATGGCTAAAACCTATTAAAGATTAAATAAAAGGAACCAAAATAGCATTACCACTAGCATTTGTTTATCTTAATGCTAAAAAACAGCTTCTGAAGCCAATGGAAAAGAAATACTTATTGAAGCTATTGGAAAACAGACACCTAGGAAAAATTATGTTTTTAAATTTCTTTACTATGCTTTTCTATACGTGGACATAGTGGGCAGTACAAAATAAAGATACCATTAAAGTATAAAGTTGGCGAAGTTTAGGCAAATACTAGAAAAAAGGTCTAGAATGGTTAAAAACCAATGAAGTTTAAGGAAGCTGAATTTCCTTAAAACTGTTTCTCAAGCTTCTGCCATTAACTTATTCTCTTGAGGAGCTCATCTGCATAATTTTTATGACCCAATAATCGACCATTTATTTACTTTTTTTCCTTGAGGTTTACTTTAAATGTAGTCATTTTTGAAAAATTCTAAATCTTTTTCTAACCACAAAACTATAAATAAAATTTAAAAAAATTTAAATTGTCTACCACTTATAATCATTGCATGTGTCTCACTATGGACACATTGCCTTGAGAAAATTATGTTAAATGTATCAGAAGGGAAGTGTTCCTAAAAAATGAGAGATAGAAAATGGAGGAAGAAATCTAGAGAGCTAAATACAGAATTGCATAATTACCAGAAGCAGGAGAAAATTACATTAAATCTATGCTAAGTTTATCCAAATTAGGTCTCTCCAATCATATTGTGAGTGGGTGATATGAATCTATTTGGAGACTTTCCTGTCTCTCCTCCCCTCCCCCAACCCCCCATCTCCCCCAATAATGATCCTGGCTATCTGAGATTAGAAAATATGTGGAGTGAGCTTTGGATGGCTTTATTTTCATCTAGGTTTACTGCTGATGTTCTTTTTTCTGTTCTCCATAAAAAACTCCAAAGAAGAGACTCTGACCATTAAAATTTATTGATTTCCCCACTTTAGTCTGTGCACGTCTGCTTAAATATTCACATAATATATATGTTACTTATTTTGTTTTTTGTCTCTTTTCCCCTTACTAGCACATAGTCCCATGAAGACAGGGGTTTGTGTGTTTTGTTCACTGCTGTATCTTGAACTCCTAGAACAGAACCTGGCAATAGTAGGTGTTCAGTACATGTTTGTTTAGACTCTAACTTTTAGAGCTACACTCTTACTTAGTTGAAACATTAATTTAGCATTGAAACTCCAAAACATTAGGTGTGCTCAATTAATTTTCTTTATTCTGTAAAATTCATTTTGCAATATAATTCCCTGTTGTTTTGCTTGTCATTGTGCCTCTTGTGCTGTAAACTTTAGTCATTTGATACAAATGGTACATATAAATGGTATATTTTATGAGTAGTAGGGATTTTGTGAAAAACATTTCAGAGCTTCCATTTCCCTCTTGCTTTAATAAACACCTTTTACTTCAGGTAAGTGTATTTTTGGTCTTATGTTAGTAAATATAACCTTGTGGTTTTCAAAGGAAATGTTTACACGTAACTTTTAAAAAACTTATTGACTTCATATTTCTTTAATGCTTAAAGTGTATCCTTAACAAATAACTGACAAAGAACAGGGGTTGTATGCATTGATCAACATGGCCAGGGTATATTTTTATCTTCTCTAAGGTATATGAAATATGGTACAGTAGATTTCCCCCCAAATGTACTAATTTCCCCTATTTGGGGTATTTTCTAAAATCTTAATCTAGATTTTTAGGTTGTGAATATGTTTCCATAAAAGCTATTTTAAAAAAATGTTTATTATATATTTGAATTTTTATTACTCAAAAACATGTTCAGATTCTCTTCCTCATCTTTGCAATTCAGATCAAGTAGAGTGGTTTTGATCAAAATCAGAAGATTTCATCACTAAGTGGTCAAAATATAAACTTTTTCAGATTTCTGAATTTGAAATTCTGTGTGTTTTCTAGATTAGAGGATGACTTCCTCTTTGACCTCTACAGTTCAAATGATAACGCAAGGCATATATATTTTTTAAGCCTGGGTAAGACAGCAAGAATCACACATTATTTTCTAGTTAAGTGTGAGATACAGATTATGCACATTTGCTTGTTTTGTATGCTCTTCACTTTAAAAATCTTAACAGGGCTTCCCTGGTGGCGCAGTGGTTGAGAGTCCGCCTGCCGATGCAGGGTACATGGGTTCGTGCCCCGGTCCGGGGAGATCCCACATGCCGCGGAGCGGCTAGGCCTGTGAGCCATGGCCGCTGAGCCTGCGCGTCCGGAGCCTGTGCTTCGCAACGGGAGAGGCCACAACAGTGAGGCCCGTGTACTGCAAAGAAAAAAAAAAAAAAAAAAATCTTAACAAATAGGTACAATTAAATGAGAAGAAATATAAAACAAAAATTTAAAGCAAAAATTATTCAGAAAAATCAGGAACTCTCAGATGTGAATAGCAAATATATTTCCAAATGTCTGATAATTTAAAATATCATTAATACACAAATTTGTAATCTCTGATAGCAAATAGAGCATTAAAAAAGATAGGGATGCAAATATGCTATTTTGGAGAACGTTTGTTTTCTTTCCTAAAGAACATATAACACTAAAATCTTTCTGAACACGTTTATTTGAAACACTTACTGGTATATTACTATTCAGGGCTGAATTCTGTGGTATATTGAGGATTCTGCTAATATTATTTTGCTTTTCAGATATTTTTCCAGTGCCCTAATTCTCTCAAAAATAATTAGAAACTATTTTTTAATCAGATTTTCGAGTATTCATTTGACATTTGCTTTAAGGGCTGCTAAAAAATACACTTGAATATGTCTATACAGTTGTTTCTTGGTATCCGTGGGGAGATTGGTCCCCTCTTCTTCACCTCAGAGGATGCCAAAATCTGCAAATGATCAAGTCCCTTAAGTACAACGGCCTAGAGCAGTGGACCCTCCCTATCTGCAGGTGCGGAACCCACAGATGGGGTAACTGTAATGATCAGCACTGAAGTATGGCTTGTAGTATCTTAGAGAAAAAAAGGATGAATGTTGCATCATAACGTGTGGTAATATAAAATTAAGGTACAAATAGGTCCTAGTTTTCCACATATTTTACAATATTTTGTTGTATTTTTCTTTTATTATGTAAAATTAGCACTTTAATTCTTGTCATTTACCATCTATTTGTAGTAATATAAGGAGAAAAGGGATTACTTTTTACATTTAAAGGATTCAGCTAATTTCCATGACAGAGTATTAACCATTTCCACAAAAGAGTTCTTTGCCAGAGTTGCTAAGAAGTTACGTTAAATATCTTTTGCTCTATTATATTTCAGTGATAATGCTGTAATTAGCATTAGGTTCTAAAAATAGAATTAAAAGGTGCAAATGATATACAAATTATAAGATAAAATTTCAAGTATGTAGTGTTACTTGCTAATAAAGCCTCCATTTTAATATGTGCATTCTAATAGTATTTCCAGCCCTTTTTCCTTTTATGATCTAGTTGATGAACTTATTGAAACACATGTGATAAAAACACACTATTCTTATTATTCATCTTCTTGGTGAAAAATTAGCAAAGGAGGATATGTAGATCTCCTGGCTGGAAGTGTACACGAAGGATGCATTTTTCAAACAAAGTAACCCTGAGAGGAGTTTAGGAGAAGAGAGTGTATGGCTTTAGAAGCTACTTCTAAGATCTACCCCACAGTACAGGCCAGTGTGGATATGGGCTTGATCTGCTTTGTTCACTGCTCTGTCTCCTGTGATATGACACTTAATAAAGGCTCTTGAACATTTATTGAATGAATGGATGAATTTTCATACAGGCTCCCCCAGTGATTCTGATGGAGAATATGTGCAGATAAGTTTGGAGGGAGTAGCATTCACCCTATCCATTTTCCTTGCTTTAGTTACTCATTCTCAGGAATTTAGTTCAGTTTCAATTTGTCTTTGGTTGATAGTGCCTCACAGGAACCCCCTCCACCTCGGGACAGTTCATTCAAATGATTCTTTTTAGAATATCGCTTCAGATTTATTTTTTACTGTGACCCACAGTAAGAATACATTTTATATCACAGTCTACTACACACATACGCCTCATACTACCTCACCTGCCTACATGTCCATTGAAGATCACTCCTGGAGGTCCCTTCTGACAGAGCAGCCATCATTTTCAGTGTCATTGGATGCCAGGTCAGGGCAAAAGAGAGAACGATGGGAGGTCTCAAACATGCAGCTTCTGAAGCTCACCGCTCACTTGCCAGAACGCATTGCATGTTCCCACCAAACCACAACGAGGACAGGAAGTAGAAAGAGCTGGAAATCTTTGGCAAACCACACCAGTAACTACAACCTACTATTTGATACTCCCTCTAGGATGTTCCAAAATAGAATTGTAGGAGTTCTAGAGACTTTTGTTCGTTGTCTGTGTTGGAAATACCTTTTCTCACTATGAGGTGTACCTTTCACTCTTTTAATAGTGTCTTTTTAAAATTGAAGCTTTTATTTTTAATGTAATCCAATTTATTGTTTACTGTATTGCCAGTGCTTTTTGTTCCTGTTAAAGAACTCTTTCCCTACTTAAAGTATTTTTCTATGTATTCCTTTAGACATTTTATTACTTTGCTTTTCTAATTTAGTTCTGTAAACTACCTGGAATTGATTTTTCACTTTTATTTTAAGCCTAAAACTGGACAGTTAAAAATTTTTTTTAAAGTACACTATAAAAGTACACTTTTATATTTTGTATAAAAGTACACTTTTATATTTTGTATAAATATTTTGTATATTTTGTATAAAAACTCTTTAAGGAAATATTTCAGTATAAATGTAAGCATTCTTTTTAATACAGTACTTTCTGTTAAGATTACTTAAAATATAAAGGGAGTCAAAATGTTTTCACAACTTTAAAAAAATTCTGTTTTTATATTAAGGAGCCCTGTAATTTACTGATGATTTATAAACTAGCTTATTCTTTTATTAAATGGGTACTAATTAGTTATTTTGAGGTTTCATGGTAAAAGATGACAGCTAATAGAAGTTAACAGGAATCAACTGCTTTTACTCCTTAGAACATTTCAATTATTATCTGTATCGTTTGAGTATCTTTCATCTCTGAAAAGCATTTTAAAGTTACAGTTATGTCGATGATGATATATTAATATAAAGATTTCTTTAATGTCAACTCCCTTAACTTGAATAGTTAGAATCGTTTGAAAAACAATAAGAAATGTTTTGAACTTTCTAAGTACAAATATGTAAAGTTAAGGTGCTAAAAATAAATAGTTCTTTTCTCTTAAATTTTATAATTCGGTTTTACTACTGCTTTGGGACCAGTTATTTTTAATATACTAGGTTCTATACTTTGGTAGCTATTTTGTTTTGTAGCCATAATCTGCACACTTATCTTTTGGATTGGGTTGTTTGTTTTTTTGTTATTGAGCTGCATGAGTTGCTTATAAATTTTGGATCTTGATCCTTTGTCATTTGCTTCATTTGCAAATATTTTCTCCCATTCAGAGGGTTGTCTTTTTGTCTTGTTTATGGTTTCCTTTGCTGTGCAAAAGCTTTTAAGTTTCATTAGGTCCCATTTGTTTATTTTTGTTTTTATTTCCATTTCTCTAGGAGATGGGTCAAAAAGGATCTTGCTGTGATTTATGTCATAGAGTGTTCTGCCTATGTTTTCCTTTAAGAGTTTGATAGATATGTCTGGCCTTACATTTATGTCTTTAATCCATTTTGAGTTTATTTTTGTGTGTGGTGTTAGGGAGTGTTCTAATTTCATACTTTTACATGTAGCTGTCCAGTTTTCCCAGCACCACTTATTGAAGAGGCTGTCTTTTCTCCACTGTATATCCTTCCGTCCTTTATCAAAGATAAGGTGACCATATGTGTGTGGGTTTATCTCTGGGCTTTCTATCCTGTTCCATTGATCTATATTTCTCCAAAGAAGATATACAGATTGCCAACAAACACATGAAAGAATGCTCAACATCATTAATCATTAGAGAAATGCAAATCAAAACTACAATGAGATATCATCTCACACCGGTCAGAATGGCCATCATCAAAAAATCTAGAAACAATAAATGCTGGAGAGGGTGTGGAGAAAAGGGAACACTCTTGCACTGCTGGTGGGAATGTAAATTGAGCCACTATGGAGAACAGTATGGAGGTTCCTTAAAAAACTACAAGTAGAACTACCATACGACCCAGCAATCCCAGTACTGGGCATATACCCTGAGAAAACCATAATTCAAAAAGAGTCATGTTCTTTCTTAAAGGAGCTTTGGATAATCCTAAGCACCTTTTAAAGAGGCAGTGTGACAGTGGCTAAGGGCAGAGACTCTGGAGCCAGACTGCCTGGGTTTGAATCTTACTTCCACCATTTATTACTTTTAATACATTACTTAACCTTTCTGTGCCCTGGTTTTATGACTATAAAATGAGGATGATAATAATACCTATTTTGTAGGATTATTGTGAGGATTAAAGTATATATATGTATGTTCTACACTTTGGTAGCTATTTTGTTTTGTAGCCATAATCTGCACACTTATCCTCAGTTTGTCATTCTTTGAATGTATGCTATATATTACAAAGTATTGTGACTATAACTCCATGCAAAAACAAGTACTGAAAACAAAAAAAAAATGGAAAGAGTATCTGTTTGTTTATGTACCATTCATCAAATATTTGTGTATCTGCTATGTGTCAAGCACTATGCTAGATGCCAGGTACCCCAAAATGAGCCGAATATAGCATTTTCCTCAGGGAGCTGCCAGACTAGTGGGGATATAGACAAGGAAAAAGAAAGTTACATACAGGGTGATAAAGTGCAAGTCTAGAATTAAATAGAGCATGCCATGGAGTTTCATTCTTTTCTAACAGTTGCTGAACACTGTCTTGGGTATTTGAAGGAATAGGGGCCTCTTCTGTTCTTTGTTTATAAGGAATTGGAGGGGAGGCAGGGAGAATTTGTGAATCAATCAGTTGTTACAGAACAACATTCCAAAGAGTTGTGTAAATGAATTGGAAACAGATTGACGTTCCTTAGCTCATGAAGCCCTGAAAATGGTTGGGGCCAAGTATGCTTTACTTTGCCAAGCTCTAGTGCATGAAAGATAGTTTGTCATTTTATTGACCTGTATCCACCCCCATTTATGCTATTCATTGTACTGTCATCGGTTCTTAAAAGAGAAGAGTAGAACATGGATATTAGTAGAAATGCCATGAAATAGAGTAATGTGATAGAAAAGTTTTTAAAAGAACAATACTGTGTGTGTGTGTGTGTGCACGTGTGTGCATAGTAGAAGTATGAGTACACATGCATATGTACTTTTATATGAGTGCATGTGTGTAATGTGTATTTGTATGGATGCACATGACAAAGGAACTCTGGTTAAACATATTTAGGCCACAAGTGGATAGTGTCAGTGAGAACTTGCCAGAATTGACTTTGTAAGATTTCTTATTACAAAGGCACGTGGTCATATTGTCATGTTTTTTCTTTTTGTGTGTGTGTGTGTGTGTCTTCTTTTAAGTTGTTTTTTTTTTAACATCTTTATTGGAGTATAATTGCTTTACAGTGGTATGTTAGTTTCTGCTTTACAACATAGTGAATCAGTTATACATATACATAGGTCCCCATATCTCTTCCCTCTTGCGTCTCCCTCCCTCCCACCCTCCCCATCCCACCCCTCTAGGTGGTTACAAACCACTGAGCTGATCTCCCTGTGTTATGTGGCTGCTTCCCACTAGCTATCTGTTTTGCATTTGGTAGTGTATATATGTCCATGCCCTCAGTTTCGTTTCTTTTCATGGCTGAGTAATATTCCATTGTATATCTGTGCCACATCTTCTTTATCCATTCATCTGTTGATGGACACTTAGGTTGCTTCCATGTCCTGGCTATTGTAAATAGAGCTGCAATGAACATTTAAACAAAAATAAACAAATGGGACCTAATGAAACTTAAAAACTTTTTGCACAGCAAAGGAAACCATAAACAAGACCAAAAGACAACCCTCAGAATAGAAAAGGGAACACTCTTGCACTGCTGGTGGGAATGTAAATTGAGCCACTATGGAGAACAGTATGGAGGTTCCTTAAAAAACTACAAGTAGAACTACCATACGACCCAGCAATCCCAGTACTGGGCATATACCCTGAGAAAACCATAATTCAAAAAGAGTCATGTTCTTTCTTAAAGGAGCTTTGGATAATCCTAAGCACCTTTTAAAGAGGCAGTGTGACAGTGGCTAAGGGCAGAGACTCTGGAGCCAGACTGCCTGGGTTTGAATCTTACTTCCACCATTTATTACTTTTAATACATTACTTAACCTTTCTGTGCCCTGGTTTTATGACTATAAAATGAGGATGATAATAATACCTATTTTGTAGGATTATTGTGAGGATTAAAGTATATATATGTATGTTCTACACTTTGGTAGCTATTTTGTTTTGTAGTCATAATCTGCACACTTATCCTCAGTTTGTCATTCTTTGAATGTATGCTATATATTACAAAGTATTGTGACTATAACTCCATGCAAAAACAAGTACTGAAAACAAAAAAAAAAAAAAAAAGGAAAGATTATCTGTTTGTTTATGTACCATTCATCAAATATTTGTGTGTCTGCTATGTGTCAAGCACTATGCTAGATGCCAGGGACCCCAAAATGAACCGAATATAGCATTTTCCTCAGGGAGCTGCCAGACTAGTGGGGATATAGACAAGGAAAAAGAAAGTTACATACAGGGTGATAAAGTGCAAGTCTAGAATTAAATAGAGCATGCCATGGAGTTTCATTCTTTTCTAACAGTTGCTGAATACTGGGACTTGGTTGTGGTATGTGGATAGTTTTAAGAAAAGAAAGAAGGAAGGAAGGCAAGAAGGCAGGAAGGAAATCATTTGCATTTATAAAGTTCTGGTTCAACATTCGCATATTTTATAGGTGAGGTGAGCTAAGGCTAGAATATAAATTCCTGAATTCTCAATCCTATGCTTTTTTTGATTACACACACACACACACACGCACAGAAATACAGACACATTGATAATGAGATCAACATATTATTTTTCACTTCCTCTGGACTATAAATATTAAAACGAAAGAGATAATATAAAGTATATATATTTTAGTGGCTCCAAAAGAAGTATAGAAAAAGTCATATTAAATGCAAATATAGAAAAGGAGATAGACTTTTTGTTAGGGATACAGACATCATAACAGAAGGTACTTTTTATCAACCTAAATTAAATTTTCTGAATGCTTCCTCATTTCTACAACGAAATAAAAAACCTCACTTCCTGACGTTCCAAAGTTACTGTCTTGTTTTACTTGATAGTAGCTTCCTCTCTTTTTGTTTTCTTGTCAGCTAAACATTTCAGTTTTTTCTGGTCACTTAAACACTTGGCAGGGTGCCAAACAATCTCTCAGGAGTTGTCCTTGTTTTTACCACCTCTCTTAATTATTTTAACATCTAGTGCATGCTGGACCCATAATAGGACATACAGATTTGCGTGTAATTTGCATCTTATTTTGATCTTGCACTGTAGATCTCCCTAAATTCTGTCCCATGTACTTCTTAAGCAACTGAAGGAAAGGAAGAGTCAAGAAAGAGTGCCCTAAAACTGTGCACATACCACAATCAATTCTAGAGACTTCTCTGACCTTCAAGTAGATATATGTAAGTTAAGAAGTGAGAAAGCTTGAAAAGGGAGCAACCACGAGAGACTACCATGCTGGAATTCAGTATTTTGAAGTTGAACAGTTCTAAGTACTAATAAGTTTCGCAGAAGTCTAAGTAAGGATGGTTTATATGTTGGAGAGAAGGTCAAAGAACTTGCATACTAGGTTGTTAAAGAGCTAGTGACATACGTGTTGAAGTCAGCAATGTTCTGACATACTTCGGAGCGGGAAGTAAGTCTCAATCAGGTGTCAGAGTCTTCATGGAATTAAGGGGATATCTGAAAGAGGGAAAAATGACAGCAGCAGGGAGGTTCAGAGTAATGCAGTCAGGTGATGTGTAGCTCCAAGTGGGGAGGGTTTGTGATGAGATTGGGAAAGTAATGGTCTAAATGTGACAACTAGAAGAGTGCCATCTGTGGTCCTATGGTATGTGGTCAGAGAATGTGGCATTTCTTTATGAGAAGGCCAGGATCTAGTTGAAGAAATAAGGTTTAGAGAATATTCTAGAATTAGGTTGAAGATGGAGGGTATTTACAACAAAAGGAGAGTTTGAGAATAAAATGGTTAGAGGCCAGCTAGAGCTGTGGGTAGGAAATACAGCTGTTTGGGCAGTGACAGAGGAGACTGGATTTTGATGTGTGGCCAAGAATAACTGAAATGAAAGGAGAGATTAGATCAATGAGGTTCAAAATTCCTGCCCTCAGCAGGCTGGGGTCCTAGCAGGTTTGGGGAACCATGTGTTTAACAGCCCTTGCTCAGTGCTCAGATGCTCCAGGTTGCTGCTTCCTTTCCTCCCTCTGCTCTTTATTCACACACACTAAATGGGTGAAGTAGTTCATCTTCGTTCACTCTGGCTTAGCCTTAGAGTACAGTTTTTGGAAGTCTTAATGTTTACACTGGGTTCTCTTTCTTTACCACAGATGAGTTCCAGGAATCACAGTGAGCAAAAGACTATTTCTGTAATAGAATGGATCCTGGTTAGGGCTGTTAGATGGGTTGTTTGATTTTCATAGAGCGGGTACTTAGTAATGTTGCTTATGATGATTTTGAGAAGAGGAGTGAGAGGAGGAAGAGAAGAAAGAAAAGGGGGTGCTAAATTACTGAAATGACTAACACTAACATTTGGCAGACGCAGAATATGCTGTCTTATCCATTTCCCCAGTTTCATTGATTCTAAGAAGCAGTGTTTCTTTTCACATTTTAATATTTGTGAAATGTTAAATCAATGGCATGTTGCAATTAGAGTTCGTTGTATTTTTGTCCTTTGTATTGGTTCATAAAATGCCATCTTGGAGTTAGTAAAATCTTTTAAGTCCTTGTTTTCATTCTCACCCACCCCCTACTTTGTCTTACATTTTTAAAGTCCTTTGATTTTCTGTGTGCTTAATTTCTTTAATTTCTGGAACTCTACTTAATCTTCACCTTGTTTCCTTCATACTTTTTATTCCAACTTCATTTTTCTTCTGGCCTGTGGTCCGCTTGAAATATTGTTTTTTTTCTCCGAAATCATAAGAAGATAGCATGTAGTAAAACCTCTCCAAGCTCCACTCTTTCATTAAGCTATCAGGTAGCTGTTGGGCGACTGATTCAACCTCTTTGGGTCATAATTCTCTCATACGTAAAATGAGGAGTTGGGGCTCCTCATTTTACGTATGAGACCAAACAAAAAAGGTCTCTTTTTGTTTTGAAATGTTTTGGCTCCCTGATTCCTCAGAGGGCTAACAAATCCCTACTCTTTGGCCAATAAGTCCTTTTGAGGAATGAGGGTAGGGGAGCAGTGGCACAGAGAATTCTGCCTCTCTTCTCATGCTTATCCCTTAAAATTATGTATCTTCTGATTTTGTTGCTGCCAAGCCCCTGGACATTGGCATCCAGCAACATCATCTTCAGTTACATTGATCTACTGGATAAAATATAATATAGGGCCCTCTCTTCAAGTATGATGTAAAGATTCAATACATTTTGTAGTGAATAATTTAGATATTTAATTCTTTCCTGGGGAATCATTATTTTCTGTTGTCTCTGGCATAAATAAAAAAATAGACGATTGAAAATTTAGAAGAGATTATTTGCTGTGGATCACCACATGCATATATGTATATGGCAAGTATACCATAAAATAAGTTGGATAGAAGTCATATTGTTTCTTATCAGATCACCTAGGATGTAGGGAGTGTATGTTATCTAATCAAATTGGAATGGTTGTTTATATAACACATATTGTAATCAGTATTTTTTAGCAATGATAAATCCTGGAAAATAAACTCACTTGCATGTGAAAATAATTGAGCACCAAGTTCTCTTTCTTTGCCAAGTGGCTGCTTTTGGGCTAGCTACACTGTTGATTTTTTTTTAGGAATGTAATGCTATTGTCAGGTCTTAATTACAGAGTAGATACTATATCAGATTATCACTGGAGTGGACAAAGATCCAAGAGAAGTGTACAGTAATGGCCCCATATGTGAGAAAACTAGCTATGAAGGAAGAGAATAGTTCCTTACAAATTCCTAGGGAAATTACTTTAAATGCCTTGTAATTTCATAGATATTTGAACCCCAAAATCCCTTAGTGAAAGCACAGACTAAGACTGCAAGAATGCTGCAAGGATGTGTATGTAGTCCGTTTAGGGGAAGGATTTAATATGAGTGGTAGAGCATTAAAAAAATATATAAAGTTAATGATTTTCTAGGAAATTCAGGATAATTGGTAGTGAAGCACCGACTTACCCATTGATATATGCGGTTAGTAGAGGGGCATTTTATGCAAGTATAATAAAATGAATGCGAAAACAATAATAACAGCAAAACTAACTTATTTCAAGTATCTATTTACATTTCTAAGGTATTTTCTACCTTAGACCTTAACAGTGGCAAGTTAGGGTGACTGTGTAATTTCATCATCCAAACCAGGGCAACAGACATTAAGTAGGTCTATTCCAGGTAATCAGGGATATATACTTTCGCTAGTTAGGGTGTATCACGTGTCTACTCTCATTTCTGATTATTTGCTAAAAATGCCTAGACATATGCTAGCTAAAGTGCCAACTGAAGGGAAATAAACAAAAACCTTTCTCAGTAAGCTTCTTTTCCAGTGGTTCCTAACTTTTTCAGGGCACCGATATCTTAGACAATGTGATGACATTGGCCTCTCTTCCAGAGAAATGGGTTAAGAATGAAAGATCAGGACCCTTGAAACCCATCCATGGGCAAGAATTTCAGCTCAAAGGCAGAACAAAAAAATAGTATAGTGATTGTTTTAATATGGCAAAAGAGCTGCCCATAGCCAGTAGTACTTAAGCCATTTTAATGAATCATAATATAAAAGTTAAAAAATTTATTATAAAAAGTTAAACATACATAAAAATAGAAAGAATAACAAACCCTTATTTAACTATCACCCCAAATCAAGAACTATCAAGAACTTTTCGCACTTGTTTCACGTATTTCTTTTTTAGTTGTTTGTTGCTGAAGCAATTAAGAGCAAATCCCAGATTACATGTCATTTCTCCCCCAAATATTTTAGTAGACGTCTCTAAAAAATGGATAATTTTTTACTTTACTACAATGTCATTATCACAAACTAACAAAATTGACTCTGATTCTTTGGTCTATCTAATACTCTGTTTATATTCACAATTGGTCAATTGTCTCAAAAATGTTATTTTCCATCTGCTTTATTTGAATTAGTCTCCAAAGATATACCATACATTGTATTTTATTTTTACAATTGCTCCACACCCTTCCCCTCTTTTTGAAGCGGACTGGGCCAGCTGTCTCATATTCTACATCCGTTGTGTTTGCTTCCCTGCAGCTTCACATGACTTGATTCCCTGCCCCTGTATTTCTTGTAAACAAGAAGTGAGTTAGTACGCTTAATTAGATTCAGGTTAAGTTTATTTCCTTTTTTCATGGAGTTGTTCACAGGTTATGCTGTATGTTTTATAGATGCCTCTATATAGAACTGTGATGTTTTATTTTAGGAATTGTTGATCATCAGAAATTATAATCTTATGACCAAAAGAAATGCCATGATTAATCCTTCTTCTTCACCTCCCCAAGGTGTCTGTCTTCTACCCCAAAGTTCTTGTGACCATCGAAATGTTAAGAATACAAAATATTTATAAAAAGAAACAATGTCAAATAGTTTTTCCTAGAATATTCATTTAAATTACTACATGGAGCATGTGCTTTTTTTTTTTTTGCTGTACGCGGGCCTCTCACTGTTGCGGCCTCTCCTGTTGTGGAGCAGAGGCCCTGGACGCTCAGGCTCAGCGGCCATGGCTCACGGGCCTAGCTGCTCCGTGGCATGTAGGATTAGCATGTGGGATCCTCCCGGACCGGGGCACGAACCCGCGTCCCCTGCATCGGCAGGCGGACTCTCAACCACTGCGCCACCAGGGAAGCCCGAGCATGTGCTTTTGATTGCTGTCCCCTCCCTTTTCTGGTTTCCTTTATCCCGTCCTTTAAAAAAAACAGGCCATCCGTTCCCATTGCAGCCTTTACCAAGACAGATAAATATCAACATCATGGTTGAAATACCAAAGCACAGAGCCAATAATTATCGTACAGTTTGTGTGTTGGTGTAATAACACACAGGGACATGAGCACATTGCTAATAGCCACGGAGGGTAGCAAGCTGGTCTCTAAACATATTAAAACGCCTCAGAGGACTTCGTCAGCGCTACATAATCAAGATTTGGTGATGTGAGCTGCTTTGTTAGGACCTGTTGTGAATGTTTCATTGCCTTATTGTGTGTGTAGAAATTAGTGCCAACCTACATAAATTGGCTTAGATAATACACAGATCAACCAAAAGGAGATTGAACTAGTTGAATGAAGCATACAGCAAATCACTGGGAAAAAAGCATATTATGTAGTGACTTTTAATTTGGAAATGAGAATGTAGGGGTATAGCCAGTTTAATTGGGGCTTGTCTGAAAAATGTGCTGGTATCTGTCATCTCAGAACTGAAATGTTTTGATTTGCTAAGGTTTGATTTGCATTCCTGAGGACACAGACACTATCAGGAAGGGATGAGTCTTTGGCTCAAATAAATTATTAAGCTGGCTTTTCCTCATTTTTATTCTCTTTCAAGTTAGTATTGACAAGTTAGATCTTATTATTCTTAGCAACATAAATAAGAAGTATGGGGGCAAAGAGTATGTGAGAAAAAATTTGAAGTTTTTCTTTCTTTTATTATATTTGGAGTTTACAGGAAACTAAGGTGAAAAATATTTTTCATTCAGTTCCTTTGGCCTTTATTATAAAATAGAAATTAATAAAGTAAGAATAATGAATAGTCTGCTGGCTAAAGATTTGAAGGATTTTTGAAACACTGAAGCCATTCTGTAAACATGTTGTAGTTTGAAAGTCATATTTTCTTCAGCCTCTCAGACAAACTTGTATTTTTTATCATATTGGTTTTTAAAGAGATTTTGGGATTTGTATCTCCCTTTAGTTATAGTTCATTGTGTTGGAAACCTCCTGCTTGCCACTCCCAATTCTAACCCTGGGAAAAATTCCTGTTGGTGGTTACTCCCATTGCTTAGGGATATTTTATAAGCATTTTAATCTACTAGTCCAAGAAATCTGCATAAAATATGCATTAATATGCATTATGTTCAGTAAAGAAATTACAGGGCAGGGCCTTAAGTAGATGCCACATGCAAAATTATTTCTTTAGTATTCAAAGCAGTCTCATTTTAGAAGGGGATATGGGGTAAAATTAAAAATATGGGGCTTCCCTGGTGTCGCAGTGGTTAAGAATCTGCCTGCCAATGCAGGGGACATGAGTTCAAGCCCTGGTCCGGGAAGATCCCACATGCCGCGGAGCAGCTAAGCCTGTGCGCCACAACTACTGAGCCTGCGCTCTCGAGCCAGCGCTCCGCAATGAGAGAGGCCACTGCAATGAGAAGCCGGTGCACTGCAGCAAAGAGTAGCCCCCGCTCGCCTCAACGAGAGAAGAGCCTGGGTGCAGCAACAGAGACCCAGTGCAGCCAAAAATAAAAAATAAATAAATTAGTTAAAAAGAAAAAAGGCACATAAAGCTTTAATAAATTAACATATAAACGTATATACGAGTTTCTCTCAAAAGCAACATATAAAAGTCTCTCTATACATACATATATATAGCGTGTATATATATATCAGAGAAGTGATTCCATTCCAAGGTAGATCTAATTATTAGACTGTGCCCTGTAAACTGAATTAAAATTCTCTTCTCCAGAACTTCCACTTAGTTTCTGTTTTCTGATATAATATTCAATGTATCTATGCCTATTTCTTCCCTTTTACTTGGAAGGTTTTCAAATTAAAATATATGAAGACAAACATGTCTCTTCTCAGCCTCTTTTTTCAAGGCCAAATCTCTATTTTCTCAACTCTTTTTCCTATGTCATCATTTCAAGACTTCATATTCTATTCAAGCTCCTTTAAATCACTGCATTTTGACACTGTTTTTGGAATATAGTACTTACTACCTAACACACTACCCAGGTGTGGTCTGGTCAGAGCATTAAAACTATTATTTCCTGACCTCTGAATTTTGTACTCTTGGTTTTTTCATTAATACAGCCTAATGCATGAGATAGTTTTTAGTTGCAAAATCACAGATTACTATGGCCAACTAATCTTTATGTGTTTTGTCATCTGTTTTTAAAACAAAAAATACTGTTAGGCCATATCTTCCTCATTTTATGTGTGGTTAGTTGAGGCTCCAAGAGATGTTTCAAACCCTGTTCTATCATACAACACATTAACTCTCCGCTTTACATACACGTTATCAGAAGAGTTATAATTTGTATTGGTCAAAAATCTCTTCCTTTCCTCCCTTTTAATATTGATACTTTCAAAGAAAGTTTGAGTTCTAAGCTGAACTCTCCCATTTACAAGTTGTGAGGCTGTGGGTAAGAGATTGAGCCTCTGTGAACTTTAATTTTTGCATTTATAAAGCCTGGATAGAACATAGTTGTGAAGGTTAAATGACATAACACATGCACAGCTTTTAGCATGTGCGTATAAAAGGCATTTGATACGTGTACATTTTCTTCCCATTGTTGAGTTTGCACATAGAAGAATCTATATTAATCAACCACCTGCTAGATAACCCCTAAACCCTTATCGTTTTTTGTTTTGTTTTTCTGGCCGCACCATGCGGCATGAGGGTTCCCTGACCAGGGATCGAACCCCTTGCCCCCTACAGTGGAAGGGTGAAGCTATAACCACTAGACCGCCAGGGAATTCCATCCCATATTGTTTTCAAGCCATGTTCTTGGTAAAACCCTGACTAATTTCTGCTAGGCAGACGTTGGAGAGAACTCCGAATAATCTTGAATTTAAAACAATCTATATATATCCCTTTTGCTGTATAATGGAAAATGTATTCATTCTGGGAATCAGGATCGATGTTTCCTGTTCATCTTGCTAAAATTAAGTTGAAATAGACCCTCTGATTTAGACTTAAATTTGTTTTTTTTCATCTCAGGAAATGTTTAGTAAAGGCCTTTATACTTCTCTTCATATTGTTCTTACCTTTATTTATTTAGTTATTATGCATGTCATTAATCTGTATAAACATCACTGCAGAGGCAGTTTTTTCCAAGATAGTTAAAAGTAAGACAATTGAACATATTCTTATATTGGTCAAACTTCATCTATAAGCACAATTTAATTTCAAATAGAGAGATAATTTTGACACAGAATCATTTGGCTTCCTGTTAGAGTCTAATTGGGAAGGAGTATAATGGATACAGGCTCCCTTTTACTTCACAGTTGATTCTTTGGTAGGAATTATCTGCACCTTTTCTGATGCTCAGTAAGTGCTCAATTGAATAACAGAAGTTTTCTTTCATTCCTTTATTCTTTGTTTCTAAGAACTTTTTCCAAAATTAACCTAAAGAGCCTTTAATGTAAAGAAAATCCCATAGACAATCAAATTGATAAATATTGATGAGGCACTATTTTGAGCTAGGTACTTTGCTTGGCTCTGTTTATGATTCAGTGAATTTCAAATCTTGTTGCTGTTAGTGTTGTTGTTTTGCTTTGAAGAAGCCTCCTTGCAGTATAACCTTTAAAAATATAGTCAACCGGTAATAATAATTTTGAATTGAGGGGATATAGAAATAAATTTGGAGTACAGTTAGAAATATACTAATGAAACCACATTGAGTCTTTTACAAACGTTATTTAAGTTACCAGAATAGATGTTCAGGAAAGAACTTGTTGAATGAACATGTTCAAAATAATCACTTTAAGATATATAAACTCCGAAAATGTCTTCCAAAGACGTAGTTTGCTTGATGGTGTAAGGGTTTTGAGAGGCCAAGTGGTATATGAATAACTTAACCGAGAATCTCATGGTTAACTGATTAAACACTGTGAGTTGGAAGAGCTTATTACATCAAAGAAAAGGGTGGAGACTGTTGTTTCCCTCTCATTTATTCGTCCATTTATGAAATATTTATTTGGCACCATTTTAGTGCCAGGCGTTGTACTCTTTAAAAAAAGAAAGAAATGAAATGGGCAGAGAATCTACTGTTCTATAATTGGAGGCACTGGGGGGGAAGTACTTTCTAATTTTTCTATATGGGAGGAAGGGAAACAGTGCTGATAGGATGAAATAAAATATACAGAATTATTTCAGCATTTTTCAGGTAGGAAAAAAAGAAAGTTTTCTAGGTTGAAATACTAATTGGCCTCCTGGAGAGAAGCACCTTGATGCTTAGTTTCCCTGAGGAAGAAATAATTTTGGGGAAAGGGCTTCCAACTTCAGGCTAAGATGACTGAGATGAGGTACAAGAGCATTCAGTCAGAGCTGGTGTGTAAGGAAATGTTTAGAAAATGCTGATAATAATTAATGAATAGTGAATGGTTAGTGAATTTCTATAGCTAACTGTTTACTTTTAAATTTGTTCTCAGATTGATTTTATTTTTATTTATTTATTTATTTATTTTT
This sequence comes from Physeter macrocephalus, assembly GCF_002837175.3. Classification (NCBI taxonomy): domain Eukaryota; kingdom Metazoa; phylum Chordata; class Mammalia; order Artiodactyla; family Physeteridae; genus Physeter; species Physeter macrocephalus. The sequence goes on from NC_041227.1 coordinate 38,610,450, forward strand.
GTGTGTGTGGTATGCGGCCTCTCACTGTTGTGGCCTCTCCCGTTGCGGAGCACAGGCTCCGGACGCGCAGGCTCAGCGGCCATGGCTCACGGGCCCAGCCGCTCTGCGGCATGTGGGATCTTCCCGGACCGGGGCACGAACCCATGTCCCCTGCATCGGCAGGTGGATTCTCAACCACTGCGCCACCAGGGAAGCCCTCAGATTGATTTTAAATAGTATCTTTGCTTAGCAGTCAACATTTTTTTTTAAAGTTAGTAATTTCAGTAAAGTAAGTATTGTTGATTTCAAAAGTATTCAGATACACACACGGGCATATACTTAGCACACTAATAACACAATTTCCACCTACTTTGTTGCCTACCTGGCCTTTCTATTTGGAATGTACTGGGCAGTGGAGAGGAGAAGGCCACAGGTTATCCACTAGTGGATAAGTTACCAAAATTTAACTTTAAAAGGATTGAAAATTAATTGGTATGACTACAAATGAATCCGTACTACTCGAGTACTTGCTTGAGAAGCACAGTAATATTGCTATAAGTTCCAATAGTCCTTTTCAGCAGTAATCTCTCTGCTTTTAAAATCTAATCGGTTTTGAAAAAACATAAGGTTGGTATCACTGTAAATAAATCTGTATGTATAATATAAATATGATCTATAATTAAATCTTAAGCAATGGAATGGAATATACGTCACATTGTGTTTAGGTCACTCTAATTTTATTAGAGGACATCAGGACAGGAAAATAATCAGTACTTCAAAATACTACCGTTTTGAATAAATTCCTATCATATTTAGAAACATTTCAGAATACATGAGTTGTTTTCTGCCTTATGGGTGCATCAAAATATATACAGTGAGTTTTAAATGAGAGTTACTTATTGTTTTAAATAGATTGCAATTTAAGTAAGAACAGTCACTTTGAATCCATTCTTACATTGAGTTTTTGTGACTATAGTGCTGAGTGGCTGTGATGTGAAGCTCATGAGGAGTGGGTTGGAGGGGTAGGTAGGACTTGGAGCAGGCGTTTGTGTGGGGTCTTGGAGATCATTGTGGGCCTTTGTATACTGGGCAGGGCGAGGGAGCACACTGAAGTGGTGTTCGAGGGAAATATTTCTGTTCTATGCCTGAGATATGTTTTGGAGATAGGAGGTGCTAAAGGCTGGGACACCAAATAAGACAGAAAATTTTGGGAGTTCCAGCAAAAATGATTTCCCCTCTGGATCTCATGCGATAGAAGCAGAAATCGTCTTTTTTGCTTTTTTTTTCTCACAGACTGTCCTTCCTCCCCTTCCTCCTAAAAAAAACAATGGTGATATTTTATTTGACCAGTGGACATACAGGAAAATATAATCATACGTTTTCTTCCATTACCATTATGCTTGCTCTTGATATGGTTAGGTAATAGCCATTCTTCTACTCTGGGGATGGCAGTGAATTTCATGGTAAATCTATGGTAATTCTTAAGGTGATTTTTACTGTGATAATAGTAATGAGAACTTTAATAAAAGATTGCAATATACAAATCCCCTCTGTGTTTTATCAGGCAGTTTACTTGCATTTTGATAATTCTGCAAAGATGTTGCTTTTATTTTTGCGGATGAGGTAACTGAGTCTCAGAGAAGCTCAATAACTTTTCCTGAGTTCTCTCAGTTTATAAGAAATGGAGGCCAGATTTGAACTTTAAAGCATTTGACTTTTCATGTTACTCTAATACCTTTTTTTTTCTTAATTAATTAATTTATTTTTGGTTGTGTTGGGTCTTCGTTGCTGCACATGGGCTTTCTCTAGTTGCATCGAGCAGGGGCTACTCTTTGTTGCCGTGCATGGGCTTCTCATTGCGGTGGCTTCTCTTGTTGTGGAGCATGGGCTCTAGGCATGCAGGCTTCGGTAGTTGTGGCATGTGGGCTCAGTAGTTGGGTCTCTAGTTGCATCGAGCAGGGGCTACTCTTTGTTGCCGTGCATGGGCTTCTCATTGCGGTGGCTTCTCTTGTTGTGGAGCATGGGCTCTAGGCATGCAGGCTTCGGTAGTTGTGGCATATGGGCTCAGTAGTTGTGGCTCGCAGGCTCTAGAGCACAAGCTCAGTAGTTGTGGTGCATGGACTTAGTTGCTCTGTGGCATGTGGGATCTTCCGGGACCAGGGATCAAACCCGTGTCCCCTGCATTGGCAGGCGGACTCCTAACCACTGCACCACCAGGGAAGTCCCTCTAATGCCTTTTGATTATAACATATCTTCTCTTTTATAGGATACATATAAAATCATATCCAAAGATCTAAAAGAACGTGTTTTTTTTTCTCTTTCTGAATACACATTTCAAATGAATGATGTAATATGTGACGTTCTTTCCAACACATGGGAGATGTCAGCACTAAGGAGGAAACATTTCTAGATCAGTGTGTCACGTGGGAATCCAACAGGATGGATCTTTGAGAAAATTAAGATGGGCTCTCAGAGAGAAGTTTCTATCCTGTTCCATGGAGCGGTCCTCCAGTGAAAGAGGATTTCACTTTCAATCCTCAATAAAGAACACTAAATTATTATCCTAAAACATATGCTTATTATTGAAAATAGTTCTTTTAATAATGGGAGAATAACCAAATATCTTATGATAACTTTTCTTTTTTCCAATGTCTGTTTAGTACTTTAAATTATCACATACAGAAAAAACATGATCTAAATAAAGTCTTTAAGCATCTGGTTTACTACATGAATGTGTTTTTTAAATTTGGAGAAATTCAGAAAGCAAGAAGTATATAGTCATGGGTCAAAGGGTATGACAATTTAGCCACATGTATAATCATTTTTAAAAAACCAAAGAAACAAAGAGCTACTATAGAAGTTTATGAATTTAACAACTTTTGGAAGTAAATTGTGGTGAATGTGTTTCTTAATAGGAAATTTTGAGACTTTTCCTAAGGTTGAATATACAACAGTGGTTCTAGAATTATGACTGTGAAATGCCTAGTAAAAAGAATATTCTGTGAGCAATGAGTAGAGGGCAGAGGAATGCCAACTACCAGAACTTTGATAAAAACTATATTGACAGTCATCTGGGGAGACTGGGACCAAGTATTTCTCCCCCAGGTGTAAAGGAGCCAAGAAAATTATTCACAAGTTCGAGGATTGACACAGGGGCCTGTAGCCCATTTAGGTCATGGGTTTGAAGAGCTTGTGTACATGAATTGAAGTTTAATATTTTTAGAAAGCTCTAGCAGTTTATAAAAAGTAATAAAACATTTCACCTTTTTTAGCATCTTTGTAGGGAAAAAATAATTAATTCATCTAAAAATAATAATAGTCAATACTAATACCCAATGAATTAACTATTTTAAACATTTCTAAACTATAAACATAAAGTATAAAATCTACATAAGTTAGAGCTCTTTGGGTCCCTCAATAATTTTTAGAAGAATAAAGGAATCCTGCGACCAAAAACTTGGGATATGCTGCTATACAGAAACATTTTTGTAACTGCTCTTTCCAAGGAATTCTCTTCATATTTCCTTTAGATTATAGATTCAGAGGCATCTGGGATAACTTTTAGCTTTTAGAAAACATACTATCTTGACAGCTTTACCTCCTAGATTGAATTTAAGGAGAAATAATGGTCAGCCAATACAATAAAGTCATTCAAAAGAGGGTAAGTGTCATGGTTGCAGGGTAGGCCCAGATTCAAGAGCAGGAGAAGGAGACTCCACTTTTTGATGGGAAGAGTAGCAAGGAACTTGCAGCTGTCTATCCTGTACTATATACCCTTTTCCGACACAATGAGTGCCACGGATTATGGGAGCTTGGCATGTACTGTCATTAGGTATTGTTCTTTACACTGTTGTAACTTCTGCTTTGCAAATTAACAGCATCTTAACTGGATGCTTTTGTTTGAATTATTTGAAATATATTACCAAATGCAAAATATTTAATGCAATGAGAATCAAGAGCGACTTATGGCTTTTTATTATCTGCCCATTGTTGTTGATATTCAGTTACTTAAGAAGTTACTTTCAACGTGATATAAAAAATATAATATAAATAGAATATTAACTGTCTACCCTAGTATCAGTCTGCTATTTCTAAATTATGTATCTCCACTTCCTCCTAATGTTTATTCTGTAAGAGTGCCCTGGTTTTGCCCTTAAGGGTTATCTATCAGCAATAGTTATAAGAAGGTAAACTAGGGCTTCATTTATATAGTTTTTTAATTGTAATCTCCTTTGGAAGAAGGAGATTAAGCCCACAAAACAGTAAATAAAAATGTGTTTCTTAATGTGGAGACAAAAAAAAGAGTGAGAAAAAAATTTTTTTAACTGGCTACAGTTTTCAGTTTGCTTTTCACATGTCCTGAAGTTAAAATGCTGATGAAATGTCTTTCAAGTTTTCTTTTAGTTTCTCTGCAAAAGGTAATATTTTATGCAAGCCCAGGTTAGAAATGCTTACTTGTTATTAAGCATTTATGTAATTTGGGAATTTTGATAGTTATCAAAGCATGCTAAAGGTGTCATTCTTTCAGCTGCCCTTAAAAGCTGCTTCTGGAAATCTGCTTTGAAATTGCTTTCTGAAAGCCTTATCCATGCTGTACAGAAAATTAAGCTTTTTCTCCATTGCAAAATGGCAAAGTGTCTGTAGATTGTTAGTAGGGGTGTTAGGTTGGACAGGCCTGCTGTTACTGACCATGGCTAAGTAATGCACTGTGCTTTCTTAAAAGTGCAGTATCAGGGAAACTAAAGATTGATTGACAGCTCAGCATACTGAAAATCTTCATGTTAAATTTGTTTCAAAATATTTGGTAGAAAGACATTATAAAGCTTGGAACCTAGTGTACAAAATTTCTCCAGAGCATTGCTGTCAACTCTAAGTATTTGCAGTACCAAAGCATAATTGGTCACCATTGCCATTTCAAACAGCAAATTACCTTACTATGGTATAATGTGTGTCCCTCAGAAACCTTCTGGCTATTTTAGTCACATCTGAAAATCCAGGATGTGGATTTTAAGTATTCTTGAGAGGAAGATGTAGACTTATGAGGCATCATTTTAGCTAAAATTTTACTGGCAACTAAACTCTCATTAAGATGAGTTTCTAGATTAGACCTGAGCTAGGGTGTAGCTACCACACCTTATACCTTATTGAGTATAAAGGGGAACAGCCCTTGTGATTCACAGACTGTTCTAAATTGCATAATATTTCCTAGATGCCTGTGGCAATCCCAGTGCATTTCTTCACTTCTGTGGCTGCTTCATATTCCCTTTCCTTCTATTTGGCCTAGCTAAATGATTTCTCTGATCACTTTTGGTTGCTGGTCCATTTTGGAGAGTTCACATTTCAATGAGTCAACTCTGAGTTTCCCTGTAAATAACCTTGTAATGTTTTCATGATGGAATTTGGGCAAGGCCACATCGTAGAATAGAGGCTAGATTCCTCATTTTGACTTTTGTGCTATTCTGCCCTGCTTTAGTGCCTTCCCTCATGCCAATGCCTAAATTATCTTTTATGCACTCATTGCCATTTCTCAGTCCTCAGCTCATCTCCCCGTGATGCCCTGACAAACTACTTTAACCTTAATTCATCTCTCTCTTCTTTGCATTCCTAGTTAGAGGTAATAGCACACAGTTGAGAAATTCTCTCTTCTCTATTCATTTCATTCTTTTATCTTCTCACTCATTCATTCATTCTTTTCTCCAATGAACATTTATCATACTTTTCAATGTAATTTGCAAGGCACTGTTCTTGTTTCTATAGTGGAAATAAAGTTGTGTTCAATCTTTACCCTCAAAATGAGGCACATAAAGAATAAATAGTCATAATACAAATCACTGTGTGTGAAATGGTGCCACTGGAATTCATTTTGATTATTTCCCCCAATAGAATTTCTCCCATAAAAAGAATCACTTTTAGAGTGGTGATCAGGATGAAGACATCATGGAAAATAGGCATTGAGCTGGACATTAAGGGATGGATGGGTAAGGTTTTTCAAGGTGAAAAAGGTGGTACAGGATGGCATTCCTGGTAGAAGGAACTAAGAAAGCACAAGAGTGAGGAAGAATAGCTTGAGTTTGGAGGACTTCAGATTAATTCCAGTTCAGTAAGTATTAAGGAATAATAAGGAAACAATTTTTTTTTTTTTTTTACTGAAAACATGTCAGTATCTCCAGACCCAGAAATCTGCCCTGACTTCTTCTGTACTGTGACCTTTAAATGTCTATTCTGATTTCCCTTTGGACATTGATATATTTATGTTAGTCTCCATCTGGGTCACTATTCTGCTGCAGAAAAATTTGTTCACAATATTTCAAAGATATTTTTACAACAAACTATTATATGCCATCAATTACACTTTTTTATGGGTTGATAGTAAAAATGGTGAAAATGTAAATTCCTAGAAGTCATCAAAAATTAACATATTAAAATGAATGTACTATTTGGGACTCCATAGTAACCAAGGAAGCCCACATTCTCTCTGTTGTAATGTGGACACACCATTTCCCCTGAGGAAAAAAATTACTAAAAAAGAACCTGATTAAGCTACCTTGTAATGTTGACTTATGAGTTAATAAGTGTCATCAGTTGGCTCATAGTACATCCATTAGGAAGATTTTTGATTTGAGCCATGAGAATACCTCTTTAGTGAGAAGTAAAAGACAAAACAAACAAAACTAAATGTAGAGCAAAAAAAAAAAAAAAACCTGAGAACTTTTCTCTCTCCCTTTCTATCCTTCTGTCAATCTCATATTTTACAGGAAGGTAATACCTGTAAAACCTTTTGGTTATGGATGACATTATTGGCCTACCATTAGAACGATGTGTAACTGGAGTGGAGATTGTTTCTGTTGAGACCACTAACAATTATATTTTCTCATTCTTCCTCCTTCCCCACAATGAACAGTGATATTTGTTGATGAGGTTTAGTGGTCCCTGCAGTCTTGTGTCATAGTATGTATCTTTTCGTACAAAGCTGATTCACAATGGAAGGATCTTTGGGTTGATGACCTTGTTATTATCCTGAAACTGATGTTTCAGTTTAATTTGGCAAAAATTAAATGAATCATTTCTTCACTGGCTTGCAAAAAAAATAGGGACAGATACTGCAGCAAAATAAGTGAACAATTCTTTAGAAATGGAATTTTCTACACAGGAACAAAGTTAAAATATTTTCCATGTAGATTCACTAGCATTTGGGGGTTAATACACCATATTTGTAGAACAGGGGTTTGAACCACATAGGGAAAAAAAAACCCTAAGTGATTCCAAGAATTTAAAAATCACTCTTAGTATTATGTTCGTCAAAATTTATGTAATCATTCTGATGTCTTCTATCAATTAATGCCACATACTTATGGGATAAATCCATCTTTTCTATTTTTAGCATCTCTGTGTTTTAGTTTTTCATTATTTTCAGGTACTCTTTACTCCTTATAAAATGTGCTGTTTTACATGATTTTTCTCTATAAAAGTAAACATAAACAAAAGCTACAGTAGTTTTTGGTGTAGTATCTATTCTCATTTTCCTTCTAAGATTCTTGAGTTGATATAAGCCAAAAACCAAGATCCATTATTGGAATGTCCCCCATGCCAGGTTTTTATTAGTAATATGTTGTTTATTTTAATCATCTTTTGAATTATTGACTATTTTATGGTTTCTCATAACAGCAGTTTCTATTTTTTTATATACTTCATAGAATAGATTTCACTTTTCTGCCTCACTCCATTATATGTAATGGCTTAGCTTTGAAATCTTTATTTGATTTAGGGGACATTAATTTGCTTTAACATATTACCATCTAAAATATCTCAGGTTTTGTATGGTCTTGTAAAAACTTCATCTTGAAATTCTCTAAAAGGTGCTTTATTTTTTACTCTCTTTTCAAAATTAAAAAAAAATTCCTCCTGGTATTCTTGTCACATACCAGGATATTAAGCAGATGCTCAGATTGACTCTGCTACATAATATTAAAATACATAAATTCAGGTTTCAAGGCAATTGATAACTTTCACTCCCACAGTATTCTTCCAATATTTTACTCCTGCTCCATGACATTTTTACCTAAGGCTTCTAGCAGCTGTTTCGCTGCTTAACCTCTAGCTAATTGTTTCTTTTCTCCTCAGCCTGACTCCACAGAGTGATGGATCTATTTTTCGTAGGCTTGCCTGCAATTCTTAACTGAACCCCTAGAGTACTGTGTCCTATCTTATTCTTTTCAATTCTTCCCCAGTGAGGCATGACCAAGGGATTGTTGTATCCTTGAGAGGCAAATTCTTGGAATGGAGTGGCAGATGGATATACAAGAATCACCAGTGCAGTGCTAATGGAAATTCAACTCCAATTCGATTTTAAAGTTGGTTGCTTCCAAAACGTCTAGAAGTAATATGAATAGAATTGTTTGCCCTGTTGGGATTTTATTCCTTGCTGCTAAGCTTCTAGGCAAGGTGATGATGGTATTGGAGGAGTCCAGGATTAGGAAATGATGATGATTATAATGTTGATGATGATGATGACCATGGCAACTAACATTTAGCGGACACATTATATATTAGGGACTGAGTTAGGCCTTTTATGCAGTATGATGAGCATCTGTTGTTTGCCTTCATTGTCAGTGTATTAGCTTTCTATTACTGCATAACAAATTACCATAAGCTTAGTGGCTTAATACAACACACATTTATTATCTTAGTTTCTGTGCATGAGGAGTCCAGGTACAGCTTAGCTGAGCTTTCTGCTTAAAGTCATACAAGACAACAATAAACGTTTCGGGTCAGGACTGGATTCTCATCTAGAGGCTCAACCAGGAAAGGATCGATTTCCTCGCTCTTGTGGTTGTTGGACTGAGAGCTTTACTTTTTGCTGGCTGTTGGCCAGAGGCCACCCTCAGCTCCTAGAGGCCACCCTCAGTTCCTTGCCATGTGGAACGACATGGCCACCCACTTTCTCACAGCCATCCCTGGGAGAGAGAAAAACTCCTGCAAGACAAATGCTAAATCTTATGTAATGTAATCCTATACATTAGTCATCTATATCTCATCATCTTTTCCATACTGTATTGCTTAGAAGCAAGTCACGGGTCCTGCCCATACTCGAGAGGAGAGCATTTCACAAGGATGTGAACATAAGGTGGTAGGAATCATGGGAGCCACTTAGGAGTCAGTGCACTACTGGCAGGGGTTGCTGTTTATCCCCCAACATCTATTCTTTCTTTTTCTCCCCTAAGAAATAGAAATCACCTCATTGTTAAATGAATACGTGGTCATCTGGAATAAAGATTTTATTCCTTAGATTCCCTTGTAGTTAGGTATGGCCCTGTGACGAAGTAAAGCAGAGCAGCAAGATAAAAGACTTTGGAACTTTGAGGATTTTGTGAAGTCACCTGTCAGCCTTTGAAGATTCTCTACTCCTGACTTTTTTAATGTGAGACGAAAATAAGCTTTTATTTTGTTTAAACCATTGTTATTTTTGGCTGTCCCTTGCAGCTGAACCTACTCTTAACTGATGTTCTTTTCTATCATCTATTCTCCCTTTTTCTCTTTCCAACAGCTCTGCATTTCCATTTTGTGGTCAATGTTGTTTTTTTTTTCCCAAGAAATTTGAAATTACCCTTAGGTCCAAGTTAAGCTAATCAGCACATTCTGTCTCCTGCTTACAGGGCTGGGACTGTGACCTATGTCACTCTAATCAGAGTTCATCTGAAAATTTTTGCTGAGAAATTATGGCAAAACCTGAATATGGCAATAATTCTTAAGGAAAAACAGACTTTGCCTGACTCTTGAGACTGTTGTTGCTTGACAGAGTTGGTTCTGGGGGCATATAAGCAAACTGAACTACTTCATAATAATGGCTGATATTTAGGGAATGGTCTAGAGGAAGCTTTTACCAGAGGTTAGAAATAGCACAGAAAGGAAGACTCTGAGAGAACTGCTCTGACTCCCTGACTGCAGCAGGATTAGTCATGACTGACTCAAGTGGAATTGGGGGTTCCTATTCAGTATGGATCTCAGAGATACTTGTGTGAATGGTGAGAATTGATGTCCCTGTGCCTGTGGGTTGATGCAGATGTCACAGAGCGTTGGGATGCTAAAGTGATTCATCCTTCCTAACCTGTGTATCAGTCTCCATACCAATAGTCTTCATTTTGGGGAAAAGTGGTACTGAATTTATTATAGGATTTTTAGAAAATAACCAAAGTAACTATTGCTCACTGTAGTAAGGCGAACTATACAGAGGTGTGGCCTCCTGTGTTTAAAACAGATGCTTCTCTCTTGGGGAGTCTTCTGCTTTCAGTCTCCCTTTCACTTACTGCTTTTAGCCTTACATTGATCAAGTGTTCATTTTTAAAAAATTATCTGATTCACTACTTTTCATAGCCTTTATTTCAGTAATTACAAGGTTTTAAAGTATTTTTGGCCTAACAAAGAATAAGTTATTAAATCCAAAGCAGATAAAATTGCCCAGCACTTTGGAGACAATGGAAGTAAGGATTCATTAGTCTTTCCCTAGTAGGAACTTAACAGCTAAGTTAGGGGATGAAAGACTTTAAATAAGTGAATAAGAAGGTGCTAATCATGTATTTAATCAGTTTTCAGTTGGACAGTTACCACCACAACTGTGCATGTAGAAAAAGGGAAGTCAAAGATCTGGAATAGTGCCAGAAGTTTTTTAAAGACAAGCTAGGCCTAGAACTGGACAGGGGAGGACAGAGAGACTTGGGGCTGTCCTGAGAATCCTTGGCATGAAACAGAGAAACTGTCCCCAGACCTTGCTGAGCTTTCCTTCATCCCACCTCAGATCTTATGGGACAGAATTTCAGGAGTGAGGCCTGGGTAGCTGTATTTTTAACAAGCTGTTTAGATAATTCTTTCTGAAAACTGGCATTTATTTAGGAATTTCTGAAAAGCAGAAAGTGTGCCTTATTATTATCACAGCTGCTTGGGAATTAATTTGGGAACACACTTCATGACTGAAGAACTTTCAAAAAATCAAAGGTCATATTCATAGTCGATTGGTATATTAGTTATATTCATTAAAATCATGTATTTGTACATGACTTGCTGTTCTCTTAATCCTTCCTAAAATTTTTAAGTCATTAATTTGTACAAGTTTTATCAAAAAGGAAAGAAGAGTCCACAGAAGTAACCTTTCCTCACTTCATTCATTAATTCATTTCTTTGAAGCACACTGGATAAGGCTGGAGGCAAGAAATTTAGAGCAGAGCATTTGTCCAGCCCTAGGGGATTTTAGGGAGATGATATGAATTAAATACAAATAAATATAATGCATAAAAAAAGTTGCAGGGGAGGGAGTGATTACTTTATTTATTTAAAATATTTATTTATTTATTTATTTATTTAGGCTGTGCCAGGTTTTAGCTGTGGCACATGGAATTTTTGTTGCGGCATGCAGGATCTTTAGTTGCAGCATGCGGACTCTTAGCTGCAACATGCATGTGGGATCTAGTTCCTCGACCAGGGATCGAGCCTGGGCCTCCTGCATTGGGAGTGGGAAGTCTTACCCACTGAACTACCAGGGAAGTCCTGGAGTGATTACTTTTAGCCTTGGGAATTTGGAAATCTTTTGTGGGGCATTTTGAGCTTGAAATTTGTACTTAATATGTAGGTAAGATATGAACATTTTGTTAAAAGATGTTCCAGACAGATGATCCAACATGAACAAATACATCTGGGTTTTTATTTTCAAATAAAATTTGAAAATGCACCTTTTAAAAAGTATGTATATATATGCATATACACACACACACATTTTTGAAATGTGATTCTGCTTGATTTTGATAGAATGACCATTAAATACACATTTTGAAAAAGAATGTGTGGCTTCCAAATGGAGAAAGGCTTGCCCTTTGTTTTACATCTAGCGCAATACATGTTGAATGAGTCATATGAGTTTTGCAAAATTGCTAAGTATATATTAAGTATATATATGATATATATTTACCATAAAAAGGGGAAAACTTAGGATCATATAAGTAAAATCAGCATGTTGAAAATCCTGAAGGACAGAAGGTAAGTAGCACAACTGAGCTGCTACCTGTACCTCCACACCCATCCACACCTTGTCAACTTACCACACATAAGTACTGAATAAATACTGCATTATTTCTGCAAAAAGATCAGATACCATTTAACACCCTGAATAAAATCTGTCTCTCAAATTTTGGGGATGTACTTTTAATGCTTGTCTAAGCATTATTTTATTTACTTTCTCCTTACCTATTGTCTTACATGTCTTAGGTTGGGTTCCTAGGAACCTGACCCTGAGATGGGAATTTTTATGCAAGTGGTTTATTGAAATAGTGCTATCGAGAGAATCCTGTAAGAGAATGAGGGTAGTAAGATAGGACCCGGGGACAGCTAGGCTGAGATGTAGTTTTTACCTGAAGTGTACTCGTGATCTGAGCCTACTGGAACTCTGAAGCAGGTATAGCATCTTGGAGGCAAAGGGACTTAGTCCTTGTATTCCTCTCTTTCTTATTCATTCAGTGTAAAGCTATCCTTGGAGGGATGGCTTAACTTCCCAGAGGCAGTTCACAGAGGCTGGGGACATTTCTCAGAAGAAGAGTGCTTTTGTTAGCAGCCATTACCTACAATAAGTTGGAGAAGGGTACAGATAAAGGGCACTAGTTTTTTTGTTGTTGTTTTTTTTTTTTTTTGGCTGTGTTTGGTCTTTGTTGCTGCACGCGGGCTTTTCTCTAATTGTGGCAAGTGGGGACTACTCTTCGTTGTGGTGCGTGGGCTTCTCATTGCGCTGGCTTCTCTTGTTGCGGAGCATGGGCTCTAGGCGCGCAGGCTTCAGTAGTTGTGGCGCGTGGGCTTCAGTAGTTGTGGCATGCGGGCTTCAGTAGTTGTGGCTCGTGGGCTCTAGAGTGCAGGCTCAGTAGGTGTGGCGCACGGCCTTAGTTGCTCCTCTGCATGTGGGATCTTCCCGGACCAGGGCTTGAACCCGTGTCCCCTGCATTGGCAGGTGGATTCTTAACCATGGCACCACCAGGGAAGTCCCAAAGGGCAGTAGTTTTTAACTGGGGTCAGTTTTTTGTCCCTGAGAGATGAGAGACATTTGGCAATGTTTGGAAATAATTTTGATTGTCACGGCTCAGATAGAGAGGTAGTAGTGGTGTTGCTACTGGCATCTAGTGGGTAGAAGTCAGGGATGTTCCTAAACATCCTACAATGCACAGGACATGCCCTTTACCACAAAGAATTATCCAGTCCAAAATGTCAGTAGCGCCAGGCTTGAGAAACCCTATGCAAAGGGAATCTGAGCAGAACATCAGCAGTGACTACTACACCTTCCTTTCCATATATGCTCTTCTGTGTAAACTGCAATAGTAGGAACCATTCTTACTTGGACCATATCAAGTAAAAAAAAAATCAAAACCCTCATCCATCCATCCATCCATCCATCCATCCATACATTTACTTATTCATGCATGCATTTATTCAGTAGGTTGATTCATCAAGTAATTATTGAACACCTATTATGATCGGGTACTGGGCCAGGTAGTGGGGATATAGGGATAAGTACAACATGGCCTCTGCTGTCAGGAAGCTCAGAAAACAAGAAGTGGGAGGTATCACATTCTAGTGGCTTTGTCAAATGTAAAAGAGAGAATACACATTAACACAGGTTGCATGTCCTAACCAAAACATAAATATTTCAATCATTTACCCAATACATATTATTTATTATTAATTATCTACTATATAACAGGAGCTATTCTAGGCACTGGAGATACAGCAGTGAACAATATGGAGAAAATACTTTGCCATCAATGTCTATAATCCAGTGGTAAGAATAGCTCATAAACATTCAAACAAACAAATATATAAATAATAAAATTTTAGATAGAGATAAGTGCTATTAAGAACCCAGAAGAAACAAGTGGGATGGAGGGCTGTGGTAGGAGTTGTGGGCACCATATTTTAGTAAAGGTGATCAGAGAACACACCTTTGAAGAGATGACCATTCAGGTGAAACCTTATTGGTGAGAGGGAGTCAGCCATGTGAAGTTCTGGGGAAAGAGGAAGGTCTATTTCAGGAAGAGGAAGATGCTTGGTCTCGTTGAAGAACCAAAAGACCAGTGTAGCTGCATCAGAGGGCATAAGTGGGGGTAAGGAATGACTTCAGAGAGGAGAGGGGCCAGATGATGCAGGGTCCCCTAGACCAGTAAAAGAGTTTGGATTTTAATCTAATTACAATGGAAATCCATTGGAGGTTTTTAAAGCAGAATGGTGGCATGATGTGAATTATTTTTTGAGGTGATTTTTTTGGGAGACGTTTGATGGTCCAGCAAGGAGTTTCCTGCAGTAATTCAGTGAAGGATAATGATCACCAAGAGGGACATTGTGTGCCCACCTGCAGTGTCTCCCAACTTGTTTTTCCCTTTTAGTGTCTCCCAACTTGTTTTTCCCTTTTATCTTATACCTTCACTTTACTGGGTAAAACATCTACCACCAAAGAATGTGGAAATATTGAAATATATTTAACATGTCACTTTTTCTAACAACACTGCACTATTTCTGAAGAAGTGAATGGATATTATGTTTGAGCTTTAAAGAGCAGTGACGCATTCCTTTTGCTGTGTCCCAAAGGTGGATACATTTTTAGAAAGAGGAAACCCTTCAGATTAGTGAGTTAAGACATTAGCTACCTAAAATTTATTTGGCATCTCTTCCTAACCAAATCAAATCACTTTCAACTTTTAAAATATATATAGTTCTTTACTTTGCATGATAAAGCAGCATAGGATGAACAATCAGTGATTGAATAATTTCTTTCCTCTGTGTGTGTAGCACAGTGACTAGAGGATTGAATTTCTCTTAAGATATAAATAAAAGGACTGCTAGATGAAGAGTTTCTAGGATGATTTTTGAGAACAGCTTGCAACCCAGGGTTTACAGCCTAATTACAGTCTTCTCACAGACCTTTGGTGAGAAGCAAGCGTCAGTGTAGGCTTGCCTTGACTTTGAATGACACTATTTTGTCATTCTCGCTAAATGTTTATTCTGGTGTTCCCGGAAAACAGCATATAAAATGCATTCTTTTATGTGTTGGTAGCTAATAAGATTTCTGATACATTAATAGGAATCTTGACAAAAGCCCAAAGGAGCTGGAATATTTTATGGAGATATTTTGTAGACAAGTAGTTTATTTAAAAATTAGCTAATACATCATATATATGAAATCTATATCATATACAATTTAAATATATTTAATATATTAAAATATGTAAAGTATATTTTATATGAATATAAGGTATAGTGGCAACCAGCATTATTTCACTAATAAAGAGTGGGCATTCTTTTGGTAGAATCTTCCCTTTTGAGACATATTTTCAAGGCTTATATTTTATAAATTTGGCTAAAGACGGAGCTCTTTTAAGTTGATTTTTTAAATGACATGAATGTTTAGCAAGATTTGTAATTGCTCTAAATGTCTATTTATAAATGAAAATGAGTAAGCAAGTTTCCTTTTTTAGTATAACCCTGGCAATTTATTACTGTCTCATCTAATTATAAACCCAGTAGTAGCTGTTTCTGACCCATAATTACTTTATAGTGCTGAGATTTATTTAAATGCGTGATATGACAGAACTGTCTTTGGTCAGAGAAATAGGGGTTGTGTTGTAATTTATATCCATGTCACATTGTAGTAGTTCGGCTAGTTGTTAGTCTGCATAGCTTCCTAAACTCCTTTTTTTTTTTTTTGTGAGTATGCTGGTACAGTTGACTATATCTGTGTGATTGCCTTTATTATCTAAATGCCTTCCATTTTGTAGTCCTAATTTACAAATAGGGAAAGTATCATGCCCTAATTTTTAAAATAAAAACCTGAAGGAGCATATCAGAAAAAAAAATAACATGTTGAAAACCCTTTCTTTCCGTTAAGTGGTCAAGAGGCAATTTAAGATTTGTATGTCGATTTCTGCTTTTCCAAGTCAGGTGATATCAGGTGTGCTTTAAAATGGTCATAATTGTCCTATAGGTTATCCAGATGTATTTTGTCAGAGCTGTAACTTGACCGGACTTTTTGAACATGTTTCTTCCTCCTACCGACATGCTATTGGATGATAAAGTTTTATTGCACATGTTACTGTCTCCTAGATCATTAGCTTCCAGTATTCAGGAATTGTAAAAACTCATTAGTATGCTGGGCTCTGGTGCCAGGTCAGACAGAATTTTGAGGTCCTATTCTTGACCTGTCAGTTACTCAGACTGATGGTACCTGTACAGCAATAGAATAGTTTTATAATCCATCCTGATTTAACCTGATGGAATCATCTATCTATATGGAAACCTAGCTAGATGGACATGGAAATAAATATGGATTTTCCTACCCTATAGCTGGAACCATGCTCATCAATGTGACTCGTAGTTACAGTGACAGCAGTTTCTAGAACTGTTTTGCAACCCTGCCTGTAGACTGTGACTCAGAGTTTGAACAAATTCTCATATTTATAAGCATGTTATAAATAATACCTAGGGTGCAACCACCTTGGAAAAACTTGGTATCATCTACTAAATTTGAAGTTATGTATATCTAGAGACTCAGCAATTCTATTCCCACATGTATACCCAGCATATTTATGCATGCTTCTGTGCACTTAGAGACATGTACAAGAAGTTCTTAGCTGCGTTATTCACAATAGTGCAAAACTCAAAACAACCCATATGTCCATCAGCAGTAAAATGGATTAGTATATTTTGGTAGATTTGTATAATGTAACAGTATATTCTGGTAAAGATGAAGAAATTACATGTATAAATAACAAAGATGAATCACACAAATATAATGTTTGCTTGAAAGAAGTCAGACATAAATACATGGTAGGTGATTCCATTTTTGTAAAGTTCAAAAACAGGCAAAACTGAACCAAAGTATGAAGAGGTACAAATGTAGATAAACTATTAAGCAAAACAAGGAAATGATAACCATAAAGTAATGATAGGAATAACTTTTAGGCAAGGGTTATGATTATGAAGAAGCAAGTGCAGAACATCCAGCAGGCCGACAGTGTTCTTTTTCTTCACCTGGATGGTGGTGTAAACGTATTCACTTTACGATCATCCATTAAGCTGCTCGATTATGTTTTATGCACAGAAAATGTGATTAGTATTTCACAATTAAAAAAAAACCCTGAATAAACTACTTAACCCTGAGACTGTTCTGAGTATTAATATTTGTAAAGTACCTTGTAGAGTAGATGGATAACGTTATTTGCAGAAACCTCTGAACAGAAAGCAGAGGCACCTGACCCAAGATTTAATTTTTTTGCACAGACTTGCTTTCGATATATACAGAGAGGTGTTGATTAATAGAGATTCTCATATTATCAGTCCTACATTTCATATTCTGTCTGTGTTAGACTCCCAAATTTATTCAAAGAAATTCAAAAGAATAATGTAGGATTATAATACACGCAGGTGCAATGTGTCATATCTGAATCATGCCTTGGAGCTGCCAGTGCAGCTTCTCTAGCACCTTCACACATAGGTTGTTTGTTTTTTTTACCTATTTTAAAGTTTTCCCAAATCATAAAAATGAGATTGCTAGTAGTTTGAGAGAAACTTATCCACAGCTTTTACAGGGAAGAAATTGATTTCACATGGAAGTAAAACATAAATTTACTAATGATAACAGCTAACGTTTGTTATAATGTCTCTATTTGAGAGCTTATGTGTACCACACAGTCTGTTATGTGTTCATGCTTGCATTATCGCATGTGCATCTCATAACTACTCCCTGAGGTTGCATGCTAATATTATTCTCATTCTAGAGGTAAGGAAACTGAGATTCAGATTGGGGGTTGAAAATCGGTCTAAGTCCAAAGCCCATGCTTTTTACTGCTTGAATGTATACCTCATAGTGGATTCATTTAGTTCAAGAGTGCAAAACAAATCAAACATTCTTTTATTTTTTAATGGTACATTTAATTCAAATGGAAAATTTAAAGAGTTGATAGGCTCTTCATTCCTGTCCCACTGATGTTCTTTATGCATCTTTGAGGCCTCCTTGGCCAAGTGCTTATGTTTTTAAGTAAAATTCAAAGCAAAGATGGTCAAACTACATATCTCAAGGACTGGTTCAGTTTCAGACTACATTTCTGGACTTATGTCTGAGACTCAGCTGGACCAGTTTCAGAGCCCCTCTTATGTTTTCCATATCCAATTTCTGTCTTACCTATAAGCGGTCATTAAATAAAAGACCCTGGTGTAATGCAGGAGTAATGGGACAGAGGTAAGAAATAGGTGAAGGTTTGTAGTATGCCACCATGTTGCACAGGCTTTTATTTGAAAAATGTATCCATTGTTAGGATGTCTAATTTTGCCTAAAGAAATGAGATGACTATAAGGAAAAGCTTTGGCAATTTTCTTAATAGCTAAGATTTACTAAGCACTTAATATGTTTCAGGCACTGTTGCAAAGACTTTACAAATCTGACGATGTATGTTTTCTTATTCTCCCCATTTACAGAAGGGAAATAGAGGCACAAAGAAGTTAGCTAACTTGTCCAAGATCACACACTTAGTAAGTGGTAGGTTGAGGATTTGAATTGAGGAAGGCTAATTTTAGAACTCACATATGAACCACTGTATGACACTGCCTCTTCTTGAGTTGAACAGAGATTTGGATGTGAACATACTCTATATTAAGAAGAAAATGAAAGGACATCAAGTATTGTGGCATATTGCATCTTTTGATTTATTTTAAGTGGAACTATCTGCAGAGGAAGAAAGGCATTTATGGTTTGATTGCCTTATAGTCCATAAGACAGTAAATCTCCTGGTGTAGGTTTATCACACTGCCAAGCATTTGTGAACTCTTTTCATTTTCATGAACCCCGTAGTGAGTAGAGATCAAGTACCAAAGAAATGTTCTTTTGGATTTCCTTAAAGTAACGTTATGAAATGAATGGTGACGAGTTGTATTGGTCCCTTGTCATTCCTTGCTCAAAAAAATGACCTCTGTATCTATTGATTCCAACTTCTCTTTTAAAAACAGGATGTTTTTATTTTACCAAAGATTCAAAATGGAAAAGTTACATTGTTTTCCCCTTAAATCATTATACATATATTTTATTTACTAAGATATTTTGGGATTTATTTATCTAACATGTTTTCATCTTTTGAAATAGATATGGCGTTTAATGTATACAACATTGGTTTCTGGAACTCAATTTGTATTGATTTACAAAGTATGAATTTTATTTTAATTCAGATCTTCTGTGGGTAACTGTCATGAAATCTGTGCGTTCTTTTAACTTCTTTTCTTTTTCTTTTTTATAAATTTATTTATCTTATTTTATTTTTGGCTGCGTTGTGTCTTTGTTGCTGCGCACAGGCTTTCTCTAGTTGTGGAGAGCGGGGGCTACTTTTCGTTGCAGTGCGCGGGCTTCTCATTGCGGTGGCATCTCTTTTTGCAGAGCACGGCCTCTAGGCACGCGGGCTTCAGTAGTTGTGACTCGTGGGCTCTAGAGCGCAGGCTCAGTAGTTGTGGCACACGGGCTTAGTAGCTCCATGGCATGTGGGATCTTCCCGGACCAGGGCTCAAACCCATGTCACCTGTATTGGCAGGCAGATTCTTAATCACTGTGCCACCACAGAAGTCCCATTAACTTCTTCTTTTTAAATTAAGTCTTTTTCTTGTAACAGTGTAGAAAATCAGATTCTTTACCTATATTTCTTTGGATAGATGGAAGAACTATGTGTAGAAAGTATATTAGTTTTCTATTACTTTGTAATTACTGAACATTTAGTAGCTTAAAACAACACACATTTATTATCTTAAAGTTCTGTAAATCAGAAGTCTTTCAGGCTTGACTGGGTTCTCTGCTCAGAGTATCAGAAGGTTAAAATCACAGCATCAGTCTGCTGGGCTTTTATCTGGAGATTCAGGGGAAAGAAATTTGCTTCCAGAATCATTCAGATTGTTGGCAGAATTCAGTTCCGTGTGGTTGTTGTACTGAGGTTCCTGTTTTCTTGCTGATTGTCAACAAGGAGCCATTTTGAGCTCTTTGTGGCCGCTCCATTTTCAAGGCCAGCAATGATACATTATATCCTTCTCTGGCTTGTAAGCTTTCTGATGTCACTTCCACCCACATTCAAAGTGGTGGGTTATTATATAAGAGTGAAAGTCAGTGGAGACCATTCTTAGAATTCTGCCTACCATAGAGAGATAGCAAAGTATTTATGATTTTGGTATTGCCTTGAGATTTGATACTGATAGAGTACTTGAAATAGGCAACTTGCTTTACCTGAGTGTTTTAATATCCTTCCATCTATTGATTTCTTAAAAGGAACATGTTGTTTTGTATAAGTTTTTTAAAATTTATTATTCCCTTTCCATATATTAGAATCCAGACTTGGAAATCATCTCAAAATTGGTGAAAAGTGTTTATTTCTCCTGCGTTCACTGAAATATTGTTAAACATTTAGTAAAGGAGGTGGTAAGTAGCCTAACTCTGATTCCAAACTTCCTTCCTCTGATATGTCAGTGGAGAGTTAGAGCCACTTACTGTGGCTTTAATTTATGGTAAAGGCAGAACATGTTGTGAGTGAATTGAATTTCACAGAGAACTTATCTTTTCAGTTTTCTTGATTTAGAGAACATAGCTTTGCTGTGGGACATTTTTACAATGCAACCTATCTATTTTTATGCCTACCTCAAATCTTATCCCACCAGCCATTTCCCAGTAGAAATGCCCCAGTCCTCAAGAAAGAAGCAAGTACAGAGGGATGAATTAATCTTTTTCCTTGCCTGACTCTGACTACAGAGAGACCTTGCAGGTTTCCACATGCACCAGAGAGCTTACTTTCCCAAGGTGGGTGGTCACATCCACAGTGGTCATACCTCTCATATCCTCTCTGGAAAGCCACAGTGCTGATCAATGTCCAGAAGAAAAGAAAAGTTGTCCTCAAGGTATAAGACCTCACAGTTACCTCAGCTCATCTTTGCTCTATTTGACTTTCATTCATTGAAAAGACAGATTGTGAACAGAATATACATCCTGCATGTACTTTCTAATCTCTGAATCTCTCACCTCCTGACGCCACCATTTGAGGATTCAGCAGACCCCTGTTTCTTTTATAACTGGTGCTTAATATTCATCAAACTTGTTTCTTTTTTAAAATTTATAGCCTTTTCAGTTCAGTATAGTCTCAGATATTTTTTTAATGAGTCAAACATCCCAGTTCATTTAAAGACATTTCAGCAGAACAAAATTTTCCATTAGAGTCAATACAGGGGCTCATTCATAAAGTACATTGGGGGTCCTTCTAATGAAGGATAGGGGTCAGCTATGTCACGGTCCCTTCTATGATTCTTTTGTATGAATTCAAAATCTACATTGATGCCCCTTGAAATACCATGACTTCTTGGCTTTATAACTCCAGTCTTTTGTCATTTATCAGAATCACTATATTTTGAGATTCTTCATTGTTCTGCACTACTCTTTTTTATTGAGGTAACATTGGTTTGTAACATTATGTTTTATGTGTACAACATTATATTTTGACTTCTATATACACTATAGCGTACTCACCACCAAAAGTTTAGTTTCTATCCATCACCATACAGTTGACCCCCTTAACCCATTTTGCCCTCCCCCACATCCCTTTTCCTCTAGTAAACACTATTCTCTGTATCTATGTGTTTGTTTTTTAAAAATATAACATATATGAGTGAAATCATATGGTATTTGTCTTTGTCTGACTTATTTCACTTAGCATAATGCCCTTGAGATCCATCCATGTTGTTGCAAATGACAAGATTTAATCACTTTTTGTGGCTGAGCAGTATTCCATTGTATGTATATATCACATCTTTATCCATTCATTTGCTGATGGGTACTTACATTGATTCCATAACTTGGCTATTGTAAACAATGCTGTGGTGGATATGGGGTGCACATATCTTTTCCAGTTAGGGTTTCCATATTCTTTAGACAGATACCCGGAAGTGGATATCTGGATCACGTGGTAGTTCTATTCTTAATGTTTTGAGGAGTTTCCATACTATTTCCCATAGTGGCTGCACCAATAACCATTCCCACCAATAGTGCTTGAGTGTTCCCTTTTCTCCACATCCTCTCCAATACTTGTTATTTCTTGCCTTTTTGATAGTGGCCATTCTAACGGGCATGTGATGATATCTCATTGCAGTTTTGATTTGTATTTTCCTAATAATTAGTGATGTTGAACATTTTTTTTCATGAGCCTATTGGTCATCTGTATGTCTTCTTTGGAAAAATATTTATTCAGATCCTCTTCCGATTTTTTAAATTGGGTTGTTTGGATTCTTTTTGTTTTTGGGTCCTATGAGTTCTTTATATATGTTGGATATTAACCTCTTATCAGGTATATGATCTGCAAATATCTTCTCCCATTCAGTAGGTTGTCTTTCCACTTGGTTTATGGTTTCCTTTGTGTGCAGAATCTTTTAAGTTTTATATAGTCCCATTTATTTGTTTTTGCTTTTGTTTCCCTTGCCTGAAAAGACATATCTAGAGAGATACTGCTAAGACCAATGTAGAAGAGCTTACTACCCATGTTTTCTTCTAGGAATTTTATGGTTTCAAGTTTTACATTTAAATCTCTATTCCATTTTGAGTTTATTTTTGTATGTGGTATAAGAAAGTGATCCAGTTTCATTCTTTTGCACATAGCTGTCCAGTTTTCCCAACACCATTTATTGAACAGACTGTCTTTTCCTTATTGTATATTCTTGGCTCCAGTGTCATAATTTAAGTCATCATATGAACATGGGTTCATTTCTGAGGTCTTTATTCTGTTCCATTTATCTATTTGTCTGTTTTTGAGCCACTTACATACCGTTTTGATTACTATAGCTTTATACTACAGTTTGAAATCAGGGAGTGTGATATCTCCAGCCTTGTTATTTTTTCTTAGGATTGCTTTGGCTATTTAGGGTTTTTCTGTGGTTCTATATGAATTTTAGGATTTTTTGTTCTATTTCTGTGAAAACTGTCATTGGGATTTTGATAGGGACTGCATTGAATCTGTAGATTGATTTAGGTAATATGAACATTTAAAAAATGCCTAGTCCTTGGGCATGGAATATCTTTCTATGTTTTTGTGTCTTCTTCAGTTTCTTTCAACAATGTCTTATAGTTTTCAGTGTACAGGTCTCTTACCTCCTGGTTAAATTTATTCCCAGGTATTTTACTTTTTTTGTTGTAATTGTAAATGGGGTTATTTTCTTAATTTCTCTTTCTGCTAGTTTGTTGTTATTTTATTGAAATGCAACAGATTTTTGTAAACTACAATTTTACTGTATTTGTTTACTATTTCTGATAGTTTTTGGGTAGAGTCGTTAGGGTTTTTAATATATAAAATGTCATCTGCAAACCGTTACACTTTTACTTTTTCTTTTCCAATTTGTATTCCTTTTATTTCTTTATTATTATTATTATTTTGCATAATTGCTCTGTCTAGGACTTCTAATACTGTGTTGAATAAGAGTGGAGGGAGTGGGCATCCTTGTCCTGTTCCTGATCTTATTAGTACATCTTTCAGTTTTTCACCATTGAGTGTGATGTTAGCCTGGGTTTGTCATATGTGGCCTTTATGATGTTGAGGTACATTCCTTCTATACTGATTGATGTTGTTCAAATGAATGTTGAATCTTTTCAAATGTTTTTTTCTTTATCTATTGAAATGATCCTATGATTTTTATCCTTCATTTTGTTAATGTGATGTATCACATTGATTGATTTGTACATGTTGAATCATGCTTGCTTCCCTGGAATAAATCCCACTTGATCATTGTGTATGATCCTTTTAATGTTTGTTGAATTCTGTTTGCTAATATTTTCTTGAGGATTTTTACACCTGTGTTCATCAAAGATATTGGCTTATAGTTTTCTTTTTTTGTGTTGTTCTTGTCTGGTTTTGGTATCAGAGTAATATTGGCCTTATAAAATGAGTTAGGAAGCATTTCTTCCTCTTCAGTTTTTTGGAAGAATTTGAGAAGGATAGGTATTAACTCTTCTTTGAATGTTCGGTAGAATTCAGCAGTGAAGCTGTGTGGTCCTGAACTTTTGGTTTTTGGTTACTGTTTCAATCTCTTTACTAGTGATTGGTCTTTTCATGTTTTTTATTTCTTCCTGATTTAGTCTTGGAAAGTTATATGATTGTAAGAATTTATCCATTTCTTCTGGGTTGTCCAATTTGTTGTCATATAGCTGTTCATAAGTCTCTTATAATCCTTTGAATTTCTGTGATGTCTGTTATAACTTCTCTTTGGTTTCTGATTTTATTTGAGCTTTTGCTCTTTATTTCTTAGTGAGTCTGACTAAAAGTTTTCAATTTGTTTGTCTTTTCAAAGAACCAACCCTTAATTTCACTAATCTTTTCTATTATCTTTTATAGTCTCTATTTCATTTAATTCCACTCTGATTTTTATTATTTTCTTCCTTCTACTGACTTTGGGCTTTGTCTTTCTTTTGCTAGTTCCTTTAGGTGTAAGGTCAGATTGTTTATTTGAGATTTTTTTGTTTCTTGAGGTAGGTCTATATTGCTGTAAATTTTCCTCTTAGTACCACTCTTGCTGCATCCCATAGAATTTAGTATGTCATATTTTCATTTTCATATGTCTTAGGTATTTTTTTATTTCTCCTTTGATTTCTTCATGGACCCAGTAGTTGATCAGTAGCATGTTGTTTAGTCTCCAAATTTTGTGATTTTTTTTCCAGCTAGCTTCTTGTGGTTGATTTCTAGTTTCATACCATTGTGGCCAGAAAATATTCTTGATATGATTTCAATTTTCTTAAATTTATTGAGACTTGTTTTGTGTCACAGCATATGGTCTCTCCTTGAGAATGGTTCATATGCACTTGAGAAGAATGTGTATTCTGCTGCATTTGGATGGAATGTTCTGTATAAAACTTTTTAAGTTCATCTGGTCTAATGCTTCATTTAAGGCTGCTGTTTCTTTGTGGACTTTCTGTCTTTATGATCTATCGATTGATGCAAGTAGAGGTGTTAAACGTTCCTGCTATTATTGAGTTGCTGTCAATTTCTCCCTTTAGGTCTGTTAATAGTTGCTTTATATATTTTGTTGTTTCTATGTAAGGTGCATATATATTAATAAGTGTTATGTCATCTTTATGGATTATTCCTTTTAACATTTTATAATGTCCGTTTTTGTCTCTTGTTACCTTTTTTGGCTTGAAGTCTATTTTGTCTGATATGAGTAAGGCTACCCTTGCTTTATTTTGGCTGCCATTTGCTTGGAGTATCTTTTCACTTTGAGCCTATGTTTGTCTTTAGAACTGAGATGAGCCTCTTGGAGGTGGCGTATAGTTGGATCTTCTTTTTGATCCAGCCAGCCACTTTGCATATCTTGATTGGTGAATTGAATCCATTTACATCTTGTGTAATTATTGATAGATGAAGACTTAGTACTGCCATTTTATGTTTTGGTTGTTCTGTATCTCCATTTTTCTTTTTTCTTGTGTTTCTGTCTGCCCTTTTTTTGGTCGTTTTCTATGATTTTTCTCTCAGTCTCCTCTGTTTTTATGTTCTGTGGTTACTATGAGGTTTCTATAAAACATCTTAGAGATAAAATAGTCCTTTTTCTGTTGATAGCAGCTTACCTTCATTTGCCTATACAGGTTCTGTCTTTTTCCTCTTCCCTTTTTATGTTTTTGTTGTCTCACATTACCCCTTTTTGTATTGTGAGTTTGTTACCAAATCAAAGTAGCTATAGTTATTTTTACTGCTTTTTTTCCTTTAACCTTTATGCTATGATCAAGTGTTTAACAACCTATTCTGTTAGAGAGTTGCAATTTTCTGATTCTGTCTATTTATCACCTCACTCAAAGTTTTGTGTACTTTTGCTTTTTCATTTCAGGTAGAAGAGCTCCTTTCAACATTTCTTGTAAGGCAGGTCTAGTGGTGATGAACTCCTTCAGCTTTTGTTTGTCTGGGAAAGCTTTTACTTCTCTTTCATATCCGAAGGATAACTTTACTGGATAGAGTAGTCTTGGCTGACAGTTTTTAATATCTCAATATTTTGAGTGTGTCATTCTACTCTCTCCTGACCTGTAGAATTTCTGTTAAGAAATCTATGGTAGGGCTTCCCTGGTGGCACAGTGGTTGGGAGTCCGCCTGCCGATGCAGGGGACACGGGTTCGTGCCCCGGTCCGGGAAGATCCCACATGCCGCAGAGCGGCTGGGCCCGTGAGCCATGGCCACTGAGCCTGCGCGTCCAGAGCCTGTGCTCCGCAATGGGAGAGGCCACAGCAGTGAGAGGCCCACGTACCGCAAAAAAAAAAAAAAAAAGAAATCTATGGTAGCCTAATCATTTATTTCTTTATCTCTTTTACTAGGTCATAAATTTTCTGAAGACACACTGTATTTTTTATTTGTATATTGCTTAAGGTTTGCCACCTAGTGTATCATAATCACTCAATAATTTTTTTTCTTGTATGAAAGCATGAATTTGAAATCTGCTTCTGCCATTAAACATTTTAATTCTACCTCTGAGATACAGTTATTGGTAGGAAGGCTTTGTGTATCATTATTCAAGTTATTAATAAAAAGCTTGAAAAATTTCAGCTTGGGGGCAGAGTGATGTGATGTGCTATTAGAGACCTCTCTCCAGGATGTTGCTGATAAATTTGGGGTTTTGTTATTCAGTCTGCCTAATAACATTACTATGCAGCTTGGGGTTCTCCCTCTGGTCCTGGAGGATATAATTAAAAAGTGTTAAATGCTTTACTGAAATCATGATCAGATGAAAATTACACAGGAGTGCACCTCACAGTAAGACAAATTTTGACATAAGGCAATTGGCAATTGATACTTGAAGCGTCTGCAAGCCAGCTCCTCCTTCTCAAACAAGGATAAGCTAAATTTCTTATAAGGAAGAGGACAAGTCATGGAGGGGAGCAAAATAGCAGTCAGATAGATCTTAAAGAGCAGAAAGGCTGAGAGTGAACATGGCCCTAATATTCTCTCCTCATGTTGGATTGACAAAATGAAGGTCAAATAAATAGGAAGCCCCTGAATTGCTGGAGCTATCCCAGAGGTGCCAGTTAGTCAAAGTCTCACATGCCCCTTGGATATTTATGCTACATGGGCAAATACAACTAACTGGTAGCAAATCAATAGTTGGACCTGAGTTGGATATTGTTGGATTCCTACAGCTGGAACGTAGCCATTCTGTCCTACTCAAAGTGTGTGTGGTCCATGGACCACACACACGCACACACACACACACACACACACACACACACACACACTATTGACTATTGAGAGGAAAGGAAGGGGATTTTATGAATCAGAGAAGGAGGTAAAGTACAAGTGTACATGTTAGGGAAGATATTGATAGTTGCTTACCATGAATTTGAAAATTTTAGCACAAAATTTGAGAATGAGATACCCTCCCCATTTATGTAATAAACTTGACATAAAGTTTGAAATCTTAATATTGATTCAAGATTCACCCCTTTGCATGTGTACTTCTGAATTTTGGTGAGGAATGTGAAAGACACTTGAATCTTGTCCTAAACTGATAATCTGGGTACATGAGGGACAGGCACTTCAAAGAAATTTGGCTTTTTTAAAAATTAAGTTGGAGGATTATGTGGGCTTCTTCTGCTCATCTTTTCTTTAAATAAAATTGTAGGAATTATCCAGTTGTTTTCACTGATTTGAGAAACTATGTTTTTTGGATATACTCTAGAATAACAATTGTCAAGCTCCTTTTAGAGCTATGAAATTTGAGGTTAGTATGTGAATATGTCAGAAAATCACAAAACAATAAGCTGGAAAGAGAACTAAGCAACTTTCAGAAGACATACCATTTATAAAACTTTAGATTGCCATAAACTCAATAAGAACGTTCAAAATTAACAATGGTCTTTGAAAGTTTGGGAAAAATTTTTTTTATTTAACTTCGCTTCTGGTGATTCATTTCAGTAAATTTTTTCGTCATTTGTATCCATTTCTAGGTTTTTCTTTTGTAACAATTGAGTTATATCTCAGAGGATGTCATTGGTGGTGGGAGAGTGTGATTATTTTTCACATCAGTTGATAAACTAGTTTAGATGATATTACTGAAATTTAAAGTTGACTGTTTAACTGAAAGTTTAGATTGCTTTTCATCTGAAAAGCAAACGATTTTGACAATTAAAGCATACAAATTGTGAGTGCTACATCTAGCTGGTCCAGCTATAATGTGTTGATTGGAGCTGTTTCACGAATCCTTCTCAGGAGCAGCCCAAGTGCTATATACTGCTCGGGAAGAAAATAGTCAGTGTATTTGCCATCACAATGTGCCGATTGCTGCAGCTTGCCCAGAGGTAAACTTGCTGTAATAAAAACTTCTGGACTGGAACATGGTGATGGCACTGGCTATGTAAACCCAAAGCAAACAGCTCTCGGTTTGAGAATGTCAGAGAGCTCTGTCACTAGGCATTGCTGAGTTCCCTTGTGTTGATTCTTTGTTAGCTGAAGTCTTGCAGTGAGCCTTGCAGCGAGCAGTGGAATCTGGATCTTGAGTAGCTAAAGGCGATGGATTAAAACGGTTTACATCTGCTGACTTTGTCCAGATCATTGTATGGAACTCACTTTGATAGATGCCTTTCTGTATGGGTGTTATTATTTTTAAAGACTCATAGTGAATTCCTTGCCCTGTGTATCCTTATTGCCTTCTGAAACAGTATTAAGTCAGGGAACCTAGACTTATCATACCATGTAACTTTCTTAGCATGGTACTCGAGGAAATTTGAGAAATGCTCAGGGAAAATGCCTAAATCCATCTTATAAGTGCAGTATCCCTTAAGAAATCAGTTGTGGATTAGCTCAAGGAAGTGCCCATGTTTATCTTCATGGGTGGCTGTATAGATCTCCTCCACATATTCCAAGGTCTGTCTGCAATTGTCCCTTTGTAAATTCATGGGAATAGCAATGCCTTTGAGTGCCTCCTAAAGGAACTGGTTGTGAATATAGGCCAAAGCTAAAAAGAGAGTAGGAAAGAAAAAAGTAAAGATGGAGGGAGTGGGAAATTGGAGGTTGAAAGGGTAAAGGATGAGTAATAAAAGTCATTCTATGGTTATGTCCTATACTCTTAAGGACAATCCAGTAGAAAAGTTGGCTCTCCTTTTGCTCAGAGAGGAGAAGCATTTTTCATTTGCCAGCCTTCACTGGGTTTCCAACGCATCTTGGGATCGCACATTAGATGAATAGGAGGAATTCTTCTGTCACTACCAGTGAAATTGTTATCATCATTTAGCATTGCTACTGTGAGCCATCCTTCCAAAGACCTACATTTGAAAGCAGCACATGGAATTTCAGCCCTCGTATTATTATTTTTCTTGTATTTTTTATTGTACAAAATGAGGAGAACGCAAGACAAATTTTTTTTGAGAGAGAACATGATTCAGCCTCTTCAAGGACAAAGTTTTTAAATGGCCTTACTGTCATATTCAAATAAATTTGATCCCTCAGATAATATCCTTAAATAAAGGGATCATTTTTCCCCAGTCATAAAATGAATATACTACTTTTTTAAATTAGGAAATTTGGAACATCAAAAAGGTAAAAAGAAAAAAATCACCTATCAACAATGAGCACTCAGGAGTAGCTATCAGAGTCCTATGTGACCCTTTATTTTCCTAATATTTGGGGCAGTAGATAACTAAACAACCTGAAGTTTTGTGGCTGCTTCCTGGGGTCATATTTTGAGTAATACCTATTAGATGCTTTATTTTAGCTCATGCTCCTATGGACTAGTAATATTTGAATAGCTGTAATCACTGAATTTAAATCTATTTTATTTCAAATTCATGCATGTAGCTAGTAATTCTTTAACCGGGAGATTACAGAGAATTACCTGATGATTTCACTGTTGTACCTCTCCATGTACTACCTTGGATCTTACACAGTACTAATTCTTGACCATACTGGCTAATGTAATTAATGAAACATGTTGAAACATATGCACATTTGCTATACTGTGGTTTACAAGTGTTCTTCATTCAGTCGAATAATATTAGTGCTGTTTTTGGTGTAATTGCACTTGGTTTTCCTTCCATAACTGTTTCCGCTTGTGTTTCTAACAGGATGTAGATTCCAGATCCCTCAATTGTAGAAGTTGTTCATAGTTTGTTTGAGCACGTACATGGTGTATGCGTGGGATGGGCTTGTTGGGAGCTTGGAAGAATGGAAGCTTATTTCCTTTTATCATTTTCTAAAAAAAAATTCAGATCCAAGTTTGTGATAATTTTACTCATGAAAGAAAAACTATAATATGTTTCTAAAGACTAATGTTCAGAAGGGTCAAGGAAAACATGGTTATACTCTTTAGATTATTTTTGTATTGAATTTGTTATTTGAATGTTCTTCAGTTATTAGCATTTTTAGCCCATTAGCAATGGCAGTAGTGTCCTAAGTAACTATAACAGACTTGAAGAACCAGACCTCTTGACCAAAAGGACCCCTTGTCCCAATATTTTCTGAACTCCTCAGACAAATGATGACATGTAATAATGTGTATTTTGCCAAGGATGCTCTTTCTTTCTGTCTGTCACTCTCACCTCCCAAATGATGTTAATTTTTAAGAAGTAGTTTGTTTTCCAACTAACCTTCATATACTGTTTTATGAATTGTAGTGTAATATGTGCTCAATAAATATATGCTAATAAATATTTGGTAGTGATATTCAACCAAATATTTGTTGAAAAATAATCACTTTAATGTTCCCATCTCCATTACATAGTACTTGTAAAACAATAATTCTGTTCATCGGGTGTGACTGCTAGATATTCTTCTCAAATTCTGTGGTTGGGCATAGCTTCAACTAATTCAGGGTTTCCGAGCCTGCCTGGTGTAGGACTCGCCTGGGAAGCTGATTATACTTACAGACTCCGAGGCTCCACCCCAGACCTGCTAGTCAAAATCTCTGGGTAATTTGTATCATCAGACAAGTCTGAGAAACCTAAAACTAGGGAGTCTGAACTCAAGGAGCTTGATCAATGTATATTTGCATATTGGTATATAGGAAAGATTTATGGGTCTGGATTGAGTTAATAGCATTCATTTATTTCTAAGGCTGATTAACTAAAATATCAGAAGAGAAAATTGCTCTGATATGCTCTTTAAATTACAGCTTCCATGAGATTTCATTGAAGTAATTTTTAAATCATCATAATTGATAAATTTAAAATTATCATTCCCATGTGCAAGACACTTCTAATCTTTTTCATGTATTTACTAATTGTTAGTATAGAGAGGTGAAATAATTTGCCCAGTGCCAAATAAGGAACAAGTGGGAAAACTTGGCTTTGAACCTAAAAAGTTGGATTTCAGAATTTTCACGTTTAACCCCTAGAATATATTGCCTGTAGCCACCAAATACTTACTAATGTGTCAGGCACTAGTATACTAAGCACTTAATATACTTTTAAAGTCATTTACCAATCCTATAAAGTAGGGTTAAGAAAGGGAAGTTTAGAGAGATTAAGTAATTTGCCCAGAGTTACCCTGCTAGTAAGTAGTAGAACCAGTGTGGTTTGAAGCGGGGTTGGCTCAACTCCAAAACTCTGTGCTTTTAACTACTCCCCTGTATGTAAGAATGACAGGTTTGAATATGCTGATATCTTGTCTCTCTTCAGTATTTTGTACAAATAATAGTAGTTACTGGGAGCTTTCTGGAAGGTAACTGTGTAACACTTTAGTGTCTGCATTAAGTAATGCCTACACTTAATATCAACATTAAAACATTTCAGGGTCAACATAGAATTTTAGAAGAAAATCTATGATATATTATAGAATTCCTTGTCCCAGAAAGATTTTTAAAGAATAAATTGGCTACTCTGTCATCTGCTACAGACTAGCTGAAAGTAGAGCACAGGATTAACATACTTTTAAGAGATTCTTAACCCTATGTGTTTTAATGTTAAAGGATAGTATAGTTGGTGGATACTTATGTATTTGTGAACATTGGTAAGAAGTTACACTTTATTTCCTTCATTTGAGCATTAAATATTTCACACGTGTGCATTTTGTCACAAGAAAACATTTTCCTCTACTTTGAAATGACTTATAAATTTACTTTTACTTATTTATTAAAGATTTCATTTGAGTTGCTTCTCTTTTTCCCTCTTATTGTCCCAAAATGAAAGTGAAGTGTCAACTGGTTTTAATGGCTCCTACTGCCATCTCTCTGGCTAGGGCTTCTAAGGAAAGGGGGAGAATTGGAGAAGAACTTGTGAAATTTGTCTGGGGAGGTGAGAAAGTTTAATGTGCTTGTGAACTAGCACACTTCTTCTTGGGTAATACTATTGCACTGTAATAAATATTGAAATCCAGTTTTCACTCGTAGACCTAACCCTTTAATATTAATTAACATTCAAGAGGAATTTCGTAAAGAAGCATGTTGACTAAATTCCTGTACCTGAAAAAGATCAGCACCTGATAAACTAGGAAATAAGAATGTTTTGTTTAAACGTGTTTATAAAACCAGAGAATAG
Organism: Physeter macrocephalus; assembly: GCF_002837175.3. Lineage (NCBI taxonomy): Eukaryota > Metazoa > Chordata > Mammalia > Artiodactyla > Physeteridae > Physeter > Physeter macrocephalus. The sequence goes on from NC_041227.1 coordinate 38,642,944, forward strand.
GCCTTCTTTTTTTTTTTTTTAAAGAGCAAGGGCATGCTAATTTGTGGAGTCACAATTAGAAGGGAGTAGTCTGGGTTATGCAATTTGCTGTCGCACTTCAACAGAAGACTGTAGCTGCCTGAGCCATGTACCTGGCTGTTTACATCCTCTCTTTCCCAATAAAAATGATTTCCACCAGCAGGGCCTAATTCATCCAAAACACTGTCCCTGGTGCTCATACACTGATACACATTAGTAACTCTGTGACTTTGATTTAACAAGTAACCATCTATTTGTTCTTAGAAACAAAAATTTTTATAGGGATTTTGGAATAACCAAGATGACTTCTATTATTTTAACAGCTTAAGATAACAATCTTTTAAAAATTTGTTACTCCTGGGCTTCCCTGGTGGCGCAGTGGTTGAGAATCCGCCTGCCGATGCAGGGGACACGGGTTCGTGCCCCGGTCCGG